>NC_056726.1:1511408083-1511623083 GCF_019279795.1 Protopterus annectens
AGCACCTTCAGGCTGAGCCAAGAAACTGGCTTTGTCTCATGGGAGTGCTGCACAGCTGTTGTGAAGCCACTCCATAAGTGTGGTCTCACCACAGACTCCGGGAATTACAGATTCATATTCTAACAAGTATTACATGCCAAGCCATGGAGTGTAGTCTAACTAACCTAATTAAGTAAAATATCAAAATCTTATCAGACTTGACCCCCAAGCAGTTCAGCTTCGTCAAAGGTAGATCCTGCTTATGAATTTGCTAAACTTCTTTTAGAGTGCATTCCTTAAGCTATGGACTGTGAACAAGCCATCCGCACAGCATACCTTGACCTAATCAAGGCATTCGATATCATCTTCCTTTCTTCTTCTTTCGGCTTTTCCCGGTTAGGGGTCACCACAGTGGATCACTTGTCCACTCATAATTGGCAGTGGAGTTTTATGGTGTCGGGTTGCCAGCCCAGTGCCCAACCTTCCACAGAAGACACACACATGCACGCACTCACACCTAGGGCCAATTTAAAGTGTCCAGTCCACCTACAGCATGCCTTTGGGGTGTGGGAGGAAACCGGAGTACCCGGAGGAAATCCACGCGACCACAGGGAGGACAAGACATTCGATACCATACTGCATGCAGATGTAATAGACAAGATGAAAGTGCTCAGAATTTATCCATATGTAGTTAGTTGGATAGCCTACAGGCTTCGAGACAAAACTAGGGGGTGCATCTTCAGAGGACCATGAAAGGGACCATTGGAGGTTTTCAGAGATTTATACTGTGATGTCTTCTGTATGGCAATTTACTTCTCAGATTTCTCTTATCAAATGAGGATCTTTGGTTAAAGTCTGCAGATGACTATAAGCTGCGAGTCATTATCAAGTCCTCCTCTGACATACATGCAGTCCACCACAAACTTCACATGTCAATAGATGGCTACTAAAAATAGGCTCAAATTCAGTGAAAGAAAGTGCACCATTATAACGTTTCACAAGCATTCCCCAGCTCCATGTTATAGCATAGATAACACACTACTGCACAATGAAAAGGTCACAAGAGAACTGTTCACATGTGGAAAGATCTCTGATATTTGAACATCAAGTTGTATTGGTGGTTAGGAAAGCCTTTTACCTTGCATAGTTCATAGAAAAAAGTATTTATTCTGGATCAAAAGAAGCCCTCCCCTGTTTAAAGTTTTGCCTTGAATGGACCAAGCAGTGAGTACACTGCCCCCTGTGGGATGCACCCTATAGGTACTTCTTAGGTCATTGACCTGTGAGGATCCTAATAATCTTAGCTCTGCATTCATTTTGATGGTAATTATTACCCACTATATTTTGAAATTTGAAAATCCAAAGACATACCACTCAATTAAAGGCTCATAGGTAATTACTAGGCTAGCTGTCCTTATGGGCCATTTTAAGCCTAGCTTATTCCCCTTTCAAATGTGAGAATCAAACCCTATACCTTCTGTCGGTGCGTTAAACACCTTTACCATTATACTAACCCCCATATGTTGGGTACTTATATTTCCCCTTTCCATTAGGGAAAGTTATCCACGTAATAACTGACTAAGAGTAAGACAAGTAGTGTGCTTCATGTGGAGGGGAAGCCAGTTCCATACAAGTGCACACTACCTACTGTGCAATATACATACCGATCCCTCCAGCATGTTCCTTTAATCACACTACCTACTGTGCAATACACATACCGATCCCTCCAGCATGTTCCTTTAATCCTGCAAAAGAGATTGAGGTCACTTGTGCATATGTTTCTGATACCACTGGACTTCTGAATGTGTAAGAGCTGTGACAGATGATGGTCTGTGGAGACTGTACATAAGATAGTGGTCAGTTACTAGCCAGTTAGTAGTAGGTAGCCAGCATGATACCAAGGACAAAGATAGAGATATAAGATGGTCTGTGGAGACTGTACATAAGATAGTGGTCACTCTCAGTAGCCAGTATGATACCAAGGACAGAGACAAGGATATGAGGTGGTCTGCATAGTTTTTATGATTTAGGGCCCTGAGATTTAAGTAAGGAAGTGTTGTGGTTGTTTCAGCTGTAAAAAGTGTTTGGACAGATAGTTATAAAAAGGACAATGACTAGCCTAATGAATACTGAGTACACAGGAAATGTCACGCCTCTGGATCTGGACACCATGCCCTTATGATATAAGCTGTGTAATGAAAAAGGACTTCCTTATACTAGTGGATATGTTGTGATCAAAGGACAGATCATTGTTAACTAAGGTCCCAGATATCTAACTATGGGATCAGTTTTAAGGGGGGGGGGGTTCTGTCACTGTGATAATTACAAAGGGAGTCATGCTTGCTGAAGGATACAATAATACAGTTCTTGTCATCTAGCTTCAGTCCATGGTTTGGCATGAACTATTTGTTTGGGACAGGCCCTCTTATAAGATAGCAATGTCTTCTAGGGGAGTTAAAGATGGTACCAATTTGTAGTCATCTGCAAACCTGATCAACTACAATCCCTTAGTATATAGCTTTGACTTCTGAGAAGAAAATGCCAAAGAGAAGTGACCCAAGAACTGAACCACTAGTGACAGGTCTTTGGAGGAGGTACGGACATTCTGTCTTACTTCTTGTTTCCATTTGTGAACCAATTTGCTGTTTGATAAGTTATATAGGAGTTAACATGTAGCTGGGAAAGTTTATGCATGACACCTGGGCATGGGATGGTACGATATACCTTTGCAAGGACCAGACAGGAATCACAAAAAGATTTGTGTTTATTTTTGCCTTTGTGGCTATTTTTACCTTACATTTGGCATTGGTTGATTTGGTCGGGATTTAGAGTTCCTTATTCACTTTTGCAAGATCGTTTTGGCTTTCTGAGAATTAGATTTATTTTTGAATGCAATGTGTTTCTTTCTTTTATTATAGATCCTGCTTGCATTAAAGTTCCACCACAGGGCTTCATTTTTCAGTTTTGTATTGTACTTATTTCTGATGGAGACAGAGGCATCTATGCAACTATTTACTTGTGAATATAACTTGGCAGTACAGGATACCACATAAGGAGTGGATTCAATGAGGTGGGGGGGGGGCTTTTGAATTTGATGAGGTCATCAGTCAGTTTTAGTAGATTAGCCTTTGTATAGTCTCTGAATACTGAGAAATGTGGGGATGCTTCTGGCTTCAGTCTTAAGGCTAATGTGAGTGATGTGTAGCCTGATTTGACAAGAGAGGACATTACAAAAGGCAGGAAGCAGAGTTCTCCCAAATTGGTAAGGACCAACCAAGGATTTACCACCTCTGGTTGTGGCATGGGCTAGCTGGTCCAGATAGTTTTTATTTATGAAGTCCAGAAATCTCTGAGCATATGTCTGAGGCTGTAAAAGTCTCCTAGTGGATGGTATGATAGTTGAAGTCTCCTAGCAGAATGGTGTTTGGCTTAATCCACATGGTCTTTTTACTGGATATGTAGGAGGTATAGGCCAAGGGGGGGGGGGGTTGAAGAGGTCCTGTATATAGCTATGATGTGATAAAAGATTTTGTTTATAGTAAGTTTAACATAAAGGAATTTCAAGTTGTTATCCCATCTAACAAATATGGAGATTATTTTTTTAAGAGAACAGACACACTACCACCTTTAGTGGCTACTGCTAATGTGGAGGTCCTGTATGAGTGACAGGCATTGAAGGCATCCACTGACAGAATGCTTTCACTGGTCCTGAAGAAGGTCAGTAAGTCCTTAAGATGTCAGCAGCTTCAGAACCAGTTAAATCATTTCAATCATGTATTATGGAGTGGAATGATAAGGTTTTGCACCATCTTAATTCAAGTTTGCTTTTTGCCTGAATCTGCTGAGCCATGTTTTGTTTATCTGATATATATTGCACCCACTTAGAATGACACCAGAATCTAAGTCAATTTTTAAGTCAGTTATCTTTTGATTATATTATGGCATTATTCTTGGAGTTGGTAGAATGCTGCTCAGTGTTAGGCTCATGTCTGTCTTAAGCACATATTCTGAGAGCTCCATCATATTTTTCTTCATATAGTCCAGGGAGGTAGGTTTCAAACATATCTATCAAATGGAATAACCCTAGATGTTTACAGTGGCCTAAAAGATTTGCAATACAAAGATAAATTTGCGGTTTTATCCTTTTAATCTGTTTCTCATACACTCCTTACAGAACTGCTGTGTCTTGCTTATAGGACTGTAGTCCAGCAGTCCAAGCCAGAGATCTAAATCTACTCTTGGAAATAAATAAGACTAAAAGAAAGGATAGATTTGTCATGCAGTGCATAACCCTTCTCTGGAACAAATTCCTGTGTTCAAGATAAACATTTAAAAAGTAACTTGATAACTTGATATGTATTCACAATTTCACCCCTGGTCTAACTGGCCTGGCCCTCCTTGAAATGAAAGGCGAGGCCTAAGGGTGGGTAATAATAAGGAAGACATTGCCTTGTAGGTCATGATCCTATGTTATATATGAATGTATGTCATGTATGTATGTATATGCATGTATGTATACCATGTATGTATGTATGTTATGTATGTATGCATGTTATGTTTGCATGTATGCTATGTATGTATGTATATGTATGTATGTATGTATGTCATGTATGCATGTTATGTATGTATATGTATGTATGCATGTTATGTTTGTATGTATGTCATGTATGTATGTATGTCATGCATGTATGTATGTATGTATATATGTTATGTTTGTATGTATGCTATGTATGTATGTTATGTATGTATGTATGTATGTATGTATATGTGTGTATGTATGCTATGTATGTATGCTATGTATGCATGTATATGCACGTATGGTATGTATGTATGTATATGTATGTATGTCATGTATGTATGTATGTCATGTTTGTATATGTATGTATGCATGTATGTTATGTTTGTATGTATGCTATGTATGTATGTTATGTATGTATATGTATGTGTGCATGTTATGCATGTATGTATGTCATGTATGTATGTATGTCAGGTATGTATGTTATGTATGTATGTATGTATGTATGTATGTATGTATGTATTTCTTGATCAGGTAGATCACTGATCCAATTGGACTATTTTCGCCTTGGAAACCCAATTAAGTCAATAAAAACAAAAAATATTTACAAACAGATACATTTGTTAAATAATTTACAACAGGTTTCACACCTATGGTATATATAATGCAAGTCAATAAAAAAGGATGTATCCATTTTATTTTATTTACCATAGTAGAGCACAAATCAGATCTGGACATTTGGAGACTTAGCCCAAGTCACATACAGGCTAACAAAAGTTATGTAACATTAAAGGTAAAACTGAATTATACAGTCTAGTGACATAATAACATAGATGTAAAAGTATATACACATGTACACATATTTAAAAGGAAATACAAAAAGAAACATTATTACAAAACAGAAAGATGTTTGAGGAAGTTCAAAATAGGTATCATGCATGTGGCTAAAAGTTACCAAAACAAAGAAGAAACAAAGAAGTAGCAAAAAACATCTATAAAATAGAAACACTTTTGAAAGAATTTACATAGGTATTGCACACTGGTTCTAAATATTCTAAGGTATTTGCCTGATCTGTAATTTTATTGGGTTTGTGTACTTTTTTCCAGTCTATGTTTACGAGTCCTTTGCCCATGGAAAATTGAAAAACTACTGAACATTTATATCAAAATAACTATAATTTAGATGAATGACCAGCAATGAAAGTTTGAATGTAGACAAGAGATTGTAGAAGCAAAGGTTTGAAATCAGGTTTCAAGAAAATGTTCCAAAATTAATATATTTCATTCAAAAAAGTTTATTTCGGGTTTTGATTTTTTCCCTCCAGTACCTTCTCCCCTTCTGACATTTAAAGCATAACATCTATGACTGCCATATCTCTAGAAAAATGGTCATGTCTCCCCCTTTACAGCATTATCTGATTGAAAGGGCTATTTTCATCAAAGCTGTCATTTTAATGATTTCTGTTCATTTCTCTTCATCAAAAAGGACTCAAGAATCTTGCTCTGATTAGGTTTGAAAGTGCTACAAATTCTTGTAACAGTCATACCGTTTTGCTTTCTGAGTATATATCATTATGCAGATTACAATAAATGCCTCTAGCTGCTAACTGCCTGAATAAACCTTTATTCCTGTAATGCAGAACCGTTAACATCAATGAATAGTTATTATAAGGATATACTTGCATTTTATGCTTTGACCTTTTTATCTGTACCACTTTTCTCTTAAAATTCAATAATTTTCACAAGCTATATTTTTCAGTCTCAGAAATGATTTTTCCCCATCTTTTGTTATGTTTTTACTTTTTACATGTTACTAAAAAGGGCCTTCAGGCTTTTAGTATCAGAGTTGTTTAGTTTATAAAGGTCAGATCTTGCTAAGGTAAGAATGTCTTCTAGGATAATAAACAGCTTTTTCAGCCTTCTCTCCAGCACTTTGTGTTACTGTTAACATGTTTAGTATATTCCATGGTTTGCCTGCCTTTATCTTGTGTTATCCATCTCTTTTCTCCAGTACCTTGTATATCACTTTGATGACTTACAGGAAATTCTGATTAGAAGAGCACAGTTTGTAAGTAAACTTACAGTAACAGCAGATGTTTGAATTACCACTGCTGCAGTCACCTTAGATGTATAAGATAATATCCTGCCAAAGATATTTATTTATTTAACATTTGTTTACCAGGATAGTCCGGCTGGACCACTAGTGTCCGTTTTCAGCGGAGTCCTGGGGAGTAAAGCTCCATACATTAAGAAACTACACTGGTTATACATGGTATTAATATTAGGTTATAGAGTAACATGGAAGAGACAGTTGAGTAGCATGCTATAGGATGGCTAATAATTATAAAGGATACAAAGTTGGAGTACAGAACAGTACAGCCAGACAGCATCCAAAGCTTCATAGCATTTTCCGCAAGCCCAAACTGTCAGGCAGTTTGTTCGGAGATAACTAAAATACAAGTTTGGACACCAAGCCCTTTCCAGAACTTTCCTGTCAACAGATAGAGGGAAGCTAAGCCCTGAAAGGATAGTGTTAGGAAGAAAAAAATAAGTAAATATCCACACCCTGGCATAAACAACATACCAAAAACAAAGGAGATAGAGGCAGGGAGGCCACTACTGCATCAATGATTATTCGAACATCTACTGTTACAGTAACATTACTCACACAACTGTACAAATACATCATATCGATCACTGCTGTAGTCGCCTTAGCTCTATTGGTAGATTAGATAGGTCACTACATTTTGGAGGAGGAAGTAGAAGAGTTCAGGAACCCATGGACAATGGTCCTTGCAAAGCCTGATCTGATCTAGAGAAGGAATCAAGCTTGTAATGCTTTGTAAAAATATAAAATCCAACCCTTTCCAAAAAAAAAAAAGTTGCATGCGTGTGAACGTGAGATTGTGTGTTTGTGTGCATACGTGTGTGTGTGTGTGTGTGTGTGTGTGTGTGTGTGTGTGTGTGTGTGTGTGTGTGTGTGTGTGTGTGTGTCTTGTGCAATGGTACTGTTAGGGGAAAGGTTTTGGGGATGGCAATGTGCAGGGTTGCTGTTAAGGGCAGTAGCAGGGTTAGAGTTTGGGTTTGTACACAAGTAAGGTATTTATTTATTTATTTATTTATTTTACATTTGTTGACCGGGCTAGTCTGGCTGGATACATGTCCATTTTCAGCAGAGGCCCGAGGAGAAAAGCTCCACTAAATACTAAGTACATTACAAGTAATCATTACTGTTAAGAAATAGCAAAAATTGGAAGTCATAACAACACACAGAATGAAAGATAATTTCAAAGAGAAACAAGTTTACAATAAGCAGTTCATTACATATTAGCAATTATACATAAAATGTACATAGTTAGATTAGAACAGTAAAAGGAGGAGAAATCAGACAGGTAGTGATGAGAAGAGTGAAGGAGAAATAGAGTATGAGGAAAAAGGTTAGTCAGGTGTACTGCAGGAACAAAACATTTGTAGGACAGGTAGGACAGGATTTTTGTTTTATTTACTCTTACAATTGTTCTCCTATTACTTATACAATCAGGGTGAAGCCTACCTGTCCACACTGCTCATATCTTCTAACCCTAACCTTTAGAATGATTTCTGCTTGTGCAAAAATGGAGGCATGCTATCCCCACCTTGAAATTTCCTGGAGCCTTAGACCTAATGACTTCATAATGCCACTGTCGCTATTAATTCACAGACTTACCCAGGGAACCATCACCACCTTAACCTTTATAACAGATGACCCAGGAGTAAATGTAACAGAAAATTTAATAAATCCAAGTCTGTGTCACTCAGATGGAAACCATGTGGACAGGTACTTAATGCAATTGACTGTTTTCTTTCTGCACACCTGCCTGTTACTTTTCACTGTTAGGTATCACAGAAGGAGTACATGATGTAGTTTACTGTGCCCTTCCATGAAACCAAACACAAAATGTACAGCATCACAACTCTTGTTTTGTTTTCCTGCTCTTAAGTAGAAAATACATATTATATAGCAAAACAAATGTTCCATAACACATAAAATAATGCATTCATCCAAGAATTCTTTGCACGTTTCTACAGAAATATTTTTTCTTGGCACATGTGGACAGCTTTAGTGCCACTACCAGAAGGACTGTAAAACTAACGTGCGATTTCTTACGCATAGCCATTGAGTGTGTGTGTGTGTGTGTGTGTGTGTGTGTGTGTGTGTGTGTGTGTGTGTGTGTGTGTGTGTGTGTTGTGGGGGTAACACAGTGACACAGCAGTCAGAAATGCTGCCACACAGTCCATGGCAACCCAGTTTGTTTTTGGTGCAATACATTCTTTTGCAAAGTTTGCACCTCATTCCATTTGGGTTTGTGCTGGGTGCCCTTGTTTTCTCCTACAACACAAGGACATGTCTGTGCATGATGTCTAAAGAGTTGGATCTTTGCCAAGTCATTTCCTTGGTCCGCAGTTGAGGATTTATATTAATTTATAATGCTCCCCCCCATTATCTTGACTGCTGATCAGGATACATTAACATATTATTCCAGTATGAGGATCCCATGTAGCAAGTTCTCCCAATGGCTGTAACATTGCTGCATCACTACTGGTGGACGGGGACTTAATATGTTTGTCACAGCAGCCTTTTCTGCACCTCAAGGGACATCACTGTAACATGTAGTGAAGGAAAATCAGTGTGGTCACAACTCACAAGCACTACTTCAACTGTATGCATGTAGTTCAAGTTAAGTCCCATATGTTGCCTCCTTGGGACTGGTTTCTATGCAGTTGTAGTGATGTTTTTGGATTGTGTATGATGATGCTGAGGGTGTATTTTACATTTCTTACTCCATACTGAGGTAATACTGTGAAAGTAATATCTTACATTACTATGTAAAGAAGTTTCATGAATAACAAAAGGTGTCTGTACACAATTCTACTGCATTCCAGCATTGTTATATGGTGCCCAATGGTTATGAATAATGTCTCAACATTACATGTATTTGCAGGAAGATTCAAATGATAGAATCGTGTACTCATTTATTCTCCTGTATCCACTTCTGAAAGGTGATTGGCAGTACTACAGAGAGAGAAAGAAGTCAGTGACACAGCATTCACTTACACTTTCAGGAGAGCCTGCATACAGATGAAACAAAGCCTAAAACGACGTATGGCAAAACAAAAAAAAAAAATGTGCACTGTTTTTAATTCAGCTTTGTGCAGCCATGAGATGCTGTTCTTTGTACAGCTGATTTGCAGGAGGGACATTGATGCATTCTTTAATGATGGTGATGACAATGGTAGTAATAATACAGTAGAGAGTCAATTATCCAAACTTTGATTATCTGAAATGTCAATTATCTGAGCCCAGTCTTCCAAAGTTTTGGGTGGGAAAAATCATAAAGTTTGAATATGCAAACTTTGTATGTATTAGCTTGTGCATTTTTTTTTTAACTTGTTGCCTGCTTGTGCATGAAAAATATTCTTTATTGCCCACTGGACTTTCTGAATGGTTAAAAAGTGTATTCCTGAGTGCAGAAAAAACTAAATTTTAAAAACTTTTTATCCAATTCAATGTATGCTTGATTATCTGAACAGTCTGATTATCCGAACTACCCTTGGTCTCAATTAATTTGGATAACCGACTCTCTACTGTAATACTAATAATAATAATAATAACAATAGACATTTAAAAAATAAAAAGAATAGTTCCTGTCAGAAGCACTATCAAATGTCAGAAACTAAATGCCTGAAGCAGTGTTGAAGGATGGAGAAGTTATTTGATTACAAATAATAAATAAATTTGCTGCGCTGCATAGTAAATACCTGGAATCGAACAGTAGAATGATTTCAAATGAGCCAATTAATTATTGGTATTTGCAGAAAGGCACACTAGGCTAGCAGTTCTCTAATATGAGCAGCTAATTTGCAAGAAGACACATATTGTTTACTTATTACTTCTTTCTCCA
The DNA here is from genome assembly GCF_019279795.1 of Protopterus annectens. Lineage (NCBI taxonomy): Eukaryota > Metazoa > Chordata > Ceratodontiformes > Protopteridae > Protopterus > Protopterus annectens. Next base: position 1,511,418,521 of record NC_056726.1, read on the forward strand.
GCACCCAACAATAAGTAGCTGTGCAGAAAAAAAGGCATATATATTGTTTTCAGAATCCCAGTCGGAAGTGCTAGCAAACAAGTTGAAACTGAAATCTTGAAACACTGTCGCAAGGGTTGTATTACTTTATGCAAAATAAAATTCTTTTTATCCAACTGTAATCGGCTAATCCAAGTTGTATAGCACAAGCAGAAACAAAGCAACTTCAGCCACAAAAATAGCAGTTTAGAAAGAAAACTCCCCCAAAGAAGCACAAGTTTATCTCTCAAAAATATATTCATCCATTTTTTTTATCGGAGAATTAAGCTTGCTTTTTCAATTCTCAGACCATATTGGTATTTTTGTGAGGAAACACATATAAAACTGAAGGAATATAGTTCCCCATCAATAGTCAATGTGCCATCAGCATATCTAAAAAAGCTATCACACTCTGTAGTATCACAACAAGCAAGTATTATAAATAGATGCCTCAAAGAAGACTCCTTCCTAGAGTTATAAAAACATATTAAAGTAATTTCTTTCCATAAAGGTGGTGAGACAAAATTGAAAAACTATAGATTAATAACAGTTCTGTGTTTATTATCCATGATTCATGAATGAGTAGCACATGTAAAATAAGCTCTGTTGTATAGACAAATAATATACCAAGACAATCACAACGTGAAATTAGACCACACTATATAGTTCAGATAGCTATACTAAAGGTAATGCTCACTGACCATAGAGCTACCAGTAAGGCAGTGAATTTTTATGTGGTGTTGTTTCATTGTCATCAACCAATTTTTTCTTGGTAAGATGACAGAAGCTCTGGGATGTTCAACAACAGTAACTGATGGTTAAATCCTAAATAAAATAAAATAAAATAAGCTGATAGGCAGAAGTGTCATAAAACCTGTTTTAATACAAAACCTCAAAAAAACAATTAAAAGATGAGCACATTCATACCAAACCAGGTACTTCATCAGATCTGGGTTAAATCCTAGCTAAAGGACCATACATCAAATGCACAATGACTGAACAAATTGTCACAACCATCACTTAAGATATTGATGTGCCACAGGCTAGCCACATGATGGTGTGAACATTCATTCTAGATGATTGTCATTGTTACAGTGATGGATGGATGGATGGATGGATGGATGGATGGATGGATGGATGGATGGATGGATGGATGGATAGATGGATGGTTGGATGGACAGATGTATAGATGGATGGATGGATGGATGGATGGATGGATGGATGGATGGATGGATGGATGGATGGATGGATAGATGGATGGTTGGATGGACAGATGTATAGATGGATGGATGGATGGATGGATGGATGGATGGATGGATGGATGGATGGATGGATGGATGGATCGATCGATCGATCGATCGATCAATCGATCGATAGATGGATGCACATCATTAGTGTTCAAATTACAGAATATGCAGATGATTCTACATTACCTCACTCATTAAATGATGTACCAGCTGTCACTGATGAAGTGAATAATGGAGTTAATACTCTCAACACTTTGACTAGAAAAATTAAATGCATCCTACATGTCAAAAAGATTGATAGTCTCTCATAAATAACATTACAATGCAATCACCAATCAACCACAGTTCAAGGATCAACTAAGCCCATAGAAGTAGTTCCGTTTGACAATACCTGGGAGCAATAATAGATTATAAATTAGACTTGCAGGGACATCAATATCATCATGAAAGAACTTCATGAGAAAATCAAATATTTTTACAGAATGTATGGGTATCTATTATCTGACTTCAAGAAGAAAATCGCTAAAACAGCATTACTCTTCATAATCCTTGTTAAGTTAGTAGTACTAGGGTGTACTAATGGTATTGACTAAAATAATGTCTTCATTGTATAAAACAGCTACATTTGCCACTAGCTAAAACAGGTAATCGTATTCCTAGCTTAGATAATGCTGTAATGGATGTTATTAGAAAATAAAAGCAGCTATCAACATGTAACGTTAGCTCACAAAACAATGTGAAAAGCACCTATCAATGTGTAACATTAGCTCACAAAACACTGTGAAAAGCATCTATCAACATGTAACGTTAGCTCACAAAACACTGTGAAAAGCACCTATCAACATGTAACGTTAGCTCACAAAACACTGTGAAAAGCACCTATCAACATGTAACGTTAGCTCACAAAACACTGTGAAAAGCACCTATCAACATGTAACGTTAGCTCACAAAACACTGTGAAAAGCACCTATCAACATGTAATGTTAGCTCACAAAACACTGTGAAAAGCACCTATCAACATGTAACGTTAGCTCACAAAACACTGTGAAAAGCACCTATCAACATGTAACGTTAGCTCACAAAACACTGTGAAAAGCACCTATCAACATGTAACGTTAGCTCACAAAACACTGTGAAAAGCACCTATCAACATGTAACGTTAGCTCACAAAACACTGTGAAAAGCACCTATCAACATGTAACGTTAGCTCACAAAACACTGTGAAAAGCACCTATCAACATGTAACTTTAGCTCACAAAACACTGTGAAAAGCACCTATCAACATGTAACGTTAGCTCACAAAACACTGTGAAAAGCACCTATCAACATGTAACGTTAGCTCACAAAACACTGTGAAAAGCACCTATCAACATGTAACGTTAGCTCACAAAACACTGTGAAAAGCACCTATCAACATGTAACGTTAGCTCACAAAACACTGTGAAAAGCACCTATCAACATGTAACGTTAGCTCACAAAACATTGTGAAAAGCACCTATCAACATGTAACGTTAGCTCACAAAACACTGTGAAAAGCACCTATCAACATGTAACGTTAGCTCACAAAACACTGTGAAAAGCACCTATCAACATGTAACGTTAGCTCACAAAACACTGTGAAAAGCACCTATCAACATGTAATGTTAGCTCACAAAACACTGTGAAAAGCACCTATCAACATGTAACGTTAGCTCACAAAACACTGTGAAAAGCACCTATCAACATGTAACGTTAGCTCACAAAACACTGTGAAAAGCACCTATCAACATGTAACGTTAGCTCACAAAACACTGTGAAAAGCACCTATCAACATGTAACGTTAGCTCACAAAACACTGTGAAAAGCACCTATCAACATGTAACGTTAGCTCACAAAACACTGTGAAAAGCACCTATCAACATGTAACGTTAGCTCACAAAACACTGTGAAAAGCACCTATCAACATGTAAAGTTAGCTCACAAAACACTGTGAAAAGCACCTATCAACATGTAACGTTAGCTCACAAAACACTGTGAAAACAACCATGACCAGCATTCATTAACCTGTTAATCGGATCTACTCTATTTTTGCATTATTAATGTAAATGTGGAAATAGGTCATGCTGTCTTCAGCCCTCTACATCCCACACTGACCTTCTGTCTCTGCATACTTTGCAACTTGTAAATGATGCCTTATTTTTAGGTATATATCTGCACCAGAACTTCTTTAATACAGCTTTAAAAATTCTGTCAAGTATAATTGTCAAAGGAGTGCAGGGACATCTCCTGTAAAATCTTACAGGTCTCCCAGGAACTTTCTTTTCCTGATGTCTATACTCTTTTAAGAACCAATGAGTCAACATGTTTCACAGCCAGACCACCAGACTTAAAATGTACTAAAGTCTGCTTTCATTCCAGCAATACCCATTTTTTTTGCTATAACATTCCTATGTTATTATCTGATAAAAGTACATGTCACAAGTCGTGTGACATGTACATGTCATAGGTTTATAGGTTCATAGGTTCATACTAGGCTATCTGCCCTGGGGCAATTATAAGCCTAGCCCTATTCTGTATGGCTTACGCCACCCCTTGATTTGAGTATACTGTGCCCTTTTTAAGGTTTAGTTTACTGTGCCTCTGTCTAATAGTGACACGGGAGTAATCCCTGGGAAAAACCTACGATCCCCCATCCACTTATCGAGATTCCTCTTGAAGAGATTCAGTGAGGTGCTCTGCCTCACATGAACTGGAATTCTATTCCAGAGCGAAGGGAGCCTCTGGGTTATGAACCTGTCCCTCCAGCAAGTTCTATTTATTTCTGTGCTGAGGTTCAAGCCCCTCGAGCGTGTGGCTCTAAGGGATTTAGATTTACTGAGGTGGCGCATGTCCATTAATTCTGGATTTGACATAGCTTTGTATGTCAGGCATAGATCGCCTCATGTAGGATGTTCTTCATGTTTCACTATTGCAGTCATCACATTTGGGTTATCTGCGTGCAGTAGCCCTCAGTCGGACAGATTATCAAAGTCTTGGGTCCTGTGTCAGTTGCTGTCTCATCTTCCATGATGTCAGGTAGTCAGGGGTATAAAGCATGCAGCCGACGCCATTACATCAGTCTTTCTTGCCGTGTGGTGCCCGAAGCAGAAGCAGTTCGCAAGTGCCGGTCAGCCGACTCCTGAAATTTTCATTTTCGAGTTTTAGAAACCGAAGTCTTCAACTAAAGCTAAGTAACCCATTGGGGAAAGTTTTTCTTGCTCTAAACCAATGTCAGTAAAAGTCAATAATTGTATTTCTTGTGGAAAGCAAATATCTCAAAAAGATTTTCATTCGTACTGTATTCCTTGCCTAGGCCCTGACCACGACGTACCTCACTGTCAGTTTTGTGCCTTATTTAAACAACAAACTATTCATTGTCGGTATATTTATGCTTCTAAATATTTTGGTACTCAGTTCAATTATCCAAATATGTCTTCGGTAAGCCACCCGACTACCTACATTCCGAAAAAACGCAAAGATAAAGACAGAGACAGGCCGCCTAGGTCCAAAGCTGCCGACGATGCTTCTGGTAAGCTAGTCGCCAGTTCACCGGTACTCAGTGAGGTGCTTTTGCAGCCCCTGATACCTGCTACTTCAGATTCGCAGGCCTCTACTGAGACCCATTCGGAGTCCGGTGTGCCGCGAGATGCTTCAACTGTGGAACCTGCGGATGTCTCTACCTTGGATGGGTCTGGAGCTGCTGTGCAGGCACCGGCTTCTGATGGTGTATTCAGGCCTACAGACTTGCATATTAAACCAAAACCATCTTCTTCTTCTAGGCCTAAAACTCGATCCATGCCTAGAAAACCGATGCCCAGACCACATGGTCAGGCCTCTATGCCTAAAAAACAAATGATAAGAATGGCTGAAGACCTTATTACTTTAATCAGGGGAAGCCAACCTTCCCCCTCTAAGAGACCTAGGACTGAATTTGCTTATGATACTACTGATCAGGATTATGAAATTTCTGTTTCCTCTGATGATCAGGATTTACCTTTGTCTACCTATGAGGATTCTGATGCAGAAGACTCCATTCCCTCTGCTTCCCCTCCAGAGGATCTCTCTTTTGGTGAAACCTTGCATACTCTTAGGGAGCATTTTCGCTGGGAAAGCCAGGACTACTCTGATTCTAAAAAGAGGCTTAGGTATTTCTTACTCCTGCCCCAACACAGGCCTTTAGCTATCCACTCTGTACTGGACATTGTTGAAGATGCCTTTTCGGAATCTAGCTTGGCCCCTGACTCTTTACCTCCTGCTCCCAGAAAACCCATAGATATTACAGCGTTCCTTACTCTCACAAGTTCCTTTTTAAAAATCCTACTGTGGATCTGGAGACCATTTCACAGGAACCCAAGGGCATTAAGGCTACTACTGCCAAAAATCCTACTCCCTATGATAGAGATTCCAGGGCACTGGATAGATGGGGTAAGAAGGTATACACTTTTGCAACCTTCGCCATTAGGGCCTTAAACTGTCAGTTTCATATGTTAAAGTATCAGCAGCATATTATTGGTTTGCTCAAACAGAAAATGATGTTGATTCCTGACTGTTCTGAAAATAAGGATTTACAGGATTTAATGCATTCTGCTGAACAGGTTGGAAAACATACTTTGCAATGTGGTTTTGATTCACTAGAGGCATCTTGCAGGGCTGCTGTCACTGGGTCTGTACTTAGAAGGCATGCTTGGCTTAAGGAGCAATCTTTGTCAGAGCATGTTAAAGCTAAATTGCTGGATGCTCCCTTAAATCATGACCGCTTGTTTGGCAACAAAGCAGAAGAAGTACTTAAAAAGATGGAAGAAAAAACTAAATCTATGCAAACTGTTAAAGATTTCCTACAAGTACAGCCTCCAAGATTTAGTAGGCATTGGCCCTCTAAGAATTGGTCCTTTTCTGCCTTTTCCAGGTCTTCTCAGTCCAAACCCAGAACCAGCAGAACACCCAGGCTTCAGTCCCAAGGTATGCACAGAACTACGCAGTGGGGGGCTTCCACTTCAAAACCAGGGAGTAGTAAGACTCCCCCCTATGGTAACCTGTCTCAGTGACAACTTTAAAACTTCCAAGCCCTTCTCAACTGACTGCTCCTTTAGGGGGAAAGATTGCTCTGCAGGCAAAAAACTGGGAGGAACTCATTACCCAGGACAAATGGGTTTTAAATATAGTGTCCCAAGGATACAGATTTCACTTCCACATGTTACCAACCCCAAACAGTTGTCCATATCTACCTCCAATCAGTGTGCAGAGGCTCAAAGCAAGTACTCTCTCTCATAAGTATAAGGGCTATTCAAACTGTACCAGAAGAGGAAAAGGGACAAGGTTTCTACTTAAAACTTTTCCTGCTACCCAGAAAAGAAAACTCATGGCATCCTATCCTGGACCTTTCTATCCTAAATACCTTTTTGGTGATCCCAAAATTCTAGATGCTAACTCTTCACCAGTGACTTCCTATGCTAGGTAAGGAAGTCTGTTTGGCAACACTGGATTTAAAGGAGGTCTACCTGCACATCCCAATCACGGAATCTTGCAGAAGATACCTACGCTTCAAAGCATGCTACATGCACTGCCCTTTGGCTTATCTAGTGCACCAAGGGTATTCACAAAGTGCCTAGCTCCAGTCATTGCATTTTGCAGGCAAAGAAATATTAAAATATATCCATACCTGGACGATTGTCTAATTCAGGCAGAAAGACAGGACATACTTTTGAATCATCTAGCGTTTGTACAAAAGATGCTAATTTGTCTGGCGTACACCATAAACGAAAAGAAATCACATTGTGTAACCTGTCAACAAATTATATTCCTGGGAGCAAGCTTGAACACAACTTCCCAGATAGCGTTCCTCATGCCAGAGAAACAAATTCACTTGACAGCTTACTTCAAACTAATGGCCACAAAACCCTTCTATCTGCAAGATAAATACTGCAAGCTTTAGGGTTCATGGCCTCCTGCAGTCTTCTAATTCCATATGCAAGACTGCATATGAGGAAACTACAATGGTATCTAAAAAACCTATGGTGTCAACATTCTCAGGATCTAGAAGCAATGATTCCTATCATACCTTGCCTGCAGTTAGAGTTCCTTTGGTGGGCAGAGGCCTGCTACCAAAACAAGGGACTACCATGCTCTCTACCCCATGCCGCCCAAACCCTAACAACAGATGCATCAGACTATGCATGGGGGGCTCCCCTGGCAGGGAAGTGCATTCAGGGCAAATAGAACCCAAATCAAATGCACCTGCATATCAATCAAAAAGAAATGTTAGCTGTACAGAATGCTCTGAGAGCCTTCAAGGACCACATTCTTCCAGGGCAATTAATGGTAAAGATGAACAACACCACTGTTATGTGGTACATAAACAAGCATGGGGGTACCCATTCATATCTCCTCTGCAGACTAGCCATGGCTCTGTGGAACACAGCCTTGAGCTACCAAGTGCATCTACAGGGTCTATTCCTGCCAGGAAAGCTAAATACACTGGCAGATGAACTAAGCAGAAATTTCATGGACCCTCATGAGAAGAAACTGGAACCAAAGACTTTTAACATGTTGATAAACAAATGGGGGAGCCCAGATACAGACCTGTATGCCTCCCCCAGAACTACCAATTGGACACATTCTACACAAGGACTCCCCACAAACAAGCTTGGAAAGTGGATGCCCTGTCCTTCAACTGGAAAAAATCTATCAGTTTATGCCTTTTTTCCTCTGCCTCTCCTCTCCAAAGTACTACTAAAGATCAAGCAGGACAAACCAAGGACAATACTGATTGCACCAGACTGGCCATGCCAGCACTGGTACCCTTTCTTGCACAGTGTGTCACTACTGGCACCATGGCACCTGCTTCAGACCCCTACCCTGCTGTCCCAGCAGGAGGGCCAGATTCTGCATCCTCAGCTTCAAACCTTGAACCTGGCAGCCTGGATAATTACCTGATCTCTCCATCACCATCCCTCAGTAAACAAGTGGTGGATGTCATTCCTGAGGCAAGGAGGCCTAGTACTAGAAAATCTTATGCTGAAAAATGGAAAAGATTCTGTTCCTGAAACCAAACTCAGCAGATGGGCACAGCAGCACCCAATTTACCTCAGATTCGTCAATACTTAACTGAGATGCTTCACAAGGGCCTTTCCTTTTCCTCCATCAAAATTCATGCCTCAGCCATTTCAGATCATTATAATACAGAGCCACCCCTCTTCTCTCATCCACTGCTCAAGCAGTTCTTCAGAGGGGCCAAAAACTTAAAACCACCCAGGAGAGCCCCAACTCCAGCGTGGGACCTTAACTTTGTATTGGAAAAACTCACTCTACCTCCTTTTGAACCAGCTGCAAGTGCAGAGTTAAAATTCCTTTCTTGGAAAACTGCCTTCCTTTTAGCAATCACTTCAGCAAGAAGGGTGTCTGAATTACAGGCCCTTATGGCAGTGTAGCCTTTCATCATCTTTCATGCGGACAGGGTGTCCCTCAGGACCAATCCCTCCTTCATGCCCAAGGTGGTATCCAGTGTGGCTCTTAATCAGTCCATTCATTTGCCAACCTTCTTTTCTAATCCACAGAACAAAGGGGAACGGATACTGCACTCCTTAAATGTGCACAGACAACTTAGATTTTACTTGGACAGGACTAAACCTCAAAGGAAATCTGAACAGCTGCTGGTGGGATTTGCTGTATGGGCAGAGGGGAAGGCCATTTCAAAGCAAACCATTTCTAAATGGATAGGCCATTGCATTCACTTCTGCTATAAGCACCATGGAAAACCTATCCCACAGGGGATAAGACCACACTCAACCAGGGCTGCATCTACCTCTACAGCCTTTCTCAGAGGTTTCCCTACCAGGGACATCCTAGAAGCTGCTACCCGGAGTTCTGTTTATACTTTCACCAAGTATTACCATTTGCCAATTTTCTCTAAATCCAGAGCTGGTTTTGCCACTGCAGTCTTGCAGGGCCAGATAGCTGGTCCTAATGCTATCTAAATTCCTCCTCCCATCCTTAGCTTTGGGAATCTACCCAAATGTGATGACTGCAACAGTGAAACACAATGAACATAGTACAGTTGTGTACACTTACCATAAATGTAGATGTTCGAGTGTATTCACTGTTGCAGTCCTGGTTACCCTCCCTCCAGCCCCCTGACTTCTATTGACTATACCTCTATTCTTGTTTTCTATGCTTAAATCTTTTTGGTGCATTTGCTTTTTTGTTGGGGATGTAACCTTGTATATAATTGCTTCCCATTATGAGGGCACCTGACATCTGGGGCAAGAAAAACTGATGTAATGGCATCAGCTGCGTGTTTTATACCCCTGAATACCTGATGTCATGGAAGATGAGACAGCAGCCAACATAGGACCCAAGGCTTTGATTATCTGGCTGACTGAGGGCTACTGCAAGCAGATAACCCAAATGTGATGACTGCAACAGTGAATACACTCGAACATCTACATTTATGGTAAGAGTACACAACTGTACCTTTTGAAGTCAGATCTGTACTCCCAGCATTTACTTATATTTTTTCTGTTCCCACAACATCCAGAATGGTTTGTGCAACATCTATATGTATCTATGTAGAAGTATGTGTCATGCTTCACATGAAGTCTTATCTCTAATTCCTGTAGTCAATTGTTCATGTATGTACTCATGTGGTTGTTCATGCATGTGCTGAGTTGTAACATTCCTTCATGTGCACACTGAATGGAAATAAATTGCTCTGAATGGTAGTTAAAATGTACATCAGCTAATATTCACTTGCTTGAATATATGTATTCAGATTGTAGCAGTAAATTCAATATTTGCTTGCTGAAGGCTTCCCCCTTCCCATATCCTTTCTGGTAATCCGTACTGCACAGAAAGAGTAACCCATTCATGAAAACATAATTAATTAAAGAAAGAAACAAACAAAAGAATGTTAAGTCCCTCACAATGTACATGCCTAAAGGCATCTCAAGAAAACAGACAGCAAAGCACACCATCCCTTTGTTTGAAAAATTTAGGGAATTAGTCCTTCCAATCAAACATCAGCTACAAAAGAGCATCATGGTTACAGATGATGGGTCTAAGTGTAAACAAGCTGAACAGTCATTGATACAAACATTAGGAGTCAGACAGACCAGTTATGGGCAGCACCTCCTATGATGCTAGGGTCATATGTAGTTACTAGGCTCACAGTCTAGCAGACCTTTAAACAATGTAGCCCAGAGTTCCAACTGATGTAAAGCACTGTCTTTCTGAACTGTTATGTGTAGTGCTTGTACATACAGGAGCTAACACAAACTGGAAAACATTTCTGGTTGAGAAACTGCACTTTATACTTTACCATTCACTCTCATTCCATGTGAAATTATGCCAACACACAAAACGTCTAGGTGCTCCATTTTAATATAGGTGGGTTACCTTTATAAATGCCAAATAACAGGCTTGCTGTTGTGAATGTTAATCGGATGCACTGGATCTTATCTATATGGCTAATGCCCTGTGACCTAACTCTGATCCAATTCACCTTTCAAACACCAAATATTTTTAAAATAGAAAAAATACAATATAGCAATTCATGGAATGCTACAACAAATTTCATTACTAAAATAGCGGTTTGGTATATGCCTTCATAGGTTCACAAAAACATTATTTTCACCGTGTTCATATAAAGAAAATGTGACCCAAGTGAAAATAAAATATGTGGGATAACCAAGTGGTTTAAATAATAAACCATAAATAATAAATTATTTATGGAACATTTAATATGAGGAAATCTATAAAGCATTTTTAAGGTATTTATGTGTTTTAGGTACTTTAACTGAGTTTTTTTTTCTGGTAGGTTGCATTTTCTTTATATGTGTGAAGAAGAGTTAATATTTTTATGACCCTATGAAGGTGTATGCAGAGATGGTAGTTTGTTTTAGTGCTCTCTAAGTCACTGAGTCCTCTGACCTAATTCTTGCATATTTCTGAAGGACTTTAGCTAGTTCCAAAAGAAAGACACATCATTCATGGTGGTAGCAATAGTGGGTATCAGGGAGTCAGTAGATACTATGACCAAAAAGTAACTTTGCATGGCTACTGCATGCATACACACCAGCCTTATAGTGATCCAGAATGGTGCTGAATGAGATATTTGCAGGTGGGGCCTGTGGTTAGTGTGTTATTGATTAACTCTTGATGAGGTCAAGTGGAGGTAAGATATACACTCACTTATTTTTATGCTGCTGACTTAAGAGGATTACATAGGTGGCACATATTTATTTATTTGTTTGTTAACCAAGGTGGGTACTGATTACAAATAACCAATTCCAGGCCTAATCCAAAAGGGCAAAAAGCAGAGTTACAAAACAGTGATAAAATGCAAAGCAAACTGCTGCAATAAATATCTGAACAAAATGTGTGTCTTGGTCCAAAACAAGCAACGGCAGACAGAGTTTTATATGATATTCATTGGGCAACGCAACTGAAATGTTAAAGGAGCAGTCATAGTTGTTAAGACCAAGGTATGAGAGGAACTCTACCAACTTCTACAATGTGACTCAGTCAGTTGTAGAAAAAAGCTGTATGAGGTGCAAGGCAATATCAGATTAAGGAGACCGGCATCAGACACCATTCATAAGGCATGTCAGCAACAATCTGCTCACCAGTCCAGAGGACTTCAAATGCAGTTGCAAGGACTACTTCAGGGAATTTCTGAATGAAGAAAACATTACAGAACCTCCAGTGCCACATGCACAATCAATGATGAAAGAGAAATAGGAAGTATGGTCAACACAAAGAAAATGAAATGAGGGAAGGCAGCGGACTCAGATGAAGTCACTGCAAAAACCTGGTGCTTGGTTTAGCCTATCAGCAGGCTTACTCCCTCCCCCTTTACCTGGTGTATGCGAAGTTACTAATAGTCCCTGAAAAAACGCCATTTTTAAACTATTTAGCATGCCCGGACCCAGACGGCTGAATGTCCTAACAAACGCGGTATGTGTTTTAATGATTTTGTATGATATACCACACTGTAAGTAAGTGAATTCACAATTATATTTGTATGTTATACCTAGGTGGAAGAAAGTGAATTCTACACAAAATAGTTAGACAATGTTATAGAAGTGTGCTATCACTAACTGCTGGCTCTACAAAGCCTGAAAGCATTGATTTTTATTAAAACTTAAAAGGACAAGATAAGCACACGACTTTACTGTGATGCATGAGATTGCTGAACCACACCTAGCGGGTTATGTCTAAAAGTTCTCCTTTTGATTTCCTGCTGCATTCTGTTTTATAATAACACTCAAGTGATATATATAGCTGTTTGCTGTTGAATGCTGTTGTGCCTTATAATTGAAGCACTTTTAGTTGACGTTAACTGCAGAATGTGAGTTCCCTATCTGCGTTCATGCTCTAACTGATTATCCTTTATCATGTCTCGTTCGTGCTCTAACTGATTATCCTTTATCATGTCTCGTTCGTGCTCTAACTGATTATCCTTTATCATGTCTCGTTCGTGCTCTAACTGATTATCCTTTATCATGTCTTACCACCTTACCCGGTCCTACCTCGAACGGCTCAGTAAACTGAAAGAAACACCTTCTTGCTGAATCCCTGCTAAAAATTATTTTGCCTTGCCCCATTGAAAAGAAAACTGCCTAAAGTTAATAAACTCTGCTTATTTTACAAGTTATTGTACCTTATAGCCGGACTGGGTTCATAGCATGCCTTATAAGTCACAAGTGCCCATACAGAAAAACGGCACATTACACTGGCCAAAAGCAGGCTGATAGGTTAATCCTACTGCTGTATTGTGTCAGTAACTGCCCCGATATTCACTTTTATGGCCAGAAGCAGAATCAGACCCTTTCTGCCGTGTTTTATGTCACAGTAATACTAGCCTGTGAAGATAAGCATTTACATACTAAAACAAACTTATCTTCAGTAAAATTGAGTGACATTCACAGTTAAAATACCCTTAAAAAGAAAACTTGAGTAACTATATCCCTTATAACATGTATTAATTTGTACTATATCATTTAAAACTTATTTTAAATTGTAAGGTAACAAGCCCACTCACTGCAGAAACCTGGTGGTTGGTTTAGCCCCACTCTGCTTGCCCTAATGGGCTTGCTCCGTGCTCCACCCTGCCCCCATATCTCACCCACCCCCAGTACCAGTAGTCCTAAATTTATAATTACCTTGCCACTCCCCCTTATCTGAATGTAATCAGCCTTAACCCTTTCATTCATTGCACTCACTCCTACTACTCAAACTCTCTCTAGCCTCTTACACTATACCTATTTAAGAGCCCTCTGTGCCTCTCCAGCCTTCAACCCTACATTAATTAATAACCCTCCCCTCTCTAGTTATAAACAAGCCACACAAAAATTTCAACACCGTGTCCCCAGAGACCTTCACTACTACTACTACATCAAAGCCATTTTCCTGGCTAATACCACCACTGCACACTATCTTTCTTCTCACAGCCTATGATTTTCAAGATCTCCCAGGCTCTGACTACCCCAAATCTAAAACCAGCACTCCCAATCAAATAAACAACCTTAACCAATTACTACCCTACTTCTCAACAAACGCTTCTATTGCAAAAACTCAACATCCAATTAGAACCTCATGTATTAACACTAGAACTAAACACTATCACAAGCTCTTATTAAAACTCTAGACACTTGCCATTAGATTACTACCTAACCTCATAGTGGGTGGTGACATCCACCCTAACCCAGGCCCAACCGCACCTGTTGTTATCAGCTCCACAAATAACACCCTTACTAGCCTGCAAAACTCAAATAATGCTTTCAACTCACTTCTAGTGTGTCACCTAAACATTAGAAGTATAAACAAGAAAATTCACTACTTACATGCCCTCCTGGATGTGCACTTCCCTGATGTACTATGCCTTTCTGAAACCTGGCTCAAACCTACTACCTCTGATAATGAGGTTATACCCTCAGGTTACAATATATTAAGGCTTGATTGCATCTCTAGGAAGGGGGGGGGGGGGTTGCCCTCTTGTATAAAGCCACACTAGAAGTATACAAAACTAGTACTCTACATGTCTTGATAACTGACAATGCAGAAATACTCATCACAAAGGTCCAAATCAACAAACACAAATCTATAAACATTACATGTATCTATATTCCCCCAGGTAACAACACAAATACCTTGGAAGGTATCCTCCAATGGCTGTCCACCAAATGCCCCCATGAAACTGTTATTCTGGGGGACTTTAATATCGATTGGAATACCTGCTCCTCAGACTTCCCCTCCACCCATATACATTTGCATGGCTTCTTCCAGATCATATCTTCCCCTACCAGAATCAATAAGCCTAATAATAAGGAAAGTATCATAGACTGGATATTAATAAACAACCAACCCCAGATATATAACGCAGGTACCCTACCTGAGGACATCAGTGACCACTTCCTGACCTATAGGCAACCACCCCCATATATATAAAGCAGGTACCTTACTTGAGGACAACAGTGACCACTTCCTGACCTATAAACAACCACCCCCATATATAGGTTCATAGGTTCATATGTTCATAGGCAGGTACTAGGCTATCTGCCCGAAGGCATTTATAAACCTAGCCAGAATGTGTTGGCTTTCACCACCCCCTTAGATTAGTTCCCTGTACGTCTGTCCAGCAGAGCCACTTAAGTGATCCCTGGGGTAAACTTTCTGTTTCCCATCCACTCGTCAAGGTTTCTCTTGAAGAGTGTTAGTGAGAAGCTCTGCCTAATGTAGATTGGAATCTTGTTCCAAAGCATGGGAAGTCTCTGAGACAGGAATCTATCCCTCCAGCACATCCTATTTATTGTTGTGGTGAGGCTTAGATCCCTAGAGCATGTGGCTCGAGGGAATATGGTTTTCTTTAAGTAGAGCATGTCTATCAATTCTGGGTTGGACATGGCCTTGTATGTCAGGCAGAGATCACCTCTGAGTAGGCAGTATGCAACCGAGTACAGCTGGAGTTTCTTCAGTTGAGCTGCACAGAGCATCTGTTTGAGGCCAGCGATCCTCTTGGTGAGGTACTTCTGTGGTCTTTCCAGCTGTTGCAGGTGTCTTGTAAGGTACATCCCAAATGGAGCATTGTACTCTATGATGGGTCTGATAAGTGATGAGTAGAGGGGCACAATGACCTCTTTTGATCTGGATGTGAACTCTTTTGTGATTAGGTGGGCCACGTAGAAGGATTTTCTAACCACTTTGGCAATGTGATTATCAAAGGAGAGTTTACTATCTACTTAGGTCCCCAGATCCCTTATTACATCTTCCATATTTAGGGGACTACCACCTATGTGGTAGTTTGTGGTTACTTTGTTTTTTCCAAAGGGGATGACTATGCACTTTTTGGCATTTAGCTTGAGGCCATGATTTTGACACCAGGTATCCATCTCAGTGAGACCATTTTGGAGGATATCTGTATCAGCCGGAGAGTCACTTATAGCCCCTAGTTTGCAGTCATCTGTGAACCTGGTCAGCCATAGTCCTCTGAGAAGTATATGTCGAACAGGAGCGGTCCTAGCACTGAGCCCTGGGGAATGGCACTTGTAACCAGTTTAGAGTCGGACCTAGCTCCCGCAACTCTCACCATGTGGGTTCTGTCGATGAGCCAGTTGGCAACCCTTCTTGTGATGTAGGGGGTTATGTTCAGGCTGGTGAACTTGTCTATAATATCAGAATAGGGAATGGTGTCACAGGCCTTTGCGAGGTCTAGGTAGGCTGTGTGTACCACCTTTCCCTCGTCTATAGCCTTGGTAACTGTCTCAAAGATGTCCACCAAGTTTAGGAGGCATGATCTGCCCTTAACAAAGCTGAACTGGATAGGGTCCAGTGTTTGGAGGTTCCAAATGTCTCTGTTAATGAGTTCCATGATGATGCACTCCATAGCCTTGCAGACTAAGCTAGTCAGGCTTATAGGGTGAAAGTTCCCAGGGCCTGTTTTGGCTCCACCTTTGTGGAGCGGAATACCCATCACTGTGTGCCACTCTATGGGTATGTAGCCTGTGGAGAGTCTGAGTTTGAACAGTGTGTTAAGGTGAGGGGTTAGTTTGTCTTTGAGCTCGTGTAGGATGCAGCCTGGGACACCGTCCAGTCCCATTGATGTTGTGTTTTTGGCTTTGGAGAGGGCTGTTTTAACCTGAGTGTCTGTGATTTCAGGGGCTCTACATTTATCTGGTATGGTTATGGGCCTTTTTCAGTGTGAGGGGGGGGGGTGAGGTGTGCACTGAACCTGTCTGCCAGGATGTTGGTGATATAGGTTGGTTCAGTGTATTTTGTGCCATTCTGCACTAACTCCGAGCAGATCTGAGCATTGCCACTTAGATTCTTGACATAGCTAAAGAATGCCTTGTGGTTATCTTTGGAGTTCTTGGCAATATTTCTTTCAAAGCTCACCTTGGATGATTTTATGAGGGATCGTAGTTTCTTGCTGATACTGATCAGGGATGTCTTCCCTTCTTAGAATTTTACTCTTTTCTGTACTAGTTTCCTCCTTCTATTGTATAGCTTGTTTATGGCAGGCGTCCACCAGACTGGTTTCCTTTTCTTGGAGGAGTGAGTCTTGCTTTTGCTTGGGATAGCACCATCCATGCGTTCTTGTAGGTGCCTGTAGAATGCATTAGTAATGGATTTTGCAGCTTGGACAGCCATATCCTTTAGCATGGAGGCTTTGAAACTTTCCACCTCGGTCTTAAGTAATGTGAAGTTTGCTTTTGTAAAATTTTTTCACAGTGGTTTCCTTGTCCAGGGGTGGGGGCGGAATGTGTATATCCTAAAGCATGCACCCTACCTGCGGACATCAGTGATCACTTCCTGACCTATATAATCAGGAAAATAAATGACATCCCTCAACGATATACCTTTAAAACTATTAGGTGCAATAAGAACTTTATTCAGACTAAATTCCAGAATGAACTTAACTCATGTGACTAGACTGACCTAAAACTACTTCCACTAGATGCAGCAGTCTCGCACTTTAACTCTACATTTCTTGCTATCCTGGATTACCATGCTCCCAAATGTACTATCAGAACCAATAATAAAGTAGCACCTTGGCTGACCAATGATACGAGACAAAAAATTAATAACAGAAATAAAGCGTGGACCTCCTGGAGAAACACTAAATACCCAAAAGACCACCTCATATATAAACAGTTGAGAAATGATACAAAGAAGTCCATTATGCTAGACAAAAAAGCTACTACTGTAATCTGCAACATGAGCACCAAAATCATCCACAAAAATTCTGTTCAGGCATAAAAAAACTTCTCCACCCAGGTCAATCATCTACCCCTACCCCCGCGACTACCCTCCAAAAACCTCCTAAAATTGTTGCCAACACTTTTAACACTTTCTTTACAGAAACCATGCAATCCCTTGCCAACAACCTATCTCCCAGTGCCCCAAGTACCACCAATCCCATACCCCATAATAACACCCCCTTTAAGTTTGATCCAGTACCAACATCTTTTATTAAGCCCCTACTTAAAAAAATGAAACCCACCACCCTTTCAGCAGACCTACTACTCGCAGAGTATCTCCAAAAACTGCTAATGAAATATCATACCCCATTTCAATCTTAATTAATAGAACTATTCTTGAAGCTTATATCCACTCCAGCTGGAAAATTTCCCACATCATTCCTCTTCATAAAGGGGGAAATTCCACTGAATTCTCAAATTACAGGCCTATAGCCATCCTGTCTCCCTTAGCTAAGATAATGGCAAAATTTGTCCATAAGCAATTTCTAGCCTATCTTAATTAGAACACTCTCCTAGCCCCCTCCAAGCATGGATTTAGACCTTGCCATAGTACAACCTCAGTCCTTCTCTCCTTCTTTTACACAATAAATCAAAACCATAATGACAACAAGTTCTCTTCAGCCATCTTCCTAGACCTATCCAAGGCATTTTATATTATAAACTACCAGTTACTCTTAGAGACACTAAAATCACTCTCCATAGATAACCTAGCAATCAGCTGGTTTCATTCTTATCTAAGTGGCAGACAACAAGCTGTACTATGGAAAGATAACCTATCTTGCCGTTTACCAATCACCCTTGGAGTCCCCCAGGGATCTATATTAGGCCCCCTCCTATTCTCCATCTTCATTAATGGCCTGCTCAAAGTCGTCCCAGATACAACATGTATTCGGTATGCAGATGACTCCACCCTAATCTGCCCTGCCACCTCCCCCACAGACTTAAAATCTTTATCCTAAGCCACTTTCAACAAAGTAGAGAACTGGCTTACTGGTCACCATCTACTATTGAGCCCAAATAAAACCAAACTATTAAATTTCTCCCCTACCTGCAAGGTCCCCTTACCACCTCTCACCATAACATGTAACAATGGCACCATAATTTCCCCAGAACCTTGTACTAAACTACAGGGAGTAATCATCGACAACAACCTTAAGTTTGATGCTCACATAGACAAAACTATTAAAACAGTTAAAAAGAAACTAGGCTATTTATACAAGATTAAACAATTCCTAAGCCCATCTGCTAGGATTGTTATTGCCTGCACACATTTGCTATCAACCCTTCTTTATGCCTCACCCATCTTCGCAAATCTAACAAATCAGACCTCAATAAATTTACTAACTGCTACAATAATATTGCCAGATTTGCCACAGGATCAACTTATAGAACCCATCACTCTCAAAACTTTAAACCGTTAGACTGGCTAGAACTACCCTATCAACTTTAATATAACCACCTTATAGTCATTCACAAAATTCTTTACCACCCAGACAGTACACCCATACTGAAAAATATTATCATAGGTTCATAGGTTCATACTAGGCTATCTGCCCTAAGGCATTTATAAGCCTAGCCAGAGTGTGTTTGGCTTTCGCCACCCATTTTAAATTAATTTTGCTATGCCCTTTTTCGAGGTTAGTATACTGTGCCTCTGTCTAACAGTAACACAGAAGTGATACCCAGGGTAAACCTACTATCTCCCATCCACTCATCAAGATTCCTCTTGAAGAGAGTCAATGAGGGACTCTGCCTAACCTGAACTGGGATTTTATTCCAGAGTGAAGGGAGCCTCTGGGTTATGAATCTGTCCCTCCAGCATGTCCTATTTATTTCAGTGCTGAGGTTCAAATCTCTCGAGCGCGTAGCTCGATGGGATTTGGATTTTCTGAGGTGCAGCATGTCCATTAATTCCAGGTTGGACATGGCTTTATACGTCAGGCACAGATCGCCTCTGAGCAGGCGGTATGCCACTGAGTAGAGCTGGAGTTTCTTTAACCGGGCAGCATATGGCATCTGTTTGAGCCCTTTGATCCTCTTGGAGAGGTACTTTTGGGGTCTTTCCAGTTGCTGCAGGTGTCTGGTAAGGTACATCCCAAAAGGGGCATTGTACTCAATTATGGGCCTGATGAGGGATGAGTAAAGAGGCACGATGATCTCCCCTGATCTAGATGTGAATCCCTTCATGATTAGGTGGGCTATATAAAATGTTTTTCTAACCACTTTGGCCACGTGGTTGTCAAATGAGAGATAGCTATCAACTTGGGACCCCAGATCCCTAATTACTTCTTCCATACTTAATGGATTACCACCTATGTGGTAATTTGTGGGCACTTTGTTTTTGCCAAAGGGGATGAGTATACACTTTTTGGCGTTTAGCTTGAGGCCATGGCTCTGGCACCAGTTGTCTGTTTCTATGAGGCCCTTTTGTAGGATGCTTGTGTCGGCTGGAGAGTCGATTATGGTGCCCAGTTTGCAGTCATCTGCGAACTTGGCCAGCCACAGTACTTCCGTGTTAGCCTGTACCTCTGAGAAATATATACCGAACAAGAGAGGTCCCAGGACTGAGCCTTGTGGGATGCCACTTGTAACTGGTTTGGAGTCTGACATGGCCCCAGCAATTCTAACCATGTGGGTTCTGTCCTTGAGCCAGTTTGCAACACATCTAGTGACATAGGGGTTTATATTTAAGCTGGTGAGCTTATCTATAATGCCCAAGTGGGGTATTGTATCGAAGGCTTTTGCAAGGTCCAGGTAGGCTGTGTGGACCACCTTCCCCTCGTCAATGGCCTTGGTGACTGTTTCAAAGAAATCAACCAGGTTTAAGAGGCAGGATCTTCCCTTAACAAAGCCGAACTGGGTAGGATCCAGTGTCTGTAAGTCCCCAATATCTTTATTTATGAGGTCCATGATGATCCTTTCCATAGCTTTGCAGACCAAGCTAGTCAGGCTTATGGGGCGATAGTTTCCAGGATCCGTTGAGGCACCACCTTTGTGGAGAGGGACCACTGTTGTTGTATGCCACTCTTTGGGTACATATCCTGTAGTAAGGCTGAGATTGAACAGTAGTTTTATGTTTGGGTTTAGCTCTTCTTGGAGTTCATGTAGGACGCAGCCCTGGACTCCGTCTGGTCCCATTGATGCTGTGTTTTTTGCTTTGGAGAGGGCGGCTCTTACCTGAGCATCTGAGATGTCAGGGGGGCAATACTCTGCTGGGATAGATATTTGCCCTTTTGGTGGGGAGGGGGGGGAGAAGTTTGTACTGAACCTGTCGGCTAGGATGTTGGCAATGTCTGTGGGTTTGGTGTATTTTTTGTCATTTTGGACTAATTCTGAGCATATCTGGGAATTCCCACCCAGGTTCCTAACATAACTAAAGAAAGCCTTGTGATTATCCTTAGTGTCCTGTGCAATTTTTCTCTCGATGCTGGCCTTAGACGATTTTATGAGTGCCCGTAGATTTTTGCTAATACTGATCAGAGATGCCTTCCCTTTTTGGGATTTTGCTCTATCATGTAGTAGCTTCCTCCTTCTATTGTATAGTTTGTTTATGGCTGGGGTCCACCAGACAGGACGCCTAACTTTGGAGGATTGGGTCTTGGTTTTATTTGGGATTGCATGATCCATGCATTCCTGAAGGTGTTCATAGAATGCGTTTATAAAGGATTCTGCAGTCTGGGCAGTGTTTTCACAGGCCCGGGGGCTTTGAAGGATTCCACCTTGGTTCTGAGGAGTGTGAAATTTGCTTTAGAGAAGTTTTTCACTGTGGTTTTCTGGGCAGGGGCTGGGGTCGGGATGTGAATATCTAGTGAGATTAGTTTATGGTCGATCTTACCAGTGAGGGATACACTTCTGGTCTGGAGCATAGAGTCCCCATGTTGGTGATGATCAGGTCCAGTATGTTTTCCCCTCCTGTGGTAGTGGCAACAAGTTGTTCCATAGCATTTGAGTTTATAAATTCTAGGAACCTTCGGGCTAGGGTGTTGGAGCTAGAGTAATGCTCCCCATCTATGTTAGGGTAGTTGAAGTCGCCCAATATAATGGTGTTTGGAGAGACCGTCATATTTTCCAGTGTTCTCAGGAAGGCCGAGTGGGGTTCCTGGGTTTGGGAGGGTGGTCTGTAGCAGGCTATAAACTGGAAGGCAGTTTTACCCACTGTTAGTTGCACATTGATAGTCTCTGATGCTTCGTGCTGTGCCACCAACCTGGAGGTGTGGGTATCTTTGTTGAATATTGATACTCCCCCTCCTTTTGTGGTTTGGTCCAAGTTTTGGGGCCGAAAAACATGGTATGAGGTATAACCTGGTAGTGCCGGGGTGCTCTCGGGAGCTGTGAACCAGGTTTCTGTTACTGCACATATATCGATGTTCTCCATGCTATGGAGAGTTTTGAGTGTGTGCATCTTGAGGTTTAGACTTCTGGCGTGTAGCATTACTCTTAGTTTCTTATCCCTTGTGATACCTATGGAGGTGGGTTTGTCTTTTGAGCCTTGCCTAAAAAAGGCACTATGGGGGTGGCAAGAGCCTTTGCCAATATCCGAAAGCCCAGGGGTGACAAGTGCAAGCCATCCCTAGCAAAGCATCGTGGTTTGTCGAGCATGTCATCCCAGGCAGACAGGCATTGGATCCCCTTTGAATGACACCAATACTTAAGCCAATTGTTGAAATTGATCATCTTCTCTTCATATTGTGGCATCCTTCTTGATGAGGGTAAGATGCTACTCAAGATCAGGGTCATACCGGCCTGGGCTACATGCTCAGAGAGCTCCTCTATGTCTCTTTTCATGCAGTCCAGGGAGGTACGTCTCAGGTCATTCACACCAGCATGGACAATGACTGAGTCATATTTGTACTTGCCTTGGAGTGACCTGAGTGCTTGTGTTATGTGGTGGATCCTAGCGCCTGACAGGCAGCTCACCGTGACCTTCTCCTTGTTCAGCCTGGTGAACGGGACGTCAGTGTGCCTGACGATAGAGTCACCTATTACAAGTGTATCAGGTGTGTTGTTTAGCCTTAAGGGCTGTGACTGTTCGGCACACTGGCTTTGTGAGCTATGTGTTGCACGTGTTTTGTTTTGGGGTAGAGGTTGCTTGAGTGTCTGCTTTGGAGGTCTCTGCTGCTTAGGCAGATTTTTATTTAGAGCCTCCGAGTATGTTTTTGTGTGTTTATGTGTTTGATTTTCTGTTGTGGTAGGTCTATGTGAGACTGGAATTGTAGTGAGTCTGGTTTCCTTCTCCTCCTGACTGGTTACGCCAGTACTGAGTTGAGAGAGCTTAGCCTTCAGTTTGGCTATATGGTTGCATCCCTCACATGTGTTGGAATTTGTTGGGAGGAGGAGAGAGTTGTCTGTGTACATGAGGCAGTTGTAACATTGCCTCAAGATTCCCAGATTCACCAGCTGGACCAGAGAGGAGATTGACAACTGACCTTTGGACATGCTAGAATAGTATTGGGAATTCCTTTATAATTGAAAAAAAGGACCAATGGGAAACAAAGTACTCAAGGGGAGTTTGTGAGGGTGTAGTGCTTTTAATTTTTTAGTGCTGACATATAATTGCTTTAGTGAGCAAGTGCCAGGCTTTAGAGTGGGAATCCCCTACAGTAACCTAAAAGCTCTCCCCTCTTCCAACAGAATGCTAGTATAAACTGTTAAAGCCAACAGTTCAGCTGGTGAATCACTATTCTACAACTCTGCTGGTAAAACCTGGAACCTACTTCCTGCAGAACTTACTACTGTTCTCTCCTTATCCAATTCAAGATATCCCTTAAGAAATACCTAAAAATGCATTAGCTTTGTCCCTGTACCAACCCTGATTAACCCCATACAAACATCAACTAAAATGATAACCTTATTACAGGAATGAAACTGTGCTCCTCTAACTGTTAGCATTATGAATGTCTCTCACCTACTGGGAAGAATTAACGTAAGGATGATATCTTGTCTCAACCATATATGTTAACCGTTACAAACTGGATGTGTTTCTCCCACATCAGATGTAATCTCTAACTATTTCCTACTCAGGTAATGATTTCCAAATATTTCCTGTGCGTATATAAGAAAATTGTGAACTTGTGTGTATATATTGTTAAACAAATGTCGATTTTATGATAATTCACTCTAATAATTTCACTGTATTTATACTTGTTATGCATGTTTGGAGATTTTCTCCCCAGGCCTCCACTGAAAATGGACCTGTATCCAGTTGGACTTTCCAGGTTAACAAATGTAAAATAAATAAAAAATAAAATAAAATAAGTCATGTTAGACTTGATGAAGATGTTAGATACATTGAGAGAAAATGGCTCATGGAGGTCCTTATGACAGTACAAAGAGAAATGTGGAACCCAAATGACTGGAGAATAAGCATATTATAGTGAACAAGAACAAAGGGAACAGAGTGCTGTGGCACAGAAGGATAAAGTCCTAACTATAATCCTGGTGACCTGGGTTCAATTAGCTGCATGGGCATCTGAGTCACTGGTAGGCAGGTACTGGCTTGCCCATCTCAGGGCGGAGAGCATTAATCGAAGCATTCCCTTTGGGGAAGCGAGGTCCACAGAGAGAAATTTGTGGGGGGAGGGGGGGGGTAAGGGTAGGTTAGTACAACCAGCTATGGCAGCAAGGATGACGTATTGTCCTGGGACTCCCTAAGATCCTTGTCAATCATAATCATGGTAGAACAAGTTCAAGAGAGACTATGGGGGAGGAGGGAATAATGGTTAAGGTGTTTACTTTGCAGACACAAGGTGCAGGGTTTGATTCTCACATGGGGTATTTGGCTAGGCTTAAAATGGCCCACAAGGGCAGTTAGCCTAGTACAAACCTAAGAAAAAAAATGAGAGGAAGGTGGCCCAGATGTAGTATGGGGTGCTATAATGGGTTGATGGTTGACTGCATGGGAGGGCAGAAAAAGAATGAAAGAAGATTTATGACTGTGGCTAGAGGTATCGGTCACTGCAAGAACGTGATGGAGGGGGTGACTAATGAATAAATATACAGAGTACAAGAAAATAAGAATAAGACTGAAGATTAGCAGTTTGAACTCAGATCAGGATACAGTACATATGACCGAATGTCAGCATTGAGATAGCGAAAAAGAAGCAGAAAATAAGGTAAGGGTCCGAATGGGCGTTCCTGGACTTGAAGGAAGCATGTGACGTGGTCCCAAGAAAGCTTCCTTAGGCAGTCCTGCAATGATTGAAAGTCCTGAAAGAATGATAACATTAGAGCTGGCTATGTAAAACAAACCAATGACACACGTTTGAACAGAGTTCAGACTTAGAGAGAGGTTCTCCATTGGAGTGGGTGTTCTTTAGAATTTGGCTCTGAGCCCACAGGTGCTCATAGCAGTGAAGGATTACATTGGCAAACACATCAAAGGGGGAGATCAGCAAAGCTGCTGTGTGCAATGTGGCAATACAGGGACACTGATCAAGCACTTCAGCAAAGTATAGGGGACTAAAATGCAAAACTGGAGACACATAGGTTAGAACTGAGTACAAACAAGACAGTGGCCTCGGCAGCAAATGGGGAAATCAGAAGAAGTTAAAAACTGAGATAGAAAGGAAACAGTGGAGCAATTTAGCAGTTTCAAGTTTGTCATTGGGGAGACTGAAGATGGGGGAGGTCTGAATCAGGATATCAAAGCTCGAATTAGAGGGGCTGCAGCCAAGGGCCAGAAAGTGTGATGGGTAGTGGACATAAAACTTAACAAGGGCAGGACAGAGGCAGTGGCAGTCCAGATCGTAAGCTGTTAAGGGCACAATTAGCAGGACCTGAAGGTTGGGGAGTACAATGCCAGCAGTGCTTTATACAGCTTCAAGAACATTCTGCCTTCATAAATAAATGCCAGAGTAGTGCATTTGCAGTCATTGTTGGAGTGATGAAGCTCTCACTGTGTAGTGATTTAACTTTAGCAAGCTGTTCACATTTAGGACCTTTTTGTTTGCTCCTTAGCTTTCAGTTGAGGGTATCTTGGTCTACGGGACTGGACACAGTGCTAGATACTCTGTGTATCCATGGTTCTGGTAGGGTGTGACAGAAGAATGTCAAAGAACCAGAAGAATAAGGATACAGAGGAAAACACTGTCACAAACGTTGTTTCCGGGTGGCATAGAAACCTGTGCAGTGAAGGCAGAACAGCTGAAGAAGCTTGAAGAGATGAAGATGAAGTGCCAGAAATGGGTGGTGGGATGTACATTGTTGGACAGGCAAAGAAATGAACATGTCAGGGTAGAAGCCAAACTAGCTCCAACTGCAGATAAGCTCAAGGACAACAGATTACACTGCTTTGGACACATGCAGGAAACCAGATGATGATAGCAAGGAGATGTGGGAGAAAGTGGGAGAAAGAGAAAGAAGGATGTCCAACCTAGAGACAGAAGCATGAAAGGAGAGCGGGCTTGACTGTTTGTTAAAGAAGTAATAGAGTGCTTTGACATGACACCTTGACCCCGTAAGGTGATGATGGTGATGATGAAGACACAAGGAAATAAAAGTGCTGTTTACATTCAAAAGGAAAGGGCCTGTTTATAGTATATACAAGACAGTAATGTAGCTAAGTCTCAGATAATTGAAATTTTCACCATACTAGTTTCTGGAATTTGTTAGTTGATATGCCCAGTGGAGAAACAATTGCAATGGGCTTGTTTGTACAGGCATGAATTAAGTTGGGGTCTGAAGTTAGTGTAGTTAGAGAGGTCTTTTATGTAGTTAGTTAATGGTTGCCAATGTTTGAGTGCTAGGAGAGCAACGCTTTAGACAGTACATGGTAGTTTCGTTTTTGGGTTTTGGATCCAAATTGTGAGTGTGTTCTGAGGCTACTTGAGCAATGGCACCAGTCATTTTGGCAGCAGTGGGTGCGAAGGAGTGATCCTATGAGAAGGTTTGCACTTTTTCACTGAAAGCAACTTTGCTTTTTGGATTGCATGACAGTAGTGTTCAGCTCTAGGGAAGTTAGTGACAGAATAACAAGATTTTATTAGTCAGAGGCTAGACTTGTATATTATCACATTATCTGCATCTAAATGAGAGGGAGGTGAGGCAGATCAATCGGAAGTTTACTGATGAAAACGAGAAACAGTAGATGGGAATGGATGGACTCTTGAGGAATTTGTGGATGTGTATGACCCTATCTTAACTCTAAAGGACCTGTTGTGAGGAAGTTGAGGAATATCAAAAAGGATATACTAAGAATCATTGGTCTCCTATGTACACACACATTCCACAATGTGTAGTCACTAAATATGTCACGGGTGGAATAAAAATTACAATCCAACCTGGCAGGATGCACGGACTGAGATCCTTGGCAGCTTATTTACTGATCACTTTTGAATCATTGTTTTATGGCTAGAAAAAAGTCAGGCTAAGCTTGATACTGGTCTATTTTAGAAACTGTGCAAGTGTTGCTGTCAGAGTTTTTCCTAAATGGGGAGCCTGGAAATGTTGTCTGGGTTCCTCTTTATGCTTCAACTGAGGTTGAAGGTTGAAGATTTTTATGGATATTTCAGCACAATCCTCTTACTTCAAGGAAGAACTTTGCCCGCACTGAGGGCTTTGATTCAGGGATCATAGACAAATGTCACTGAATATCCCTCTGTTGGACTTTTTCAAGCTGAAATCCTGTTTCTATTAAGAAAGTAAAGTAATTAATGGAAAAACAAAATGTCTTTGTGAGAAAAGTGCAGGGACAAAGTATAACTTTCATCAGATAAGAACAAACTGAAAGTCGTATATGTTATGGATTATTTTTGAAGGATGTTAACTACACTATGTGTAGGAATGTATAGGGTAAGGAGATATGTCAGCTTTACCAACGGAGAGGTTAGACAATGCTACTGCATTATGTATGTTAATATTCAAAGTCTGGCAGCATGGGTAATTAAAGGATCAGAACTGTTAACCAAACTGCTTCCTGTGATACAGGACGTGGGGTCAGATTCCTTTTACTTCTGTTTGCCTACACTGAGCAGGTTACTTAGACAGACTGTGCTCCTGGCACCCCTCCATGAAAAGTGACCTTTGTATGAAATGGATTTAACTATTGAAGAAATTGGTAAAGTAAAAATAATTTTCCTCCTGACAGATACAGTTGACAACTATCCTCGGTGAATTTAGGATGTTAGTCTGCTACTGCTATAGGTATGTGTCTCAGAGATTACCCCTTCTCTGGAACAGGCACCCCATTCATGTGAAACAAAATTGGGACCAGTGGTTGGGAAATCAGAAATTCACTCATGGCTTGTCATCTGTGGCCCTTATGGACAAGGGTAGGGCCACAGACATATACCAAAACCATTGTAGCCCATGGGCACTGATACTTGGGAAAACTGGGGCATGGATGGCTAGGTTTAAAAAGGCTGTAGGGTTCGTAACCTCCTATGATCCTAGGCATACATGCTCTACAAGGATCTGCATAGTGAAGTATTGTGGATTCAGTATGTCATCATGTCACAGCACAAACCTGCCACTGCAAGAAAAAGAATCTTGGGGTATCCTTGCATTTACTTATTCATTTTATTTTTGGTAAGACATTTTTTATTAATTTAACATAGTTATAGTATATACAAAAAGTAACACCACGGCAGTAACCCAGTGGTGTAAAGCAAATATTGTAGACACCAATAACATCCAACATCACTCTGCGATGGAACAGAAAACTTTAATAACACAAAATAAAATGTTCAGGATAAAAGGTAAGTTAGTAGACCTAGGAGACTCCATCTCTCTCACTGTCTCTCTCTCTCTCTCTCTAATACCCTTCCTGTGGGAGGAATAAAGACGGCTTGTTGAAGTTTCAAGTAGTTTATTTAGTTAAGCAGGTAGATAGATGGGTGTTCCTGTTCAGTTACAACCCAGGTGAAAATATTCTCAATTTTCAAGCAGCAGTAAAAGCCATAATAAAATGTAAACAATTAACTTGTGTGTAGAGTTCTGCATTCTTCAGGGGTTAGCTCCAACTACCATGATTTATTGAATATTGCGATAAGAGAGAGATTAGTTCTAAACATAACACATGCAAAATTCAGCAATATATCCCATCAGGACCCATTGATTTGATCTAGGAGTAACTCAAAACTCTTGAGTAGGTATCAATTTCACTCCCTCCTTTCGTTTAGACTAAGTTTATGATTCTTGAGTTTTCCTTTTATTATTCTTAGCACCTTTGCAGTTCAGGTTGAACAGAGACATATATGTAGGGTTGGAGGTTTCTGTGCTGTAAGTTTGTATTATTAGCATTTCGTTGCTTAGGTGTGCAGGAGCCATACAGGTAGGATGAGATATCATCATGCAGTGAGGTTTCACTAGCATTATATTCACTGAGGTATAAGTCAAAGGTTTAATTAGCATTATATTCACTGAGGTATAAATCAGAGGTTTGATTACCATTATAGTCACTGAGGTATTAATCAGCTGTAAAAGTCCAGTTGATGATCACAGAGCAGTGAGGTAATACTCAAGAGAGGTAGCATTACATATAGCTAAGGCAAACCTACAGAGGTATGTTAATAGTTGTTTGCATAGTGAATTCTTACTAACAGCATCCCTGCCCAGTGCGTGAAGGAGTTCTGCAATCTGTTGGTGATCAAGTGTGTGTGGTACAGCTACATTAGTAACATGGTAGTCTTGGATTTAACAATATTTTCCTGGTGAAAAATCTCTGACCTTCCAGATAGTGAGTTAGCAGTGACCATATATCTCTGTTGGGTGGGGGTGGGGGGTTATACAACAATATATTCTGTATGGGTGCACGTCTATATGATGAGTCTCTTTTAGCAGTATCACTGGCTATGGTTCTCTACATTAGCAGTGTACCCCCTGCAGAACGGTATCAAGGAACTTATGCAAATTGCACCAACAAGTCAAAAGCTGAGTGTGTGATGGAATCATGTTTTATATATATATATATATATATATATATATATATATATATATATATATATATATATATATATATCACAGGTCTACTGCTAACAGGTGCCATCTGTGTAGCAATCCTGTGTCAGTATCAACAGTGATGTCAGGATATTAAAGTTACTGTAGAATCAGCAGTCAGCTGTGCAATGGGATGGGGGGAGGTATAAAGATTATCACAAGTTATACAGGGAGATTTGCCTGGGCTGCATAGGTAATGCCCAAGCACTTCAGAGCTGTACGTGTCTCAGCACATAAGGTATGTGCTACTGGTCTCTACAACACTGGAGATTTGCCACTGTGGGATTCTGCAGCAATGCAGTGCATTAATAGCATTGTTATAAGGGTAAAATCACTCCCCCACTTAATAAATGTGTGTCCTGAAAGATTTAGTCCAGTACGATATTTACAGACAAGACAATGTTCAGAATTATGTGAAAAAATAGCATCAGGCTGAAGCTGGTACCACATGGGGACTTAATAATGACTTTGCTTAGTGCTTTCTAAAGATGATGATAAAACATCCGGATCAATAACCTTCATAAAAATAAATCTGTGTAATTAAAATGCAGAGTTTCAAAGGAAAAAAATGAAAAGCTTAGGGAATATGTTGTCCCCAGTTGAAACTTGTGTGTATCAGTAACTCTGACAAATGACCCAGAATATTACATTACTGTGCCGTTAATTCTCCAATTAAAAAACTCATTATATTGACAGTTTTGCAGGGTACTTGAGTATTTGGGTGTTTATTAGGAGGGGAATCTGTCCCCTGGTTCTCATTTTGCATGGACTCATTATACACTGAATTACAGTCCAGTTTTTGCTTAGCCGACAGAACTACAAACAATTATTTATAAAGGTTCCTGCAGTGTACTGACGTGCTTAGCAATGTCCTTTGTTCTTTGCCCAATTGATGAATGTTTCCTTGATGAATAAATCCTTGTGGGGTTAGTGAAGACACTGCTGAGACACGTCAGTGCTTGGTTATTCCTAATATTTAAACAAATGCCCTTCTGCCTCTGTACTCATCTGCCTTATTTCATTCTTTTCTGTATTTCTAACTAGAATAGTAGTTTTTCCTTGAATGTAGAACTACAGTAACAGAAATAGATAATTCATTATGACATTCCTGCACGTTGAAAGATTATCAGAGCTTATACTGCGTAATCTTGCTCAAACAGTATCAGTTGACCAGTTGTTAAACTATCTTTGCAAGATCAGGGATCATATCTCATTTCCAACCAAATAAAGCTGATTGAGTGGAACGTATATTGTTACATTCAGAAATGTAACTTAGATTGTGAATATCGCAGTCTGTTGCATTACTTTGAAATGAAGGAAACGATCAGCCACACGCCTCTGTAGCACAAGATTATGAATTTGACTGTATTTTAATCAGCAGAGATTTCCTAGTCTCTGTTTATTGTCACTAAATCGAGAAGGGTCAGATTTAGAAGTTGTGATTACTAGTGGGCTTATTTTGTTTGCTGTCTGATCTTCCACAGGCAAAAACACACTCAAAACAAAGCTGTTCTCTAACTGTGGTCTGTATGAATATTTTCTTTTTATTTTATGATTTGCATTTGCTTGTTTGAAGACGATGCTTAGGTTTCTTACCCCTGTTTTGTGGAATGACATATTGGCTAGGGGGCATTTTTGTTTTTAAGGACCTTTCAGCTTTTGTCAGATTAAATGCTCATCTCAGTAACTGGGTCCCTTTTGATTGCATATGAACAAGGTGGAGCTTTATTTATTACTTTGTTTATTTAGTGACATAGAGTATTAATTTGAATTTTGCATTGGATATAACAAGAAACTAGTTATCTTTGAGCAGAACCAAATAGTGCTGCTCTCTGTTCATAGGTTCATAGGTAGGTACTAGGCTATCGGCCCAAGGGCCTACATAAGCCTAGCCAGCAAGGTTCCCTGGCTTACGCCACCCAAGAAAGTTATTTTCCTGTGCCACTGTCGAGCAGAAACACAGAAGTGATCCCCAGGGTGTATTTCCTATTTCCCATCCACTCATCAAGATTTTTCTTTAAGAGGGCTAATGAAGAACTTTGCTTGACATAGATGTGTAGCTTGCTCCAGAGTATAGGAAGTCTCTGGGACAGGAATCTATCCCTCCAGCAGCAAGTCCTGTTTATTGTGGTGACAAGGTTTAGGTCCCTAGAGCATGTAGCTTGGAGGGATTAGGATTTCTTTAGGCATATCATGTCCAACAGCTCTGGGTTTGACATAGCTTTATATGTTAGGCAGAGATCACCTCAGAGTAGGCAATATGCTATGGAGTAAAGCTGGAGTTTTTTGAGGCGGTCAGTGTAGGACATTTGTTTAAGGCCAGAAATCCTCTTTGTGAGGTACTTCTGTGGCCTTTCCAGCTGTTGCAGATGTCTTGTGAGGTACATTCCAAAAGGGGTGTTGTACTCTATAATGGGTCTAATGAGTGTCGAGTAGAGGGGAACAATGACCTCTTTTTTCCTGGATGGGAACCCTTTTATGATGAGGTGTGCCACATAGAAGGACTTCCTGACTACTGTGTCAATATGACTATCAAAGGAGAGCCTACTGTCCACCTGGGTCGCAAGGTCTCTTATCACACATCTGGTAAGTAGATTGCTGCCTATGTGGTAGTTCATGGGTACAGAGATTTTACCAAAACAGATGACACTGCACTTTTTGGCATTGAGCTTGAGGCCATGGCTCTGACACCAGGCATCTGTCTCAGCGAGGCCCTTCTATAGGATGTCCACAACATTTGGGGACTTGATTATGGCTCCTAGTTTGCAGTTATCTGTGAACTGTGTTAGCCAGAGGCCTTCTGTGTTAGCCTGTATGTCAGAGAAGTAGATACCAAACAAGAGAGGTCCCAGGATGGAACCCTGTGGTACTCCACTCGTCACTGCTTTGAGGTCAGATTTGGAGTCTGCAACTTTTAAAGTGTGGGTTCTGTCAGTGAGCCATTTGGCAACCCATCTGGTGACGTAGGGATTTATACCTAGTTTAGTGAGTTTAGCTATAATTCCAGAATGGGGGATGGTGTTGAAAGCCTTGGTGAGGTCAAGATAGGCTATGTGAACCACCTTACCATCATCTACGGCTTTGGTGACTGCCTCAAACAAGTCGATCTGGTTCAGGAGGCATGATCTGCCTTTCACAAACCCGAACTGGGTGGGATCCAGAGTTTGGAGTTTCCAATGTCTTTGTTATGTATTAAATGACTGAATCGTGCTATTTAATTTTTTTGTTTCTTATAGTAATGATGATTTATATGCTGAATTTGAGAAAATAAATAGAAGATAGTATTTGATTCTGGAGATTAGGATGTTACTAAGTCACTAACAGGTATAATTGTTAATAGTAATTAATACTGCTTGTCTTTCTTGATTCTGCTGTAAATAAATGAGATTTTTCATAAGAGGATTTAAGTAGGATTAAAACAACCATTTTTTACAATTTCTTTAAAAGTTCAGTTTTCATCTAACCACACAAGGAGATTTCTTTTGATGTTTGCATAAGATAAGTGTGTTGAAAAGGGAGTCCCTCACTACTATATTGTGATGTATTAGCTCATTCTGGAGTGCTGTCATGCATTACCAAAATCTTGAAGAAATGAATAATTAAGATGATTCTTGCTAGTAAGTTCCAAAAAAGCATACAATTTTGCTTCCAGCCTTCTTGACAAATTCTAAAAAGACATAAATATTTTCTTGCAGTCTTCCTATGACATTTATTTCCCATAATTATCAATATGTCTACTGCATAAAATATGTAAGAGATGTTTGACAGCTCCAAAGGAAGGCTTTTATTAAATTAAGAGAAAATTAAAGGATTATGTACAGATCTATATGATTCACCATATGAAGTGAGCACAGTTCATACGTTCATAGGTCGTGGATGTGTACTACACTATTGACCACTGAGGTGTTTTTAAGCTCTGGCATGCTTCCCAAATCTCTGACATGTTTTGGTACACTTCTTAGTATAGGCAGTGGATTGGAGGATGAAACCTTTACAAGCAGAGTCCCCAGAGATGAACCATTTACAGGCTGTCTGAGTCCATTAGAGACATAGGTGCCAAACCAAGGGTGAATTTTTGGTTCCCCATCCAGTTGTTGTCTAGGTTATACTTGATTGTGTTAGGGTTGCATTCTAATTCACATGGATGTGGAGCCTGTTCCAGAGAAGGGGTAGTCTTTGGTATGCACACCTGTCTCTCCAGCAGGTCCTATTTATATAATAGATGATGATTAAGAATTTAGAATTGGTAATTCTGGTGTCATTTGTTTTGTGGATATACAGGATGTCCATCAGAGTGGGGGATAATGACACCTTGTATATGCCAGGCATATATATCCTCTTATCAGCCTGTATAATTTGGATAACAGGGACAGGGTATTGAGGTAGTTTGCATAGAACATGTTCGCATCCTGTATTCTTTCAATGAGGAACCTCAAAGGGCACATTGTACTCAACAATAGGTCTGATGAATGCCAAATATAGTGGAATGATAACTTCCTTAAAGCTATTGTTTATAAGTTGCACAACATAGAATTATTTACTCACTACAGCAGAAACAAGATGGTCAAAGGCTAGATTGCTGTATACATGTGTCCTCAAGTCCCTGACTACTACATTACCTGGTTGTCAAAATGGTGACAAAAGATTTATACATAACCTCTTGACTTTGTCAACAATATTCAAGTGAGGTATTGTGTCAAATGTTTAGACCAGGTGCAAGTAGGCACGGAGAACCATTTTGCCCTCATCCATTGTTTGGTGACCTTCTCAAGGAAGTCCGCCAGGTTGAGCAGGCATGACTCGCCATTGACAAAACCAAACTGTGTTAGTTCAAGTGTCTGGAAGTGTTGTCATTAATCATTTGTATGATAATTCTTTTCATGGATTTGCTTCTGAGACTAGAGAGACTTATGGGTCTGTAGTTTCTAGGGTCCATAGATGGCTTACATTTGTGCAGAGTAATGATGGTTGCCATTCTGCATTTTTCAGGTATGATGCCTGTTTGGAGGCTTTGGGTAAAGAGTGATTCTAAAAGGCCTAATATATTTTGTTTTGTGCTACATAGAAGACAGCTCTGGAAATTCTTGGGACCCATTGATGAAGTGTTCTTGGCCTTAAAGAGACCATTGAGGACCTGTTCCCTAATGATAGTTGGTTGGAGTTATATTTGATGTTATTTCCTGAGTGGAAGGGGAAGAGAGGGGCAAAGTTAGAGATACATTTGTCTGCCAGTAGGTTTGCTATATCTTCTGGCTTTTTTAATTTTGCCAAATCTTTTGGGTTTCTAATACTATATCAGGAATGGACCCCATTCCTAAGCCAATGTATGATTAAAGTTATTGAAATTAGTATTGTTTCAATCTTTGATGTCAACCAGAAGTGCTCTGCATTTGTTCCTGAGCAACACGAGGTACTTCCAGAAGTGTTCTATACTTGCAACTATATTTATGCATTTTCCACTTTTCTTGCCTTCTCATCTGCTCCTTCGCCTTATATTCTTTCTTTTGTTTTTTGGCACATTCAGTTGCTGCCTGATTTGTATCTACTTCCGGTTTGATTTCCATTCCTGCTTGATGCCGATATGCTTCTGCTAGACTAAGAAGGGAAGTCATCTTAGATTTATTCTCCTCATGTTTCAAAACTTTCACTATGTTTGGGTCTTATGAGGTCAGCAGATGTGTGTCCAGTCTCATGATTGCAGGTTTATACATGTAATCACGGGGAATATATAATCTTGGTATGCACTGATTTTTATAAATCATTTGGTGAGCATGAAGCATCCTTCTTGTTTTCCTGTCTAATCTGTCCAACATGTCTTGCGGCCAGTCAGTCATGAGTCCCCCAACATATAGGGGTTATTAACAAAAATATTCTTCAAACCAATGTCCAAAAATTTGGCTAAAAAGAATGTCTTATATGCTTTAGCATCTACTATAGGATGATTTAGTGGATCAGTGAGACTTTTATGAATCTTAGGAATACCAAATATCAGACAATTTGTTATATGACAATCTGATATTTGTTACTATGGGAATACAGGAATAACATTCTTTCATGCAGGTGTTGACAAGAGAAAAGGTGGGATAATGAGAAACTTTATGACAATGGTATTAGACAATAACTTTATGACAATGGTATTAGACAATAACTTTATGACAATGGTATTAGAGAATAACTTTATGACAATGGTATTAGACAATAACTTTATGACAATGGTATTAGACAATAACTTTATGACAATGGTATTAGAGAATAACTTTATGACAATGGTATTAGACAATAACTTTATGACAATGGTATTAGAGAATAACTTTATGACAATGGTATTAGACAATAACTTTATGACAATGGTATTAGACAATAACTTTATGACAATGGTATTAAAGAATAATTTTATGACAATGATATTAGACAATAACTTTATGACAATGGTATTAGAAAATAACTTTATGACAATGGTATTAGACAATAACTTTATGACAATGGTATTAGACAATAACTTTATGATAATGGTATTAGACAATAACTTTATGACAATGGTATTAGAGAATAATTTTTTAGTATATGAAAACCAATTGTTCAGACAAAAGAAAAGGGTAGCTATGGGGACAGTTTATACCCCCATGTTTGCAAATGCAGTACTTTCATTTTGGGAACTAAACTACGTAGTTAATTCCATGTTTAAAGATTCCTGTGTACTGTGTAGAAGATTCCTTGACAATATGATAGTCTTTTGGAAGGACAGTTAGCAAAGGTTAAATGAATTTTATGACTATTTACATTCCACTACAGATTTTCTGAAGTTTACTATGTATGTACAAAGTAATTCAGTTAATTTCCTAGAACTTACTATTCGAATTAACAGGTTAAAAAATTGTTTCAAATCTACAAATTATTGTAAACCGGCTTATTCAAATACTTCTCTCCATTTTTATGGCATGCATCCTAGCCACCCGAAGAAAGCCTTAGTGAATGGACAATGTGTGAGGTTGGCTAGGATTATTACTGGGGAAGAGGAATTTCATAGAGTATGGTAAATTGTTTAATATGTTTAAAGTGGGGGAATATCCTAAGAATTTATTAAACATCTTTAAGGAGGTGAGGATGAGAAGAGAAGTAAGAGACGTTGTCCCTCTTTTAGGTACAGGTGTCAGTACTCCAGCA
Source organism: Protopterus annectens (assembly GCF_019279795.1). Taxonomy (NCBI): domain Eukaryota; kingdom Metazoa; phylum Chordata; order Ceratodontiformes; family Protopteridae; genus Protopterus; species Protopterus annectens. Next base: position 1,511,455,155 of record NC_056726.1, read on the forward strand.
GCCTTAAGCAATATGCACGATCAATACGTGACATTTAACAGGTCTATGGTTATTACATTTTTATGCTCATTTTTATGAGCTTAGGGCAATAGTTGAATCTATATGGAATATTTTTGGGATGGATACGGAATATGTAAAATATGTGGGTGAAAAAACTTTGTTGGTTTATAAGAAGGATGTGTGCTTTAAGACACTACTTGACAGGCCTTTGAGAGTGGAAGGGCCTGGTAAAATGGTGAAGTGTCACCATTGTTCACAGTGTCCCTATATCCTTGAATGTCAAGAAGTGATAGTGGAAGGATATGGGACAATTAAACTTCATTGTTGGTCTTACTGTGGCAGCAAAATTGTGGTATATTTAGTCCCGTGTTTATGTTGTCCCACATTCTATATAGATAAAACTAAGTTACGTTTGTGGGAAAGAGTTTACACAACTATGATATTACATAAGAAAGATGAAAGAAATGCTTTATATAAACATCTGGCACACAAAGCTGGGAGTAGGTTCAGATTTTGTGCTATTGACAGGGCAGACTTGGGCCAGAGAGGAGGTCCGGTGGAGGACTTCCTAGATTTTTTGAAATGTAAATGGCAATTAAAAACTAGAGCCCCTGTGTTCCCGGTATAAATTAATATATTTCCATTTCTAGTGTATTAAAATTAAAGGCTGCTATGTATATTTGAACGTATTTTTATTAATCATGTTTTTATAAAATGCATTAAGATAAGTAGAGTTTTTATAGTATAGTTGTATGTGTGTGTATATATTTGAGTAGGGAAATGGACTGTTGCTTTAATAACCAACAATGTGTTTTAACTGGGCATTTATTAAGGCTGTTTTGTGTGTATGTAGATATATATATATATATATATATATGGTTCTACCTGACTTCGACAGCTGAGAAAGAAGACCACCGAGATCGGGCCTCAGCTCAGAAGAAGAAGAGAAGAAGACGGCTGTGGTTGCAGGGTTTGCACAATGCAGAAGACGACAATGCAGAAGACCACGATGACGGATGATGAACACCAACGAAAGGAGGATGCCGTAGCTGTGTTGGTATGTGACGTTAGGGTGACGGGAGGGGTGACGTTGGGGGTGATGTGGAGATTGGGGATAGGGGGGTTAAGTGGGTGGTTAGGGGAGGTTAGGGGCGGTTAAAGTGAGTTAGGTAGAGGGTAGTGAGAGAGGGTTAGTGGCGTTAGGTTAGGGTTAAGGGGTAGGTAAGTGTGGGTGCGGGTAGTGAGGGACCTTAGGGTTAGGGTAAGGTTTAGTGGAGGTGTAAGGTTTTAAGCTGTTGTGTGTTTTTGGTGTGGTGTGTGGTGTGTGTGTTGTGTCTGTTTTTGGGTTGTTGTTTGTTGTGTATGGGTTTCGTCGTTTCGTACGGTTTGTTGGTTTTATATTTATGGACCGTCGTGTTGTCGTGTGTGTGGTGTGTCGAATGTGTGGTGTGGTTTCGATTATGTCAGGTAGAACCATATATATATATATATAAGTTTGTAGAGAGTTGTGGTATTTTATTCTGAAGAAGTCCTGTATATTGAGTGGATGAAAGCGCTAAATAAACTGATTTCCTTTGGGTTCATTGCTTCACCATCCATTTTTTCGTGTTTTTACAAGTTTGTGCTTACCTTTATTGGTACGATTACCTTTATTGGTACTATCAGCTGACTTTTGATCAGCTATATCACCTTTTTTCTCTGCAATAAATTTACTCCTTGAACAGCTAAAGCTCTCAGTGTATATCAGCTGACTTTCAATTAGCTGTACTGACATTTTCTGTTTGATGAATTCAGTCCTTGACATGCTAAATGACACCTTTATATACATACATACATGCACGCACACAGACACACACACACACACATGTAAATATATCTATATATATATATATATATATATATATATATATATACAAACTCTTATATATATATATATATATATATATATATATATATATATATATATATATATATATATATATATATATATATATATATATATATATATATATATATATATATATACACACACACACACATACATATATGTATATCTATATCTATATATATATATATATATATATATATATATAGAGAGAGAGAGAGAGATATGGGTCTAGGACAATTCACTGAAAGCACATTTCACTGAAAGTCAAATGACTGTGCACAAATCACTGAAAGCTCAATTCACTGAAAACTCAATTCACTGAAACACATTTCACCAAAAGTTATATATGGCCTTTTCCCCACTGTTGTGCGACCCTGAGTTAGTGTATATAGTAAAGGGGGGTGTGGGGGATGTAGCCCCCCTACATATTTTTGATATATATTAAGTTCAGAAAAGTGGTGGGAGGTTGGCATAATGGTTAAGGCATTTACCTTGCAGACACAAGGTGCAGGGTTTGATTCTCACGTGGGGTAACTGGCTAGGCTTAAAATGGCCCACAAGAGCAATTAGCCTATTACTAATCTATGAACCTATGAACCTAAGAGTAATTTATTGGAATTGCCAGTATCCATGTATATAGTTCAAAATATTTAAAATAGGTGGGGGGTTATGCCCCCCCACACCACCCTTACTATATTTACTAACTCCAGGGTCACACTACAGTGGGGAACAGGGCATACACCTGCCAGTGCTATTTTTCGGTCAAATGAGTTTTCGGTCATATGGGTTTTCGGTCAAATGAACTTCCGGTCATTTGGTCTCAGTCAAATGGGCTTCGGTAATATGAACTTTCGGTCATATGTAGTGAACCCATACATACATACATATATATATATATATATATATATATATATATATATATACACACACACACACACACACACACACACACACACACACACACACACACACACACACACACACACATAGGTTTACAATCACATGCTTGATGCAGGAAAGGTTGCTGCATGAACCCCTCATTCTGAATGTCAGAATGTCAAATACTAACATTACAAGATGTCCAAACTTGCCCCCTTCCAGACGCATGTCAATGCTTGATCCTGGGTCTGGAGTGATAGACAGTTTCAGAGTTTGAAACAAGTTTCAGGCTTGCTAGTATTTGGCATTCCAACTTTTGATGAAAGATTTTGATGAATGCTCAACTCAACCTTCCTTGCACTGAGCATTCTATAGTAAACCATGTATAAATATATATATATATATTATTTATTTGTTGTAATCAGCACCGTTGAAAAATACTTCGGTCAGCAATTTTCTATAATATCATGAATATGTTCTGCTCCCTCATACAAAAAAAAAAAAAAAAACCTAAATAATAAGCTTTCAGGATTACAAGAATTTCCTCAGACATGGATCGACATTTGTTTTACAAAACGCAAAGGCATACTAATCCTAGTTCAGATTAATGGACTATAAATAACGTATGATTAATGGTGTTGTAGATCATAATATTAATGCCAGAAATAACAATCGCCATGATTCCAACTTCTTTCAGTTGTCAAGACTGGATCATTTGATGATCTGCCTTTTTGACAGGGATAAAGTCTGAGAGAAGCCTGCTGCAGGGTAAGGTTAACCCCTTACACCAGGGAATCTAAAGTCATCAAAGAGATAATAAGGGGTAATTCTAAAATTACTGAAGAGAACAAATATATATTCCTTTCAGTGGGAAATAGACCGGTATTTGTAAATTTCAGGGTAAATAACATAAATCACTTCTGAAACACAACAGCCCATCTCTCAAAAATAATGCTAGAAGCAAATCAGACATGTACCTGGCAAGGTAATTTCTATGAGTGCAGTACTAGTAGGAATCACTGCACGTGACCTTTATAGAACAAAATATATAAAACCAGAAACACTATCTTCTGTCAGTCAACAGGTGAGGGATCTGTGATGAGTTGCAAAACCTTTTTTAACTTATATGTATGAAAAATGTTCAAGAAATTATTTTATTACATTCACCAGCATTACATGTCATAGGAAGCAGTCCTGAAAACATTGGTGCCTATTTACGAATTAATAAGTTAATTAATAATTAATGATGTAAGTAATGTTCTGGGTACACCCAGACAGTTTTTTTTTTTTTACTTCCTTGAAGGGGATGCTGAAAATTATGTTTAGATCTAGCCAACTGTCTAGGTTATAGGTGTAAAGAAATTTTTTTCTCTGATGAATCTGTAATGAATGCTTAAAGACTTTCTGAGATAAAAGAATAACAATTTTCTTGAATTTGTGTAGAACAGCAATCACAGATTTAATGCTTTTATGTAAACTTCTTTTATTGCTAAGCATGAAGAAACTTCATACAATTAATAAACATTGTCATTTACATGAACAAGTAAGAGCACATAAAACATTATCTACCTATGCAACATAAACAAAACTCAGTTAATGCATTATCCGGGCTCGGGTTAACATCTCAAATTACACTACAGTTTATGTACGTGAATGTGAAGTACTGCTTTTCAGCTGACAAGACAACATAAATTACATACAAAAAACGATGGCCTGAAAAACCATAAAAAACACACAAAAAAAACTTTTTTTAATGCCTCCTGCACCACAGATGTAGGGCCAAGCCCACTACACAAATAAAAATTATATATACCTACTGCACAATTACACAACAGTGAATAAAAAAGGGGGGAGGAAGCAAAAAAATACCACAGGTTGGTACAGTATATTATATGGTGACGCACCTCTCCACAATGAAACATCATCACACAAAAGACACTTGATAGCAGACTCAGCAATGACTCATGGGTATGCCATTACACTATATTGATAATCCTAAAACAAGCAATTCTCTGGTACTGGAATGTAAAAAATCCAATAACTGAGAGAAACACCCAGATGTTAGGACTCAGACACCAAGAATGAAGACAAATACTTTAATGACCAGATTAAAATCCACAAAAAGAAAATGGTTATGCCAGCTTAAGTGCTTTCATCAAAAGACTTCTTCAGAACCATATTTTAAAGTTGTATGACCTTCCAGCAAATAAAAGCACATAGTGTCAGTACACACCTCCAAAATCTATCAATGAAACAAATGAAGCTAATGAATAGGTGTTTGGTAGACCAATCAAAGAACATTTAGCAGAATCCATTAAAAAACCCAAAGGAAGGACTCACCCAATCAACAAGTGTCTGGATCTAACAAGTAAAAACCAAGTAATTGAATACACTCCCTCAAAACAGTGACTCTGGTGAAAACTTCAAAATATTCTGTGTAAAAAATGCAGCAGTGATTTGTGATCATTGAAATATCCAGAAAAAAAGTTAGATTAATGATGATCATGTCTTAAGATTTAAATAAACATAAAACATAATAAAGTTCAACAGTTTACCATATTGTTTTCTAAAAAAGTTTACACACGACAAGTCAGTCACCTGGTAGTCATTGTTTGTTTACTCATGCATGAGTTAGCAACATTTGCAGATGTCTTTATCAGCCCCAGTCATGCACTGTCAATATAACCAAAATAAACTGTGTTACATTGCTCAGTGAAGGTTTAACTATAGTTTCAAGGCTGTGAAGGTCAATTCACTAGTTATGACTATGGTATCATTCAAGCGTGGAAAATTATTAGCATCTAAACATAGTTACCAAATCATTTCTGTATAAAAGATGATTCTTACAATAACTCTTTAATTTGCCTGTACCGATTTATACAAGTATGCAGAATTTAAATGTATTACAATTTACATAAGTCATGGCATACATGATCTTTCTTTGAAATACTGTGAAGCTGTTGGTATAGTCTCTTATTAAGCACTTTAACAGTTTTGCCAGTATAGAAGGCAGGGCAGGACGTACAACAAGCTAAGTACACCACTTTGTCTGTAAAACAATTGTAATGTTTACAAATTGACCATTTTTTAATCACCTTGATAAGTCAGGTGTCTTTATCAACATCTATATTTGCACAATTGAGACAATTTCCATATTTTTCTGATATCAGTGCACCAGTGTCCTGAACATTACAAGGTCTTTCCAAAAGGTTCTTTAAGCCTGTTTTTGAAAGTAACTGTGGGAGGAACCTGGAGTTATAGCCTCAACTTGTCATCACACTGTAAAATATTCCAGTTCTTGTTTAACATACCTCTAATCTCATGTTAATCCAAAGAATAGTACATAACTATGTTATTCACACTTGTAGCAAAATTAGAGGTTTTAGAGGTGTTTAAAATGTCCTGTTTAAGTCCATGTTTGATAATGGCCCCAAATTTGCCCTGCCTTTCAAAAAGACCATTGACCAGTGTGTGTCAATTAGTTCAGGGGATAACCCCCTTTCAAGAAACATCTGTTTTAGTATCATAAATTCCTCAAGACATTTGTCATCTGAAGTGAAATGTGAAACACAAATAAACTGGCTTCTAACCATCCCTTTCTTCTGATGGAAGGGGTGGTTACTCTGAAAGTGTAAAAATGTATTGCAAAATGATGGTTTTCAATAAATACACATTTCCAGTACACCAGAGGTACTCCTTTTAACCTCAATATTGAGAAAGTTCATAGAAGTAGGGCTAATGTTGTATGTAAACTTGACAAACCTTCATGTAATTTCTAGTTGCTGAATGAATTCATCTACCTGCTCATAACTACCAGACCAGATGATAAAAATATCATCCAAATAGCTAAAATATCCCAAACAGTGTTGTGCAAGTCCAGTTTAAAACTGATTCTATCTCTCATCTCTGAAGCACAGCAATGGAAAAAGTGGGGGCACAAGCACCCCCATGGCATCTCCGCATAACTTCTTAAAGTGTTCACCATCAATATAAAGAAAATTGTTGTTGAGAATGTGATCCATAAAATCTGTGACCAATGTAATGACACTTGGTGAAAACGATCCATACTTGGACACTATTTCAGTGAACCACTGCATAACTTCTTCATGTAGAATTGCGGTGAGGAGATTTTTCATGTCACAGGCACCAAATAAGTGTCCATCCATAATTGTGATGTTCCTCAATTTATTTAAAAAATCCCATGAGGCCTTGATCACATCAGGACAGTCTGTAAAAGTAATTTCAACTTGTGGTCCACAAATTTAGCAAGAGGTCCATAAATAGAGCCTCTAGCAGCCTATACAGAGAACAATAAGCTCTGTAGCGCATGTGATAACAACGTAACAATGGAGTATCATCAGTGCTGGTTTGGATCTTCTGTTTTCTAAAAATGTTAGGAATAAAGTGATGCTTCACCTTCCAAAAGTCATAAAGGCTAAGTGGAATGGTATCAAATAACAGCAACTCATCCAGGCGAATGTTGATAGCTCTATATGCTATGGTAATTTCATTAACGAGAATGTCCTGTACATAGTAGAATCACTCAATAAATTGTTCATTCCACTAACATAATCTAGGCAGTCCACAATTACAATCCACCACCTTTATCTAGTTTCATGTAACAGATGTTGGCCTCATGGGTTATTCGGGCTAGAATTTCATGTTCTTGCCTGGACAAGTTGTAGTAACAATTTTTGCATTTACTATTATTTGGCAACTACATTTAGATTCTTCTAATTTTCCAAGCTTGAATGACACCATATCCATAACTAGTGAGTTGACCTTCAGAGTCTCAAAACTATAGTTAAACCTTCAGTGAGCAATGTAACACATTAGCCATCTAAGGTATTTATTTGTGGCACACAGTTTATTTTGGTTATCTTTGACCGTGCATGACTAGGGCTGATTATGATATCTGCAAATGTTGCTAACAATGATGACCAGGTGGCTGACTTGTCATGTGTAAACCTTTTTAGGAAACAACACGGTAAAGTGTTGAACTTTTTTATGTTTTATGTTTATTTAAATCTTAAGACATGGTCATCACAAATCCAACTTTTTTTTCTGGATGTATCAACAATCACAAATGGATGCTGCATTTTTTACAGGGAACATTTCACGTTTTCAGCAGATTGGCTGTTTTGGGGGGTGTATTCAATTACTTGTTTTTTACATGTTAGAAAAACAAACATTTGTTGATTGGGTGCGTCCTTCCTTTGGGGTTTTTTAATTGGTCATGCTAAACATTCTTTTATTGGTCTACCAAACAATTATTCATTAGCTTCATTTGTTTCACTGGTAGTTTCTGGAGATGTGTACTTTTATTTGCTGGATGGCTATACAAGGTTATTCAATAGTTCTGAAGAAGTCTTTTGATGAAAGCACTTAACCTTGTATAACTGTTTGCTTTTTATGGATATTAATCTGGTCATTAAAGTATTTTTCTTTATTCTTTGTGTTTGAGTCATAACATCTGTGCAATTCGCTTAGTTATGCTTATAATCCATACTTTATGTCTTCTGTGAAAGAAAAACAACAACAATCTGTAGGGCTATTAATCTCATAATATTCTATAGCACTACATTAAATTCTGCAATGGGGTGGGCTAAGTTCATTGTATAGCTATTTTGATGCCTCCCAAATGCCGAGATCTTTGCAGAATGTCTAGATTTTTATCTTATTTTACTTCTGCTCCTCTTAAAATGTGGTCTTTTTCTAGCAGTCACTAAATTATGACATACATTTGAGTTTCTGACTTTGTATCCTTCAGAAAATGCATGCCAACATAAATCATGTTACACTAGCAACTTTCTAAGTTTAAAAGAAAAAGTCAAAGACCCATTAACTGCAAAGACAGCAGGGAGAAATAACTTATTGCTGTTGTTTGCTAGTCACTACTGGCAGATTTGACTGCCTAGCACAAGAACTGACCTGGTGGGAGGATGACATAATGGTTAAGGTGTTTACCTTAAAGACACAAGGTGTAGGGTTTGATTCTCACATGGGATAACTGGCTAGGCTTCAAATGGCCCAAAAGGGCAGTTAGCCTAGTACTAACCTATGAACCTATAATATGTTAAGTAGATCAGGTCTCACACTACAGTATCACTTGACTGATTTGTGTTTTTTCTGAATATCAGATAGTAATCACCATGCTCCATGAACTACATCAGAATTTGTCATGGGTGTGCAAGAAAAAAGAAAGGGGAGTGGGTGACAGTATTACCCCATAATTTGGCCAATTATCTTTCTAAGTGGGATAATAATGATTCAAACAGCATCGAAAGACTTGAAGTAATTTTTCATGCTTTTATCTAAAATTTACTAATATTGTGTCATATGTTCCAAAACTCCTAGATAAGCAGCTTTTTTTCAGTTTGAATGTTACTTTAAACCTTCATATTAAAACAGTGGAGGAATCATCAAGCAAAGAGAGGAGAGAGGTTTGCTTCTGTAATGCATCCTTTGTTCCTTATATTATTAGGAAGCAGCACCTTTGCTGCCATTGTATCACTTTTGCAGAATCCACTGAGTGTCCAGTGGGATTTAGAAATGAAGAGGACAGCTAATAGACAAAAGGGATGCATTAAAAGTACATAAACATGCACATTAAAATGCTAATAATTCATTTAAATGAAAGGGGAAATCTTAGTAAACAAAGATGTGCATCTACTCAGTGCCATATGGGTTTCTCATGAAAAGGGTCTTGGAATGAGGGCAATGGATGACTTTCAAAGACAATCTCTAAAAGCCATCATACTGCAGATGGTGGAATGTTTTTCCCAGCATGCACTGGTTATGATGCCATCTTTATACCTATCCACCTGCCATACAATGCCTCATCTGCTGCTGTAGGTCTAGTATGGAATTGAACCTCCATTACCAAAGAACATCCATTACCTTTCACTACAACACCGGTCTTCCCATTCCTGCCTCAGTGGACACTAAACAGTGTCCTTCTTCCTGTTATGGGCAACAGTCCATACACCCAAAACCAGTCTAGAACTCAGATCACCAGCATGATGGTTTGCCATTGCACCAGGAGACAAGATCCATGACACTCTCACAGATAAATTATCATGCAACTGCTGTGCCTCTCAAATAAGACTGAATGGATTATTTCAAATATATCGGGATTTTGCTGCTCACAGCAGAAATAAGTTCTAAAAGTGGTGGTAAAGACTTCCAAAGCTCACTAAGTAAAATCATTCTTGAAAAACATTTCTGAGATATGTGATTAATTTGGTCCATTGAGCACATTAAATTAATTAAGAACTGTTGAAACATTGATAAATGTAATGTAACAAAATTTGCAAGATAAACGTGACTAGTGCTTTTAGCATCCTTAATTAAAAAAATAAGATAGATAGAGAGCATAAAAACACTTTTATTGTCGTTCTGGTACATATTGTCAATTATGTGGAACAAGAAGTTTCAAGAGTTGTTTTAAAGTGTTCGTATTTCACTACCACTTGAATGACACCTTTACCATGAACTGCACTAAGTAAGCCTGTGGAAACTTGTTAATGGAAGAGTTCTTTATCTTGTTGTCTGTAATACTACTTTGTGATTAGTATTTGTGTGAGTGTGCTTGTGTGTGTGTGTGTGTGTGTGTGTGTGTGTGTGTGTGTGTGTGTGTGTGTGTGTGTGTGTGTGTGTGTGTGTGTGTGTGAGCGTGTGTGTGTGTGTGTGTGTGTGTGTGTGTGTCATGCATGTGTTTATTTTTGATGAAGGATCACAACATTTTATAAATTCTTTTTAGCAATTATGTTTGGAAAATCTTCTGGGTTAAGTGTCTAGCTGAGGACCACAGACAACTGGATAACATATGAATATTAAAAATGGCAATTGTTCAATACGGGTGATGTTGCAGAAGTGATTAGTGAGACTAATGATACTGCCACTCTACCATTATTGTTCTAATTACATATAGAAAGTGGTCCAGCAATAAATTAAGAAAAACATGTTTTCTTTCCACTTTTGGCAGCTTCACTTTCACGTAGGAACCTTTGAACATATCATTAGGATGCAGCGTGAATTCAAATGCTCTTAATTCCCTTCCAGTTGAAAAGGATTACCTGTAAAACAATGGGAAGCAGGCATTAATAGAATATCAGCCAGGAAGGACAGGATCAAGCAGATTCTGTTCATTTATTTTATCTGATGTTTTAGTTTTCATGTTTATTTATTTGTGTTAAAACCATCAATATCTCGGATTTGTCAGCTATGAATCAAGTTCTTTAACGATGATGCAATCTTAAACCATTAAACACTTCACATTTTGTATCAGGCATATTTTTTATGACTAACTTACATGAAGTTCAACGTAGTGAAAGTTCATTTTCATACTGAGTCAGACACATGCTGGGTTAAGTCTTTTGCCATCTGGCTGTGGAAAAAATATAAATAACTGAAATAGAACACTTAGAAATCCAGTTCCCAAGACATCTTTGACCAAACATGGTCTTTTAAGCAGAATTTTTTATGCAAGGATCGATATAACAAAATATACTTCCTATATTCTGAACGTGGCAGTCTCTAAGCAGATTATTGTACAGTAATGTGAGATGAAGGGCTTTGTAAACTGTAGCAGAAAAATTAAATTTCCTTTGCACACAACTCCAAATACTGCTAGTCTTTTTTTTTCTTTTGTGAAGTATCAGTTTTCACCTAATCGGGTTAGGAGGGTTGTGGCTTTAAAGAACTTTGATTTGACAAGTTTTCCTTGTCTTCCACTTCCATAGTATTCCTGTACACATCACTCTAAGGATGCGAGTTATAGTAACCAAGTCTGATTAGTGGCTCAAATGTTGGAGGATCTGATCACAGATTGTAGGAATGACAGACTGACTCTGGTTTACGTGGCCTGGGCCAAAAGAAGAGTACAGTCCTCTGCAGTGTCGAATGCCATGACAGGTAATCAACATACATGCTGGGGCTGTACTGACCCAAACATCCGAGGAAAGTCCTCTGCAGTGTTGAATGCCGTGACAGGTAATCAACATACATGCTGGGGTTGTACTGACCCAAACATCCGAGGAAAGTCCTCTGCAGTGTCGAATGCTGTGACAGGTAATCAACATACATGCTGGGGCTGTACTGACCCAAACATCCTAGGAAAGTCTTCTGCAGTGTCGAATGCCATGACAGGTAATCAACATACATGCTGTGGCTGTACTGACCCAAACATCCTAGGAAAGTCCTCTGCAGTGTCGAATGCTGTGACAGGTAATCAACATACATGCTGGGGCTGTACTGACCCAAATATCCGAGGAAAGTCCTCTGCAGTGTCGAATGCTGTGACAGGTAATCAACATACATGCTGGGGCTGTACTGACCCAAACATCCTAGGAAAGTCCTCTACAGTGTCGAATGCCATGACAGGTAATCAACATACATGCTGGGGCTGTACTGACCCAAACATCCTAGGAAAGTCCTCTGCAGTGTCGAATGCCGTGACAGGTAATCAACATACATGCTGGGGCTGTACTGACCCAAACATCCGAGGAAAGTCCTCTGCAGTGTCGAATGCTGTGACAGGTAATCAACATACATGCTGGGGCTGTACTGACCCAAACATCCTAGGAAAGTCCTCTGCAGTGTTGAATGCCGTGACAGGTAATCAACATACATGCTGGGTCTGTACTGACCCAAACATCCTAGGAAAGTCCTCTGCAGTGTTGAATGCCATGACAGGTAATCAACATACATGCTGGGGCTGTACTGACCCAAACATCCTAGGAAAGTCCTCTGTAGTGTCGAATGCCGTGACAGGTAATCAACATACATGCTGGAGCTGTACTGACCCAAACATCCTAGGAAAGTCCTCAGCAGTGTCGAATGCCATGACAGGTAATCAACATACATGCTGGGGATGTACTGACCCAAACATCCTAGGAAAGTCCTCTGCAGTGTTGAATGCCGTGACAGGTAATCAACATACATGCTGGGGCTGTACTGACCCAAACATCCTAGGAAAGTCCTCAGCAGTGTCAAATGCCATGACAGATAATCAACATACATGCTGGGGCTGTACAGACCCAAACATCCTAGGAAAGTCCTCAGCACTGTCGAATGCCATGACAAGTAGTCAACATACATGCTGGGGCTGTACTGATGCAACATCCTAGGAAAGTGGGTCTATATCAAAAATCCAAAGAGGTAAAACGCTGAACGTGAAAACATCAAACCCAGAATATCGAATGGTGAAAATAGCGAAGCCCCGGAACATCGAAATCTTACCTAGGGCAAGATTCCAGTGGGCCATTTTGTGGCTTCGCTATTTCCTCCACTGTGGTGCGAGAGTTATGGACCTTAGGGTTAGGGTGCAGGTTAAGGTAAGTGGATAGTTAGTAATGTATGTGTGGTTTGGTGTGGGGTTGGGTTTTGTTAACTGTATGTCTGTGGTTTATTTTGGTGTGCTTGTGTTGTGTGTGTATGTTTCTCGGAACAGCAAATTTTTTCCCTGGGAAAAAATTCACTATTCTGAGTGTTCAGTGTTTTCAATATTCGAAATTCCAAGTTCGAACATATGGTGTTCGACATTTTGGAATTTCAAATATATGATGTAGACCCTAGGAAAGTCCTCTTCAGTGCTGAATGCCATGACAGGTAAGTAACATACATGCTCGGGCTGTACTCACACAAACATCCTACAAAAGTCCTCTGCAGTGCTTAATGCCATGAGACAGTAGCAACATAGAGGCTGGGGTTATAGAAGTTGTGTTGTGCATACAGAGTAGCCTTTTGGGAGGCAATATGCAGAAGTGTATATCATTGGGAGAAGAATTAGCAAGTCTTTGTGAACACAAGCAGGCATGTCAGCTACTAGAGGGAGAGCCAAAGGTCGTATATAGAAACTTCTGTTGGCTGCAAGGATGACAGTCTCTTGCAATTGGCTGTCAACCTAAGGGGAGCAATCAGTTGGATTACAGGAGGGACAGTGATTGGCAGTCAGAGGGATACAAAGAATGCAACAAAGTTTGGTTTTCATCATGTACATCATGTACCAAGGTGGTCTAGGAACACTGAAGATAAAACTCATTCTGATCTCTGATGCCCTGTGCCCATGAAACCAAATCTGCCCATCATAGCTTAACTGCCATCTCAGTGGGGGGCTCGGCACCTCCTTCCTTCAGTTCCTCTCCTTTTCATCTTCCCTGCCTCCCTCCCTTCCTTCTTTACTTCTTTCATTAGTTTGTTATCGTCATCTTTACTTTCCTGCTTCCTACACATATGCAAAAGACATAAAAGCAATCACCTGTGTGATGCGCCAGTTCCACATAATCTCTGTGGGATTAAAAGTAATACAAGCTGGGAGGCCAGGCTTTGGGACAATGTCCTGCAGTTGCAGTTTTTCATCTTTGCACTTATGGATATTTAACAAATGAGTTAAATTTATTATATCCTGCCATATGTCAACATGTTTGAGTCTTAAAACTGTAGGCAAAAATTGTTGGGAATTATTAGAATGTGTTGCCCTCAGAAATGGCTGAAACAAATAAAGCAATCTACCAGTAGAAACAGTTGACATTAAAATATTGCACTGATGTGCGGTAAGTCTGAAAAATCAGCTTAATGTGGGGTCAGTGGAAGAGATATCATTATAAATCATTTGCAAAATGTATTCATGCATTCCTCATACTTGATTGTGAACTATCTTAAATGGTACTCTACAGCTTCCATCATTACTATTAAATGCTATGTGCAGAAGGACAAATTCAGCATTGGCAGTATAATTAAATGTTAATTGCTATGTAATTACAGATGCTGTTAAAAAAGGGATGTTAAAAAAGTATTGTGATATGATGTTAAATTGTAGCCTGACATTATATGACTTATACTTACTTAAATGCATCCAGAACTGACGGGCACCTACATCCTTTTTAGGAAATAATATGTAATGTGTCATAAGACATTAATTTGGAGTACAATTGGAGTGCTGGCATTCTAATATGTTACATTTTGGGATAACTATGAATATTTAGTTAGAGCTCGTAACCAGAGTAAAGCATTGATCTATTATAGACTATTTCAGGCCTGCCTTAAGGAAACAAAACCAAAAATAGTTTTATATAACTAAAATATACACTATATAGAATGAGGAGGACATTTATTTATTTATTTTATTTGCATTTGTTTACCGGAATGGTCCAGCTGGGCCAGGAGTGCCCATTTTCAGTGGAGTCCTGGGGAGAAAAGCTCCACATATAAGATGATTCACATACAATACAGAATTTGCATTAAATTACATTAATAGAGACATTTGGTATGCATAATTAGAAGCTTATACAGTTAATGAAAGAGTACATAAGTAGTCATTTTACATCAAAGATAGTGTACAAGTATTAAAGAGTATTTACATGAGAACATATACATTTCAGGATAGTATAAAGCAATACAGAGAATATATGTGAGAACATTCTATTGGAGTATTTTTTTCTGCAAGCATAATTTAAATAGGACACTTCTTGCAGTGGGTGCAAAGTAGATACAGGAATTAATTGGAGTCTAGGTAGTAAACTTTTAGGCGGTATAGTTATCGAGCGAAAGGCTATGTGAGCACTGTTGCGACAGGCTATTTGAGTATTGATGCAGGAATGAGCAGAGTCAGTGGATATCATGCAGGTATAAGTGGTGGTATGATATTAAGGCTGAATGCGAGAGTACTTGAATATCTCATTTGGTACAATGGTAAGTCTACAGCGGTAAAGGAGAATTGGAAGTAGACAGGAGGGATCAATGGTGGGACAACGGGGGTAGTAGAATAGGGAAGTGGACAAGATGGGGAGATTCCAGAGTAGTGGTGTGGGGGTGAGAATAGTTGTGATGGTTTAAGTTAGATTATATGAGATGTGGAGTTAGGACATGTGCACAGCCAAGATGAGGGGAGGTGTTGCTTAAGAGATGTTTTGAAGAGGGTTACTGAGTGGGTGGACCTGAGTATTGGGGGGCATTCAAGTGTATAGCGAAGGTAAAGGAGTAAAGTATTTGGCCAGCTGAGAGTCTGGGTTTTTCTACATTTATGAGCAGTTGGTTGTTAGATCGGAGTGGTCTGTTAAGATGGTATAAAGTAAGCATAGAAGATAGAGCAGGGCACATGGATGGATTATGAATGAGTTTGTGAGTTGTGGTTGGTTGGATAAAGGTGAGATCGTTGGGGATTTCAAGCCATTGTAAGTTGCATAATGATAAGCAGTGGTGGGATGAGTAGGGGGCATTAGTTACAAACTTAGCAATTTGTTGTAGCAGGAATCTAGTTTGGACTTTAGAGAGGACTGAATGTTGGTGAGGAGGTGGGCACCATATAAAAGAGAGGGTAATAAAAAAGAAGAGGCAAGGGAAAGTCAGGTTGATGCACTGAGTAAATGTTTGTGTTGGTAGAGAGTGCCAAGCTGTTGAAGTGTTTTTTTTAACATTGGACTAGATGTGCAAAGCGAATGTGAGGTTTTCGTCTATGATGATACTTAGGAGTTTTGTGCTAGGTACAATGTGGATGGTGGTACCATTTAGGGATTGAATGGTGAAGCTCTCTTTTTGTAGGTGTAGACCTTTTGGGTGCAAGATTACTAGTTTGGTTTTGTTGGGATTGAGAACAAGGTGATTATTAGACATCCAAATTTCGGTGGAGGTGAGGGCATTTTGGGTGAGTTGTAATTCTGACGAGTTGTTTGCAGTGCAGATGATAGTGGAGTCGTCTCCATACTGGATGACTAAGCCTTAAGAGAGTGCAGTGTGGAAGTTATTGATAACTATGTTAAAGAGAAGTGGGCCTAAAATGGAGCTTGGGGAGCACAGTAGTGGTGTTTAGGAACGGATAGTAAAAGCTTTGCCATTTAGTTGATTGTTGCCTTTTAGTGGCGTAATTAGAGAGCCAGTTTAGGGTATGAGGTGATGTACCAATGTTAAAGATTTTTGTTAGAAGGGAAAAGTGGGATATAGTATCGAAAGCTTTAGAAAGATCAAGATATAGTGAAGGGATGGTTTTACCAGTGTTGCGAGCTCAGTTGACAGTGTCCATGAAGGATATTAGGGAAGTGGTGGTGTTATGTCCTGGCCTAAATCCATGTTGGGCGGGGGAGAGGATGTGGTTTTGGCTGTGAGTCAGATAGTGAAGATTTTGAGAATGAATACATTTTTCCAGAATCTTAGATATGGGTGAGAGTATAGCAATGGGGCAGAAGTTGGTGGTGTCTATGTTGGGCCTCCTTTGTGTAGAGGGAGAATATAAGCTGTTTTCCAAATGATGGGCATATAGGATTCGTGGAGAGATCTGTTAAGAAGTATGCTGATGGGAGAAGCAACTGAGATGAAATGGAATGTTCTGCTTAAAAACTAAGTAAAGGAATATTATCTTCTAATATATTATAACAAGAATGAAGACATTTAAAATATTATCTTTTTATTTTTTGTTTATTTATTTAACATTTGTTGACCGGGAATGTCGGACTAGGTTCCACAGAGCCTGTTTTCAGCGGAGGCCCGGGGAGAAATGCTCCAGATGCATGTCTCTGGATCTTCTAATGTATTATAACAAGAATGAAGACATTTAAAACTTTATATGCTTGAATTTAATTGCTTGCAATAGATTGATTCACAGTGGAGTGATATGAGTAATGCAGACCTATAAAAAAGAAAAGAAAAAAAAAAAATTTGCAATTGCATAGAACATATTAATGGTTTTATTAGCTAATCTCCTAGCATATGTAGATGTTCATTGTGTTTCACTGTTGCAGTCATTACAATTGGGTTATCCTGCTGGCAGGCTACCTGCATTCAGCCCGAGTTCCAAAGTCTAGGTCTGGCATCGGTTGCTGTCGCCTCCTCCCTGACATCAGTGTGCCAGGGGTATAAAAGATGCAGCCTACGCCATTTACTTCAGTCTTTCTTGCCGTGCGGTTCCTGAAGCAAAAGCAGTTTGCAAGTGCCGGTCGGCCGACTCCTGAGATTTTCAAATTTGAATTTCAGATACGAAGTCTTCATTAAAACTAAGTACCCCATTGGGGAAACTTTTTTCTTGCTCCAGACCGATGTCAGAAAAAGTTAATAATTGTATTTCTTGTGGGAAGCAAATACTTCATAAGGATTTTCATTCTTACTGTATTCCTTGCCTAGGCCCTAACCACGACATTGCTAGTTGTCGGTTTTGTGCTAGATTAAACCAACGCCCTGTTAAGCGTCGGTGCGATTTTGCATTTCATTACTTTGGCAGAAGATTCAATTATATAATGCCGTCAGAACAGCCGACTACCGGAGTTTATAAAAAGCGCAAAGAAAAAGAAAAGGACAGGCATCTGAGGTCCAAAACCAACGTCGAGGCTTCCGCTAGGCCTCCCGCTGGTTCGCCGGTTTTCAGTGAGGCACTTTCGCAGCTCCTGACACCCGCTACCTCAGAGCCACAGGCCGCTTCTAACTCCCACATGGAGCTTACTAGGCCACTGGAAACTCAAGGTATTGGACACTCGCAAACTAATCCCTCAGATGGGTCTGGAGCCGCTGAGCAGGCATCGGCTTCTGAGGGTGTTTTTATGCCTAGACAGTTATATGTAAAACCAACTTCAGCTTCAAATGCAAAGACTAAAGCAGCTCTAAAGACAAAGAAACAAGTACAGCATTCTCCTGGACAGGCCTCCATGCCTAAAAAACAGATGCTTAAAATGGCTGAAGACCTAATTACTTTGATCAGGGGTTCCCATCACCCTCCTGATAAGAGGCCTAGGCAAGAGATAGAATATGAATCTTCAGATCAGGTTTCCATTTCCTGCGATTCCTTTTCTGAACAGAAATATTCTCTTCCTCCCTATGAGGATTCTGATGCTGAAGAATCTATCCCTTCAGCCTCTCCTCCTGAGGATTATTCTTTTGGGGAGACCCTGCATACTATGAGGGAGCATTTCCACTGGGAGAGCCAAGATTACTCTGAATCCAAGAAAAGGCTCAGAGACTTCATTTTATTACCTCAGCAAAGGCCTCTTGCTATTCCTCCTGATGTCCTTGAAGGATGCATCTGCAGTCCTTACAAATGGGTTGTCCTGTCGTCAGGCAGCCCTTCGGTCGGCCGGATTCCAAAGTCTGGGTCTGGCCTCGGCTGGTGTCGCACTTCACCCGACGTCATAGCGGCAGTTATTCGGGTATAAAGGCATCAGCCGACGCCATTTTCCTCAGTCTTTCTTGCCGCGTGCTTCAAGCAGAAGCTGGTCGCAAGTGCCGGTCGGTCAGAACCAGAGATTACTACTACAAGTACCGAAGACTTCTAAAAAGCTAAGTACCCCGTTGGGGACTCTTTCTTGCCTCAGCCGATGTCAGAAAAAGTGAATAACTGTTTAAATTGTGGGAAACAAATACCTCATAAAGATTTCCACTCTTACTGCTTACCTTGCTTAGGCCCAGACCACGACGTAGCAGCTTGTCTAGCCTGTGCTTCTTTCAACCGACTTAACGCTTAGACGCCGGTCTGAATTTGCTGAAGAGTTTTCGGCTCGCTTTTGCTTACATTATGCCGCCAGATACTCGACCACGCAAATTTCTAAAAACGCAAGGAAAAGGACCGACACTCGCAGTCCGGCGTTAAGCCAACCGAAGAGTGTCTCGTTTCGGCTGAAACCGAGTCCACGGTTCTTCCTTCGGCCAAAAGCTTGCCACTTACCGAGGCCTCATCCAGCTTGGCTGAATCTGCTACTGAAATCCCACCTGCTCCTGCAGGTTCACAGGATTTATCAGATACTATCCCTTTGGATATTTCTACCCCTGCACGGAGCTGCTAGGCCTCCTGCATCCATGTCGATTAAGGCCTTTGCCAGGGCTAAAGCAGCAAAAACTACCAAAACTGTGCCTGCTAAGACCCCCTCTCACAGGCCCAGCTCTAGTTCACAAATGCTTAGTCTAGTAGAGGATCTCATTTCTTTGATCCGGGGATCCCAACCACATCCAGACAGGGCCTCTCACCCACCTCCAGAGAAGAGGACTAGAGTAGAGCCCCCTGAGCCAGTTTCTTCAGATGGCTCCTCTGATGAATCAGATAATTCAGACCCTCCAGAGGCCCCTTTTTCTCCTTATGAGGACTCTGATGCAGAAGAGTCCATTCCTTCTGCCTCTCCGCCTGAGGAATTTTCTTTGGGGAAACCTTGCATGCTATGAGGGAACAATTTCAATGGCAGGGCCAGGATTTTTCAGACTCTAGGAAAAGGCTTAGAACCTTTTTGCATTTGCCACAGCATAGGCCTTTAGCCATTCCTCCAGTACTTACTGTTGTGGATGATGCTTTTAATGATGCTTGTACTGCTCCTGATCCTCTTCCTCCGGCCCCTGCTAAGCCCGATAGGTACTACAGGGTTCCGGACACACATTATCATTTGTATAAGGCCCCTTTTGCAGATCCCAAAACTATCTCCCAGGGACCCAAGGCGGTAGCAGCTTCCTCTACCAAAAAACCCCTCCCCTCTGAAAAGGAATCTAGGGCCTTAGAGAGATGGGGTAAAAAAGTTTACACTTCTGCTACTCTTTCAGCTAGGGCCTTGAACTGTCAATTCCACATGATTCAGTATCAGGAATTTAGACCAATTGACTAAAAAACTGTCCTCGGATGAACCATTAGACAAAAAATCTGTACAGGAAATGGTACATAACATTCAGCAGGTCAGTAATCATTCCTTAAAATGCGGCTATGATGCACTGGAGGCTTCATTTAGATCAGCCATGACTGGCACAGTGATCAGAAGACATGCATGGTTGAAAGAGCAGTCCTTACCAGACCATGTTAAATCAAAGCTCCTAGATGCTCCCATGGATAAGCTCAATTTGTTTGGCTCCCCTGCACAGCAGGTGCTGAAGAAGGTGGAAGAGAAAACAAAATCTGTCCAGACAGTCAAGGATTTCTTGCAGGTCCAGCCTCCAAGGTTTAGCAGGAACTGGCCTTCCAAGAATTGGTCCTTTCCAGACACCTCCAGAGCTCTGAGAGGCAGGAATAGGCGCTCAAGAGGCAGGGGTCAATCCAGAGGTGCCTACAGGGGCCGTCAGTGGCAGACTAACAACCAGAGAGGTACAGCCACAGATCCAGCTACCACCACTTCCACAGGACAATCACAGTGACTTGGCTCTGGCACCGCCTACCAGGGAACAACTAGAAGCACCCTTAGGCGGGAAGCTAGCCTTATTTTCAATAAACTGGCATTACATCACAGGAGACAAATGGATTTTACAGACAATAGACCAAGGTTACAGGTTTCACTTCCATACTCTACCAAGGAAGAGAGGAATGCCAAACCTACCTCCAAATCAGAAGACAGAAGCTCTAGAACAAATAACTCACTTACTAAGGATGAGAGCTATAGAAAGGGTACCATCTATGGAACAAGGACAAGGATTTTACTCCAGACTCTTCCTGGTACCAAGAAAAGAAAATCAATGGAGGCCTATTCTCGACCTGTCCGCTTTAAACACATACCTCATTGTTCCAAAATTCAAAATACTGACCCTACAGCAGCTTCTTCCCATGCTGGGCAAGGAGTCTTGGCTGGTAACTCTAGATCTCAAGGAGGCATACCTGCACGTTCCCATACGGCCAAATTGCAGAATATACCTCAGATTTCTTGCAGGATCAGAGCATTATCAATTCTCAGCATTGCCCTTTGGCTTATCTACTGCGCCCAGAGTATTCACGAAATGCCTGGCATCAGTAATTGCTCATTGCAGGCTTCAGGGAATTCAAATTTATCCTTACCTGGACGACTGCCTGTTACAAGCGGACAACAAAAACAAATTAACAAAAGATTTGGAAAGGGTCATTCATCTACTACAAGCCCTGGGATACACAGTCAATATAAAAAAGTCAAGGCTGATACCATCCCAAAGGATAACCTTCTTGGGTGCAGATTTGGACACATCAAAACAAATGGCATTCCTGACAGTAGAAAAACAGGAGCAACTCCCTTCCTACTTCATGGCATTAACAAAGCAGAACCAGATAACAGCAAGAAAAGTCCTGCAAGCTCTCGGTTAAATGGCATCTTGCATAATATTGATTCCACATGCCAGACTACATATGAGGAAGTTACAGTGGTACCTAAGGAATTTATGGTCTCAGCACAAGCACAGCCTAGAAACCCAGATTCCAATAATTCCATGCCTGAAACAAGAATTCCAATGGTGGGCTCGGGCCTGTCAATCAAACAAGGGACTGCCCTTCCACAGCACTCAACCAAGCCAGACCATCACAACAGACGCCTCAGACCTCGGTTGGGGGGCGCACATGCTGGACAAGTGCATACAAGGCTTATGGACTCAAGACCAGCTGCACCTACACATAAATCAAAAGGAAATGCTGGCAGTAAAACTGGCAATTCAGACATTCAGACCATTTCTTCGACAGGGTCAACTGCTGATAAGGACGGACAACACCACAGTTATGTGGTACATCAACAAACAGGGAGGCACACATTCGTACCCTCTATGCCGGATGGCAATGGACCTCTGGAATGTGGCACTGAGCTTCAACATTCAGCTTCAAGCAATTTTTGTGCCAGGAAAAGAAAATATACTAGCAGACATCCTAAGCAGAACTACTACGGATGCCCACGAATGGATACTGCATCTGGACATCTTCAAAACCATTACAGGGAAATGGGGACTACCAGAAATAGACTTATTCGCATCCCCACACAATCACCAACTGAAAAAATTCTGCACAAGGACGTACCACCCACTTGCTTGGAAAGTGGACTCCTATCTTTCAGTTGGAAAACCTGACAGCATATGCATTCCCACCTCTTCCTTTGGTGCACAAGGTGCTATTGAAGATCATAGAATACCACCCACCCATCATCCTGATAGCTCCAGTTTGGCCAAGGCAACATTGGTACCCATTACTGAGGAGCATGTCTCGGGAACAAATATGGCCTCTGCCCCTAGTTCCCTTGCTGTTAACACAGAACAACTTCAAAACCCTGCATCCAAACCTGAAAACACTGCAGCTGGCTGCCTGGAACATTGCATAAGACCAAATAACCCAGATTTATCTCAAAGGGTTAAAGACATTATCTTGGAGGCTCGCAGACCCTCAACAAGAAAAAAAATATTCAGCAAAATGGAAAAGATATCTCATTTGGAGTACTGCAAAAGGAGAGAATGTGTCACTGGTAAACATAGCTAACATCCTGGAATACTTGGCAGAGCTCTTCCACAACGGCCTGTCCTATTCTTCCATTAAGATTCATGCATCAGCTATTTCAGCAGAATACAACTTGGATCCTCCAATCTTCTCACATCCTCTGCTCAGGCAGTTTCTGAGAGGGATTAAGAATGTAAAGCCACCTAGGAAGCCACCATTGCCAGCATGGGACTTGAACTTTGTGCTAGAAAAGTTGACACTCCCTCCTTTCGAGCCAGCAGCAACAGCAGAATTACAGTACTTATCATGGAAAACTGCTTTCCTGCTTGCAATCACTTCAGCAAGAAGGGTATCTGAGCTACAGGCATTAATGGCAGTACAGCCCTTCCTGATCTTCCATCAAGATAGAGTGTCCATGAGAACTAATCCTACTTTTATGCCAAAGGTGGTCTCCAGGGTATCTTTAAATCAAGCTATCCACCTACCTACATTCTTCCCAATCCACAGAACAGGGGAGAAAGACTGTTGCATACCTTGGATGTACATAGACAATTACGTTACTACCTGGACAGGACCAAGAGCAATAGAAAGACTGACCAGCTACTGGTAGCATATGCGACAGGAATGGAAGGAAAAGCAATTTCAAAACAGACAATCTCTAAGTGGATAGGAAATTGCATTAGATTTTGTTACTCCTACCATGGGAAGAAAACTCCAGAAAACATCAGGCCTCACTCTACAAGGGCTACAGCCACTACCACAGCTTTCTTATGAGAAGTGGCTACCAAAGACATTTTAGAGGCTGCTACTTGGAGCTCCGTGCATACATTTGCCAAGCATTATAATTTACCTTTATACTCCAGATCCCGAGCAGGTTTTGCCACTGTTGCTTTGCAAGGGATCTTAACTACACCATAATCTAATTTCTCCTCCTCCCCCAGTTTGGCTATGGTATTCTACCCATTTGTAAGGACTGCAGATGCATCCTTGAAGGACATAGTACAGTTTTGTACCTACCATAAATGTAGATGTCCGATAGGCATGCATCTGCAGTCAGGATTACCCACCCTCCTTCCCCTCTGTGGTACTCCTAGGTATTTGCCCATCTTGTAGCTAGCTGGGGAATCTATTATGGTGTATTTGTTTGTATATATGTACATACATGCTTATTTTTTGTTTGCTCTCTACTATTTGGAACCATTTGCATTTATCCAAATTTAGCCTTCCTAGAGGGCACCTGGCATCTGGGGCAAGAAACACTGAGGAAAATGGCGTAGGCTGATGCCTTTATACCCGAATAACTGCCACTATGACGTCGGGTGAAGTGCGACACCAGCCGAGGCCAGACCCAGACTTTGGAATCGCCGACCGAAGGGCTGCCTGACGACAGGACAACCCATTTGTAAGGACTGCAGATGCATGCCTATCGGACATCTACATTTATGGTAGGTACAAAACTGTACTTTTTAGACATTGTAGATGTATTTTCAGAGTCCGGTCTGTCTCCTGACTCTTTACCACCAGCTCCTGTTAAGCCAGACAGATACTACAGGGTCCCTGATTCACATAAATTTCTTTATAAAAACCCTGCTGCTGACCCAGAAACTATCTCTCAGGGTCCCAAAGGGATCAAGGCTTCCACTGCAAAAAATCCTATCCCTTCTGATAGGGATTCAAGGGCCCTCGGCAGATGGGGGGAAAAGATTTATACTTCTGCTACTTTGGCTGTAAGAGCTTTAAATTGTCAGTTTCATATGCTTAAATATCAGCAATATCTTATGTCACTGTTTAAACAGAAAATGTTGACAAATTCAGAATGTGCAGAAAGCAAAGAAATGCAGGATTTATTGCATGCAGTTGAACAAGTGGGAAAGCATACTTTGCAATGTGGTTTTGATTCTCTAGAGGCCTCCTGCAGGGCCGCTTTTACAAGTTCTGTCATTAGGAGGCATGCTTGGTTTAAAGAACAGAATCTGCCCGATCATGTTAAAGCAAAACTATTAGATGCTGCATTACAGCATGATACCTTGTTTGGTGTTAAAGCAGAAGAGGTGTTGAAGAAAATGGAGGACAAAGCTAAATCTATGCAAACAGTCAAGGATTTCTTACAGGTACAGCCTCCCAGATTTAGCAGGAACTGTCCTACAAAGAATTGGTCCTTTCCAGTGTCAGACAGGCCACAAAGTGGCAGATACAGACGCCCCAGAGGCAGATCACAGCCCCAAGGCTCATACAGGCCTAAACAATGGGGTGCTTCTACCTCCAAAAGGGGAGAGAAGAAATCACAGCCATACAGGAAACAGTCTCAATGACTTTCACCTGCCAGCACCAAGCACTTATCTTTTGGCAGCTCCTTTGGGGGGAAAACTAGCACTTTTTTCACAAAATTGGCACATAATCACCCAGGATAGATGGGTCTTAAATATCGTATCTCAAGGCTACAAGTTCCACTTTTACACCCTGCCAAGGCCAAACAGCATGCCAGACCTGCCACGCAATCAATGGGCAGAGGCACAAAAACAAGTTTCATCCCTCATGGACATGAGGGCCATTCCACAAGTACCACAGCAAGAGCAGGGACTAGAATTTTACTCAAGGCTATTCTTGGTGCCCAGAAAGGACAAAGTCTGGAGACCAATACTGGACCTGTCTATCCTAAACACATTTCTGGATATTCCAAAATTCAAAATGTTAACTCTGCAGCAGCTTCTGCCCATGCTGGGCAAGAAGGCTTGGCTTGTGACTTAAGACCTAAAAGAGGCATACCTGCATGTCCCAATCAGACAATCATGCAGAAGATACCTCAGATTTATAGCTGGCTCAATGCACTACCAATTCTCTGCACTGCCCTATGGCTTATCTACTGCGCCTAGGGTCTTTACAAAATGCCTGGCACCAGTAATTGCATTTTGCAGTCAAAGAGGAATACAAATATATCCTTACTCGGACGACTGCCTTATTCAAGCAGAGAACAAGGACATTCTACTACAGCATCTAGCATTTGTAAAAAGATTACTAACAGGTCTAGGGTACACAGTAAACGAAAAGAAATCAAAACTCGTACCCTCTCAAGAGATAATATTCCTGGGTGCAAGCTTAAGTACAACTGCCCAGATGGCTTATCTCACGCCAGACAAACACAGACAACTGACTACTTATTTCAAAATGTTGGCAACAAAGACCCAGTTATCTGCAAGAAAAATTCTGCAGGCTTTGGGCTTCATGGCATCCTGCATTCTGTTAATTCCATATGCAAAACTGCATATGAGGAAACGTCAATGGTATCTAAAAATTGTTTGGACTCAACATTGCCACAGCCTGGAAACAATACTTACCCTCATTCCCTGCCTGCAACAGGAGTTTTGATGGTGGGCAAAAGACTGTCACCAAAACACGGGACAGCCATTCACCTTACCCACAGCCAGGCAGACATTGACAACAGATGCATCAGATTATGCCCGGGGGGCCCACATGGCAGGAAGATGTATTCAGGGCACATGGTACGCAAGTCAAATGCATCTACATATCAATCAAAAAGAGATGCTAGCTGTTCAAAATGCCCTGACAGCCTTCAAGGATATACTTCATCCAAGACAACTACTGATAAAGATGGACAATACTACAGTCATGTGGTACATAAACAAGCAGGGGGCACACATTCCTACCCACTCTGCTGACTAGCCATGAACTTGTGGGATACAGCATTGACTTACCAAGTACATCTGCAAGCACAGTTCCTGCCAGGAAGGATAAATACTCTGGCAGATGAACTAAGCAGAAACCTATTGCATCCCCACAAGTGGAAATTAGATCCACAAGTCTTCAGCATGATAAAAAGGAACTGGGGATGCCCAGACATAGACCTGTTTGCCTCCCCTCACAACTGCCAACCACAGAGATTCTGCACAAGGACTTATCACAAGCAAGCATGGAAAGTGGATGCTCTGTCTTTCAGCTGGAAAAACCTAACAGTATATGCCTTTCCTCCTCTGCCTCTCCTCCCCAAGGTACTCCTCAATGTCAGACAAGAGAAGCCAAAAATGACATTGATTGCCCCAGACTGGCCCCATCAGCACTGGTACCCAATCCTAAAGAGCTTGTCTCAATGCCCAACTTGGACTTTACCTCAAATTCCTCACTTATTGACCCAACAAGACAGTCAGAAACTGCACAGCCAACTCAGGACCTTAAACCTGGCAGCATGGCGGATAATGTAGCCATTCAAGACACACCTCTCTCTAAAGCAGTGATGGATGTTATTTTGGAGGCCAGGAGGCCTACCACCAGAAAATCTTATGCAGAGAAATGGAAGAGATTCTGTGCTTGGAACCAGGCACAAGGTATTGACACGACTGCTCCAAATATTCCTCAGATTTTGCAATACTTAACTGAAATGCTGGATAAAGGCCTTTCCTTTTCATCAATTAAAATTCTTGCCTCTGCCATTTCAGCTCATTACAATACAGAACCACCTATTTTTTGTTATCCATTACTAAGGCAGTACCTCAGAGGGACTAAAAACATAAGACCCCCAAAGAGAGCACCGATACCTGCATGGGACCTCAACTATGCCTCCGTTTGAGCCAGCCTCTACAGCTGATATAAAATTCTTATCCTGGAAAACAGCTCTGCTCCTAGTAATAACCTCTGCTAGATGAGTCTCAGAATTACAGGCACTCATGGCTGTGGAACCTTTTATCATTTTCCATCCTGACAGGGTCTCTCTGAGGACAAACCCTACATTTATGCCTAAGGTAGTGTCCAGTGTGGCCCTTAACCAAACAATCCATTTGCCTACCTTTTACCCAAACCCACAGAATAAGGATGAGAGACTCCTGCATTCTTTGGACATTCACAGGCAGCTACACTTCTACTCAGACAGAACCAAAGCTTTCCGAAAGACTGAACAACTTCTAGTGGCATATGCTGCAGGATCACAAGGAAACCCTATCTCAAAGCAGACTATTTCAAAGTGGATAGGTCACTGCATTTGTTTCTGCTATTCACAGTATGGCAAATCAGTGCCTGAGGCCATTAGGCCTCATTCAACCAGAGCAGCAGACACTTCAGCAGCCTTCTGCAGAGGACTACCAACCAAAGACATCTTAGAGCCTGCAACATGGAGTTCAGTGCATACTTTTACAAAGCACTACCACTTACCTCTCTACTCTAAATCCAGGGCAGGCTTTGCCACTGCAGTTCTGCAGGGCCTGATAGCCTCTCCTAATCCTATTTAGCACCAGCCTCCCAACCATAGCTTTGGGATTCAACCCAATTGTAATGACTGCAACAGTGAAACACGATGAACATAGTACAATTGTGTAACTACCATAAATGTAGATGTTCGATTGTATTCACTGTTGCAGTCCAGGTTACCCTCCCACCATCTCCCTTCTTCCTTGCTGGGACTTATCTGTACTTCTCTATTCTATACAACCTATGTGGTGTATTTGCTTGTAGATGAAGACAAAGTTGTTTTTTGTGTATGCATGCATATTGGTATAATTTAGCCTACCATTTTAGGAGTACCTGACATCTGGGGCAAGAAAAACTGAATAAAATGCCATTGGCTGCATCTTTTATACCCCTGGCGCACTGACGTCAGGGAGGAGGTGACAGCAACCGATGCCAGACCTACACTTTGTAACTCAGGCCGACTACGGGTAGCCTGCCAGCAGGATAATCCAATTGTAATGACTGCAACAGTGAATATACTCGAACATCGACATTTATGGTAGGTACACAACTGTACTTTATAACGCCAGTAATTTATGAAGGTTACCTTTTGACTAACTCACACCAGAGCGTTTTAGGGGGGATATTCTGAGTGGGTAGGTTTTCACATCTTGTGCTCAAGATTGTTTGTATGTAATGTGTATATAGGTTTGTTATATTTGTCTGTATTGAAATGGTTTGCAATATACTTAACTGTAACTTCTACTGTATTATTTTGCTACTTTTTCAACTCAAAAAGTATCTCGTTAATTCATCTCTTAGAGCTGGTAGTTATATGGGTAGGCATGGTTCTAGATGCAAGAGATTTTAGTGCTAAAATACAACAAACTTTGCCATATCTCTATTTAAATTTTCCTGAACACTTTAGGAGGGGAAAATCTCTAAAGCCAAATATAGTATCACTTAGCAGCCTTTATGAGCTTTTCTTTATGAGCTTTTATGTTGTGGGAGATAGATTCATGGAATGTAAAAGGATTGCAATATGCTAACAAAAAGAAACTACTACTTCACTTAGTATGCTAGTCTCATGCAAACATTATATTTCTCCAAGAAACTCACCTGTTAAATGGGGTCTACCTGATAACACCGACATGCCAAAACACCGACAACGAAATATCCGACACGAAAAAAAACGAAAAAAAAAATAAAAGTGCAAAAACACGAAACTTCACATGCCTGACAAACCAAAATCCCGACAATCAACAAAACAAATTCCTTTCCCCAAAAACACACACACAACACAAGCACACCAAAAACCTTACAAACCTACACTAAACCTTATATGCACAACTATCTATGCACTAAGCTTAACCCAAAGCCTAACCCTAAGGTCCGTCACTATCGCACACTTACCTTACCTGCACGCTAACCCTAACTCACTTAATCCGCCCCTAACCCTCAAGTCCGTCACCGCACACTTACTTCACTTGCACCCTAACTCACTTAACCCACCCCTAAACCTAAACTCCGTCACTATTGTACACTTACCTGACCCGCACCCTACCCTAACATCTGTCACTATCACACACTAACCTTACACACACCCTGACCCTAACGGCCATCCCTATCGCACACTTACCTTAACATGTCGGTGTTCTCAGCATCGGGATTCTCAACTGTCGGTCTTCTCCATTGTCGATCTTCCGGTGTCGGTGTTCTCGTTGACAGTGATCTGTGATTTTGGCATTTTCAGGTAGACCCGTTAAATGAAGACTGGAACAGGGATAGGATTAGACCTTGGCTAACCTCAATTATTGCCTCGAGTAGTAAAACCAACTCAATGGGAGTAGCTATTTTGATTAAAAAATAATTTAAAGAAGGTATTATTGATTATGGTACTGATACTATTGGTAGATGGTGTTATTTTAGCTGCACGAATCCCGTAACCCATAAACCCACACTTTTTCTAAATATATATGCCCCCTGTACAAGCCAACAAGATTTTATAGTTCAAATATATAATTTACAGTTACAATTTCCAAACCATGATTATGTAGTGGGGGGAGTGATTGGAACATGGTTAATGATCCCCTAAATGACATATCCAATAAGAATAATAAACAAAGCAACCCAGCCTTACTTGCTCTAGATGAGCTATTATTAGAATTCCCCTTAACCGACCCCTCTCTCTCAAGCAACCATCCCAGTCATGGGGATAAATGTACATTCTACTCACTATGCTATAAATCGTGGTCTAGGATTGACTTCTTTCTGCTATCAGAATCTCTCCTAAACAAAAAAAACTCTTTACTCAAATAGTCCAAGATTGTATCAGACCATTCCAGAATAACTCTGAAACGTTTCCTTCTAAATAACACCCCAAAGTAAAACACCTTACACTCATGGCCTCTAAACCCAAATATCATAGCTAAAGAAGAGGTGATAAATGAAATTAACATTATACTAGATGAACTTAATGCCAACTTATCATCCTCAGACATCACACTAGACATTCTGTGGGCAGCAACAAAAGCTAGAATCAGGATCTGTTGATCCAAAAAGCCTCCTATTTTAAAAAACTTGCTAGACAGAATGAAACCAAAATTGAACTAAAAATCCAAGAAACTGAAAAATCACTCCAAGAAAATTTCTGCCCTGAGCTAGAAACCCAGCTTCTCAACCAACAGAAAGAGTTATACCTAATACATGCACGTAATCTTTAATTCCGAGAAATGAAACTCCTAGCTAACTACTCTGAATGGACTCAGCAGCCCTCTAAGCTACTAGCTAGACTCACAAAAGTGCACCAGGACCCACCTATGATTTCACAAATTAAACACAATAATGAAATACTCACAAATAACCAAGATATATTGCTTACCTTCGAAAATATGTAGAATAAACGATATGGCCCATATAATGGAATGCATCTTCAATCCTACAGCTCTTTCTTCAATAGTGTTACATTCCCAAAAAATGAGAATCATCAATTTGAAAACCTTGAGTCCCCTTTAAAAAAAGAAGAAATTATGGAAGCAATAAGAAGTCTAAAAAGCAACAAAGCTCCATGCCCTGATGGGTTTACTTCCAATTTTTATAAAAAATTTGCTTTGAAACTTACCCCATCCTTCTTATAGTCTTCAGTCACATTTGTAAATCTGGATTCACTGATCCATATCTTAACTCCAAAACTATCTTCATTCACGAACATTATACCGACAAACCTAACCCATCAAATTACAGACCTATTTCACTTATCAATGTAGATGTTAAAATTATGACTACACCTCTAGCAAATAGAATTAAGAAAAATCTTCATACAATTATATCCCCACAGCAGTCAGGATTTATGGAGGAAGACAAACATGGGACAACACACTTACCCTAGATGCAGCCATACAGCATACTGCAAAACACAAACTTCCCATATATCTCATGGCACTTGATGCCACAAAGTTGTTTGATAGGGTAAGGCATGAATTTGTATTCTTAACTTTACAGCAATTCAACTTTCCAAACAACTTCATAAATACAATTAAAATCCTATAGGGATTGCATGGATCGTGCTATCCCAAATAAAACCAAGACTCACTCCTCCAAAAACAGGAGACCTGTCTGGTGGACCCCGGCCATAAATAAGCTATACAACAGAAGGAGGAAGCTACTACATGACAGAGCAAAATCCCAAAAAGGGAAGGCATCTCTGATCAGTATTAGCAAGAAACTACGATCCCTCATAAAATCATCAAAGGCCAGTGTCAAAAGAAAAATTGCCCTAGACACTAAAGATAATCACAAGGCCTTCTTTAGTTATGTCAGGAATATGAGTGGAAACTCCCAGATATGTTCTGAATTGTTGCATAACGGTACAAAATATACCGAACCAACCGACATAGCCAACATCCTGGCAGACAGATTCAGTGCTAACCCCCCCCCCCTTCCCCCTGAAAGGAGCAAATGTCTATCCCACCTGAATGTAACCTCCCTGACATCACAGATGCACAGGTGAAAGCTGCCCTCTCCAAAGCAAAAAAACACAGCATCTATGGGACTGGACGGTGTCCCAGGCTGTGACTTACACGAGCTCCAAGAAGAACTGAATCCTCACATTAAGCCACTGTTCAAACTTAGCCTTACTACAGGATATGTGCCCAAAGAATGGCGTACAGCTACAGTGGTCCCACTCCACAAAGGTGGTGCGACAACGGACCCTGGGAACTATCGCCCCTTAAGCCTGACTAGTCTGGTCTGTAAAGCTATGGAGCATATTATCATGGAACTCATAAACAAAGACATTGGGAGCCTCCAGACACTGGACCCTACCCAATTCGGATTTGTTAATGGCAGATCTTGCCTCTTAAACCTAGTTGATTTCTTTGAAACAGTTACTGAAGCCATAGATGAGGGCAAGGTAGTCCACACAGCCTACCTGGACCTTGCAAAGGTCTTCGACAAAATACCCCACTCGGGCATCATAAATAAGCTTACCAGCTTAAATATCAACCCCTATATCACAAGATGGGTTGCAAACTGGCTCAGGGATAGACCCCACATGGTCAGAATCGCAGGTGCCACGTCCGAATCCAAACCAGTTACAAATGGCGTCCCACAAGGCTCAGTTCTGGGACCTGTCTTATTCGGTATATACTTCTCTGAGGTTCAGGCTAACACGGGGGGAGACTATGGCTGACAACATTCGCAGATGACTGCAAACTGGGAGCCATAATCGATTCTCCAGCTGACACAAGCATCCTCCAAAAGGGTCTCATGGAGACGGATGCTTGGTGCCAGAACCACGGCCTCAAGCTAAATGCTAAAAAGTGCATAGCCATCCCCTTTGGGAAAAACAAACTGCCCACAAATTACCACATAGGTGGTAATCCATTAAGTACGGAAGAAGTAATTAGAGATTTGGGGACCAACGTAGATAGTAATCTCTCCTTTGATAATCACATTGCCAAAGTGGTTAGAAAGACCTTCTATATAGCCCACCTTATCACAAAAGGGTTCACATCTAGATCAAGAGAGGTCATTGTGCCCCTCTACTCGTCACTCATCAGGCCCATAATTGAATACAATGCCCCTTTTGGGATGTACCTTACCCGACACCTGCAGCAACTGGAGAGACCCCAAAAGTACCTCACCAAGAGGATCATGGGGTACAAACAGATGTCCTGTGCAGCTAGACTAAAGAAACTCCAGCTCTACTCAGTTGCTTACCGCCTACTCAGAGGCAATCTATGCCTGATGTACAAAGCCATGTCTAACCCAGAATTAATGGACATGCTCCACCTCAAAAAAATCCAAATCCCTTAGAGCTACACGCTCCAGGGACTTAAACCTCAGCACAAAAATAAATAGGACATGCTGTAGGGACAGATTCATTTCCCAGAGGCTCCCCCCACTCTGAAATAAAATACGAATTCATGTTAGACATAGCCCCTCGCTGACCCTCTCCAAGCGAAATCTGGACGCGTGGATGGGAAATCGCAAATTCACCCCTGGGATCTCTTCTGTGTCCCTGCTCGACAGAGGCACGGTAAACTAATCTTTAAGGGCTACCTTCTGTGACCTACTATACACAGGCACAGTAGGCTAATCTAATAGGGAGGCGAAAGCCAAATACACTCGGGCTAGGCTTATAAATGCCCTAGGGCAGATAGCCTAGTATCGATCTATGAACCTATGAACCTATGAACCCATATAACTCTTCATACACTATGCTAATCATTAATAAACTACACTCATCCAAAATAAAATTAAATAATGGTACCAGACAGGGGTGCCCCCTTTTACCTTACCTTTTCAATATTTATATCGAACTCTTATTTATATATTTAACACATAACACCTTTCATCATATACCCAACATTCTGGGTAATAATCTCACCTTTTCAGCATTTGCGGATGACTTCAGTATATATTTCCAGCTAGCCAACACTGACTTAACCAAAATTCAAAACACAATTGAAATCTTCTCAAAAACTTTAAACTATAAAATGAATCCCTCAGAATCTCTTATGTTTCCAGTCAACCCAGTCATAAAGAAGCTTCTTTTCTTTTAAAAACACCAAAACTAAAAGCAAATCAAACCAAGAATGAAAATCACTTGGCACCACAGGACCCGGAAGCACGTAAACAAAGGCTTTCAAAATAAGCAGATGAAGAAATCAAACAGCTGCTAGGTCTCCAAAAAGATCCTTTAATGTAAACAGGCAAAGTAAAAATCCACAATATCTTCCAAGTGCTTTCACTCGACCACGTGCGAGCTTTCTCAAGGCAAAGAACATTGCTGGAAGTTCATTCACATTAAGTACTTCCAGAATCATCACATGACTTCCTGTGAACCTTTCCCAACAGGAAAATCACCATATAAGGAAATTCTAAAATACATTCTTATTATCATTAAAAATAATTCATTTTCTAAAAATAATTCATTTTCTAAAAATGTCTTGGCGACTGAATAGCATAATGAACTTAAAATTGAATATAAACTATTAAAATGTGTCATAAAACAATTCTGTAAAATGTTTTTATGGTTTTATAATACAAATAAGTGCAGTAACCCCTTTTAACCATCGGGGGTGAAATCAAAACTCCAATTTAAAACCTAGAGTTACTAACTGGCATTGTAAAACATTTCTTATCTGAGTTGCCAATGTATAACATTCCATATATCATTGTCTATAACACAGTTTAGCAGAACATAACATCTATTGTTTTATTCACTTTTGAATCCATAAGATTTTATAATATGATATATGGAATGTTATACATTGGCAGACAGACTTCTTTTTCTCCCTGTGGGGCCTTGAGACAGACTTCCTTTTCATCATCATGTCTGGCATTGTGGTTCTACAAGCTAAGCTGTACTGTAACTAAATCAAAGATATTTTCTTTCAAAGACCTAATAGAAGGGTCTGTTACAAGTGCTCATGTACTAGCATATTTCAGCACATACCTGCACGCTACAACTTGCCAAAAAAAGTAAGTTCTTTAACTCCCACTATCCCGATTTTCCATATCTACTTAGCACCCGAACATCCTACTCAATAAAAGTGTATAGCCCTACCAGAGCCCTGGCCCTAACATGCTCACCCAGTCCCAAACCCAGGTCCTTGTTCCTTTACCATAAGGCTCCATTCTCCCCTTCCTAGCCCTCTCAAATTTTAGCATACTTCCATTTAGTACCTGTATCTCCGTATAGTATCCTGACTTGTTTTCTTAACTAAGAAAATGAAAGGTGTTGGTAACCAAATGATGCTTAGATTGTTATACTGGGTGTCTTGCAGTGGAGATATTAAACAGAGTTTGTCACTTGTTTTTCCTGTTTTTATGTTTTGGGCAGCACAGTGGTGCGGTGGTTAGTGATGTCACCTCACAGCAAGAAGTTCTCTGGTCGATTCTCAGCTGGGGTGCTTTTTGTGCAGAGTCTGCATGTCATCCCTGTGTTTGTGTGGGTTTACTCCAGGTGCTTCAATTTCCTCCCACATTCCAAAGACATGTGTCTGATGCATTTCTCCCCAGGTGCCCTGTGAAAATGGGTTTTGTCCCAGTTGGACTTTACTGATTAACAAATGTTAAATAAAAAATAATTACAGGCACTCATGGCTGTGGAACCTTTTATCATTTTCCATCCTGACAGGGTCTCTCTGAGGACAAACCCTAAATTTATGCCTAAGGTAGTGTCAATGTGGTATGATGTATCATAGTAGGAGATGAAAAATGCACAGTCTCTGCATTTATAGCACTCTGTACTGGATATATTGTTACTTGCTTGCTAGTAAATGTTAAAATATGAAATATTTTCATATATATAGTAATATTAACAAGATCTCATGACTAACAACCTGTCTTGTGGTAGCAGGTGAAACCTTAGATATACTGAAGAAAACTGTACTTGATATTTGCATTGTAACTTGTACATCTTAACAGATATTAAGTGTTATGCTTACTATTAAATATGCAAATGAGCATAAATCTTCCACACTTTTCAGTAAACAAGCATTAGGAAATGAATTTCTTGCTGTCTTGTGAAAGCTGAAATATGGTTGAATAAAACTACTTTAACATTATATTCCGGACTGTACAGTTTTCAAGATATGGCAGTATCAAGTTGTTTGTAAAAGTTAGTTAAAAATATAAAAATATAACTCTTGGTTTGAGTGCATCATAATATATGATTTTATCCTTGTAACGTCCATGACTACTCTATTACACTAGGAAGGAAGATTTTGCTGATTGCACTGATGTTTGCTCTTTTTAATAATATTAACTGTTCACAAGACTGTTACATTTGTTTGGCTTATATTTTTTGTTTACGTTGATTTTAACAAAATCTTATGGAATATAAACTTTTGTATTGGCTCCTAGAGGTATGGTATTCTACCTTTCAAAAGTGTTTAATGAGGTACAGATGCATTTCACTTAGAAGGCTGCATTCTATTTTGGAGAGGGACAAAACATTCAGGCATGGCATTTACTTGTTAGGTAGCTTGTGGAAATTCATTTTCAAGTAAAACTTTTTTGAGGCAGCTTGAAGAAATTCACATTTTAAAGAAAAACATTTTCCCACTGTAACTATCAGTGTGGCAGTCTGCAATGCACAAAATGATAAGAACAGTCTCTTTTAATGTTTCCATGACTGTTAAACCCATGATTTCTTAACAGAAAGTGCCTCTAACCCTCTTTCCAGAAAGAAAGTAGAAAGTGAAATGAAATTACGAGGTTTGATAATTTAGGATGTGAAGAGCAAAGATGTCAGATGTAAAAATGAATGAACAGCACATGGACCTGTATTCCACAGATGAATGAACAGCACGTGGACCTGTATTCCACAGATGAATGAACAGCACACGGACTTGTATTCCACAGATGAATGAACAGCACACGGACCTGTATTCCACGGATTAATGAACAGCACACGGACCTGTATTCCACAGATGAATAAACAGCACATGGACCTGTATTCCACAGATGAATGAACAGCACACGGACCTGTATTCCACAGATGAATGAGCAGCACATGGACCTGTATTCCACAGTTGAATGAACAGCACGTGGACCTGTATTCCACAGATGAATGAACAGCACGTGGACTTGTATTCCACAGATGAATGAACAGCACACGGACCTGTATTCCACAGATGAATGAACAGCACATGGACCTGTATTCCACAGATGAATGAACAGCACATGGACTTGTATTCCACAGATGAATGAACAGCACGTGGACCTGTATTCCACAGATGAATGAACAGCACGTGGACCTGTATTCCACAGATGAATGAACAGCACGTGGATCTCTATTCCACAGATGAATGAACAGCACGTGGACCTGTATTCCACAGATGAATGAACAGCACGTGGACCTGTATTCCACAGATGAATGAACAGCACGTGGACCTGTATTCCACAGCCAGGTGAACAAGGTTGTAGATCACGCTTCTACAGTCCTAAGTCAATAATGGAAAGTCATGAGGGTGGGCTGAAGGAGTGAGGTAGATGGAAAGAGGTTACGGGCAACTTTAAAGACAAAATGTAGATTGGTACTGCAAACCAGACACTCACCATATGGAATACTTCTACACAGATTTTAGAGGGTCTCACTGCAGGAATATGTCTTCAAGAGAGCTTAATAACCTTACATCACACCATCAATGTGTGTCTTGCAACAGAAGACCAGTTCTTCACTACAACAACTATTCCTTTCTCACCCACAACACTCAGCCCACTCCTCAGCATATCAGCCATCTTCTCTGTGTATACTCTTTTTCTGCCCCTGTCAGCTCAATTCTGAACACAGCCTCTGTCAGTGAAAAGCTCACTAAAACTTGAACAGAAACTTACTGATTTATTTTCTCTCTTATTTCCTGCAACTTACACATCAATTTGCTGCCCACTAGGTCTTCTCATACTTTGTCCGCAGGCATCTCTCCTCTAGTTCAGCCATTTCCTTTTAACAAAGCCACTAACAGTAGCCTCTGTCCCTCGTGTCCTTTAAAGTGTCAATGTTTCTTGTGATATACTGTGTACAGAGCCCCTGACACAGATGTATGCTTGTTTTATCTATTGTTCCCATGTTCCCAAGTGAAATATTCAAAGCATTTTTCTATTGTTGAAGGCAAAGCAGTGAATGCAAATATAAAACATAAAACCAAACTCTTAGAATGATCAGACATATTAAAATTACAATAAGCTCACAACAGCAAGGAAACATGTCTGGAGATATACAGATTTAACAAGGAAAGTTCTACATCATGTTTTAAACATTATGTGTTACTGAAAATAGATGTACCAACCAAAGGTGAATGCATATATAGAAAAGGAAAAATACAATTATTAATACAATTATCAAGCCAAGAAGCTTGAGTTTGCTCAGATAAGAAGAGTCATGACAGAACTTGACAACAGGGAACCATGGCGTCGGAATCGGTTCCTCTACCGTAGAGAAAAGCTGTGATCCAGAAGCTGGAACACCTGAACCAACTGCAGTTTACTGATACAGTCTTTAAATGGAACCCAGCAGGACTGGTATCTGAGTCTGGTTGGTGATATGTGTGAGACAGCTGGAGCAACTGTGGAAATTCGTGTTCTCAAGTTACTAGCCCCAGAAGAGGATCTGGTAAGTGAAACATTGCTGTGATTAAGAACCTTCTAAGCTGTACACAAAGCTTAATGTACGTTTGTTGCAAGGGATGTACAATAAAAGCAGTAGAAAGAATAAAAAGTATGGAAGGCAGAAGAATAATTACTCTTTTAGCTTTGCAGTCTGGACTGAAACACAATGCGGCCCATGGACTTCATTGAAGGGTATAAAGTACAAACATAATTGTGCTTTGCATTAAGGCAATGCTGTATAAAGATTTCAGACAATGAAAACAAAAGTGTAATCTAATCTGAGAGCAAGAGTTTTCCCTCTGAAATGAATAACCTATTTTTAATTGACTTTGTTGTTTAGAGGGTATTCCTTTTCAGTGAAGACCCAGACCACAATAACAAGCGTAAATATGTAGTTTATTGTAACTGGTCAAAAAGCATTTTTGTAATATGAGAAAAAAATGGTGGATTTATTAAAAAAAAAGTTATGTAGACACTAGGAGATTCTGTAGACCTGCAGACGTATAATAAATAGTGAGGAGTGAACCGTGGTGCTATGACCAATGACCACTACTCTATTCTAATGCAGTGCTGTAATTACTGAGCCTTTAGCAGTTGTTTAGTTATGAAAAAACTTATTATATACTTGTTTCTGTGGGAATGCTAAAAGACAAGCCAACCATCCAGCCATAACAGAGCTACAATATGATCAACTTGAATTGTAATCTGATGAGCCTTATCAACCAGCATAATACTGTTAGTTAACAAAGATCTGGCACCAGAATTCAACCCTAGGATCCTCACAGCTCAGTAAAGCAGGATAAGGTAGTGTAACTGTTAAATTATGCTAAAATACCCTAACCAAAACCAAACATAGCAGGCGTGTATGAACAAATGCAGAATCTAAAATGACAACCATAAGTTTGCTATCAGTAGAGGGCAGAAAAGTTATACTCTTCCACATTAACAGAGGTTATTTGTTTATATAATTATCTATAAGGTCACTGACCCTTGGGGAAATGAGAATCCTCCCTCCCTTTCAGCGAACCCTTTAGAGTGTTTTTTTCATACGTGCCTTTCCATGATCGTGACATTTGCAGACAGTGTTTGCTTCCTATCGTTTCTAAATTCCAGGTTAGTCATAGCAAACTCAGCTATATTTAGTACCATTATGTTCTTTAAGCTACAGTGATACTGAGAAATTGGAGAAAGTGTAAGACTGAACTGGAGTGATAATCAGTATGACAGGTGGAGTTAGGGACAAGGGTGGAAGAAATGAAGAACTCAGACTAGATTATTCCAAATCACCAGCATGCCAATTGATAAAGAGAGATCACCAGCATGCCAATTGACAAAGAGAGAAATTAAAGATATGAGCCAAGGGTCTGAAGATGAAATATATTTATTTATTTATTGACGTTTGATTACCAAGAAAGTCCTATTGGGTAGAAGTCCATTTTCAGTGAAGGTCCGAGGAGAAAAACTCCATACTATTACAAAACATTTTAAGAACAATAATTTTACAATCTTCAAAAATAAAACAAAACATCTGCAATTTAAATATCATAACAAATTAGACGTAATATTAAAATGTTGGTCAAATGAACAGATATTTTAAGAAATTATATTTAAAGCTCATCGTTATCTGTATGGGACAGATTGTAAAGCAAGGAGAATTCCAGGCTAGTCTGCTACTGACATCCATTGCTGTTAAGATTGAAGGCATCCATCCATCCATGCAACTATGCATCCATACATCCATCCATCTGTCCATCCATCCATCCATCCATCCATCCATCCATCCAACTAGGCATCCATCCATCCATCCATCCATCCATCCAACTACGCATCCATCCATCCATCCATCCATCCATCCATCCATCCATCCATCCATCCATCCATCCATCCATCCATCCAACTATGCGTCCATCTGTTGAAGCCATTGTTCCTTTACAAACTAGGGAAGACAGTAATACATGAAAAATGGTTAACAATGAGAATGGATGATAGAAGTGAGATGTCTGCTGCATCAGTATACATTTCACTTTAGCCCTTCCTAAGGAGAATTAGACAAAACACCCAGTTAAGCATTGACAAATCCTCCAAACATGATTAAACACAGCAGCTGAGATGGAGAAGCAACAGCGGTAACCCTGCTCATCTGTGATCTGGTTAGTCACTCATGAAAACATGACATTTATAGTCAGTATCATGACAGACAGGACAGTCAGCCAGGCTTGAGGCAGGACTTAGAGAAAGTCAAACTACCAGATTTATAAGTATACAGCAAAATCCTAGGAAATCAATAACAGTTCATAAAAAATAATTCCATGAAATGCAAGTCAGTCAAAAATAAAGTGATTGAGTTAGTTAATGATATAGCACTTTTTTTGTATGGGTCAATCCCTCACAGCACCCATGCAGTAGATTACATCCCTTATACCCTTGAACTTAACAGATTAAACTCTGAGGTCACTGCTCCTTGAGGAAAAGGGTAAAAACTCAAGTGCACTGGCCTCATTCTGTGAATTCATATTTTAGTCAAGCTATATTCTTCAACCGCTGTGGTGCCATATACAGAGAGAGCATGGTCACATTCTTCAACCACTGAGGTGCAATACATAGATAGAGCATGATTATATTCTTCAACCACTAAGATGCTGTACACAGATAGAGCATGGTTATATTCTTCAACATTGAGGTGCCGTACA
Source organism: Protopterus annectens (assembly GCF_019279795.1). Lineage (NCBI taxonomy): Eukaryota > Metazoa > Chordata > Ceratodontiformes > Protopteridae > Protopterus > Protopterus annectens. The sequence goes on from NC_056726.1 coordinate 1,511,496,511, forward strand.
CAGATAGAGCATAGTTACATTCTTCAACCACTGAGGTAACATACACAGATAGAGCATGGTTATATTCTTCAATGACTGAGGTGCCATACAAAGATAGAGCATGGTTATATTCTTCAATCACTGAAGTGCCATATACAGATAGATCATGGTTATATTCTTCAACCATTGAGGTGCCATACACAGATAGAGCATGGTTGTATTCTTCAACACTGAGGTGCCATACACAGATAGAGTATGGTTATATTCTTCAACATTGAGGTGCCGTATACAGATAGAGCATGGTTATAATGGTTATATTCTTCAACTACCGAGGTGAAATACACAGATAGAGCATGGTTATATTATTCAACACTGAGGTGCCGTACACAGATAGAGCATGGTTATATTCTTCAACACTGAGGTGCCGTACACAGATAGAGCATGGCTATATTCTTCAACACTGTGGTGCCATACACAGATAGAGCATGGTTATGTTCTTTAACACTGAGTTGCCGTACACATGTAGAGCATGGTTATATTCTTCCACACTGAGCTGCCGTACACAGATAGAGCATGGTTATATTCTTCAACCACTGAGGTGCCGTACACAGAGAGGGCATGGTTATATTCTTGAACCACTCAGGTGCCGTATACAGAGAGAGCATGGTTATATTCTTGAACCACTGAGGTGCCGTACACAGTTAGAGCATGGTTATATTCTTCAACCACTGAGGTGCCTTACACAGATAGAGCATGGTTATATTCCTCAACCACTGAGGTGCCATACACAGAGAGAGCATGGTTATATTCTTGAACCACTGAGGTGCCGTACACAGATAGAGCATGGTTATATTGTTCAACCACTGAGGTGCCATGCACAGATAGAGCATGGTTATATTCTTCAACGCTGAGCTGCCGTACACAGATAGAGCATGGTTATATTCTTCAACTCTAAGGTGCCATACACAGACAGAGCATGGTTATATTCTTCAACACTGAGGTGCCATACACAGATAGAGCATGGTTATATTCTTGAACCACTGAGGTGCCGTACACAGATAGGGCATGGTTATATTCTTCAACCACTGAGGTGCCGTACATAGATAGAGCATGGTTATATTATTCAACCACTGAGGTGCCGTACACAGATAGATCATGGTTATATTCTTCAACCACTGAGGTGCCATACACAGATAGAGCATGGTTATATTATTCAACCACTGAGGTGCTGTACACAGATAGAGCATGGTTATATTCTTCAACACTGAGGTGCCGTACACAGATAGAGCATGGTTATATTCTTCAACACTGAGGTGCCGTACACAGATAGAGCATGGTTATATTCTTCAACATTGAGGTGCCGTACCCAGATAGATCATGGTCATATTCATCAACACTGAGGTACTGTACACAGATAGAAATGGTTATATTCTTCAACCACTGAGGTGCCGTACACAGATACACAGACAGAGCATGGTTATATTCTTCAACTACTGAGGTGCCGTACACAGATAGAAATGGTTATTTTCTTCAATCACTGAGGTGCCATACACAGACAGAGCATGGTTATATTCTTCAGCCACTGAGGTGCCGTACACAGATAGAAATGGTTACATTATTCAACACTGAGGTGCCATACACAGATAGAACATGGTTATATTCTTCATCCACTGAGGTGCCATACACAGATAGAGCATGGTTATATTCTTCAACACTGAGGTGCTGTACACATATAGATCATGATTATATTCTTCAACACTGAGGTATCATACACAGATAGAGCATGGTTATATTCTTCAACACTGAGGTGCCGTACACAGATTGAACATGGTTATATTCTTCAATCACTGAGGTACCGTACACAGATAAAGCATGGTTATATTCTTCAACACTAAGTTGCCGTACACAGATAGAGCATGGTTATATTCTTCAACACTGAGGTGCCATACACATATAGAGGATAGTTATATTCTTCAACTACTGAGGTGCCGTACACAGATAGTTTCATAGTTTCATAGTTTAGTACTAGGCTATATGCCCTGGGGCATTTGTAAGCCTAGCCATAGTGATGTGGCTTTCGCCACCCCATGAAATGGTACAAAAATGCACAGAATAGATTTAGAATACTGTGCCTTTGTCTAGTAGTGACACAGTGAAGGTCCCCTTATATAATAGAATTAGTTTACTGTGCCCCTGTCTAGCAGTGACACAGATGTGACCCCTGGGGTAAACTTACAATCTCCCATCCACTCACCAAGATTTCTCTTGAAGAGAGTCAGTGAGGGGCTCTGCCTAACATGAACTGGGATCTTGTTCCAGAGCATGGGAAGCCTCTGGGTTATGAATCTATCCCTCCAGCATGTCCTATTCATACTTGTGCCGAGGTTTAAGTCTTTAGCTCTCGTGGTTCTGATGGATTTGGATTTTTTGAGGTGGAGCATGTCTATCAGTTCCTGATTGGACATGGCCTTGTCAGGCAAAGATCACCTCTGAGTAGGCAGTATGCTACTGAATAGAGCTGGAGTTTCTTTAGTCTGGCAGAATAAGACATATGTTGGAGACCCTTGATCCTCTTGGTGAGGTACTTTTGAGGTCTCTCCAGCTGTTGCAAATGCCGAGTGAGGTACATACCAAATGGGGCATTGTACTCAATCATGGGTCTGATGAGGGAGGAGTATAGGGGTACAATTACATCCTTGGATCTGGATGTGAATCCCTTCATGATAAAGTGTGCAAGGTAGAATGTCTTTCTAACCACTTTGGCAACGTGGGTGTCAAATGAGAGGTCTCTGTCGACTCGGGTCCCTAGGTCTCTGATTACTTTTTCTGTACTCAGTGGGTTGCTGTCTATGTGATAATTTGTGAGTACTTTGTTTTTCCCAAAGGGGATGACTATACATTTTTTGGCATTTAGTTTAAGGCCATGACTCCAGCACCAGTTGTCCATTTCTGTGAGGCCTTTTTGTAGGATGTATGTGTCTGCTGGTGTGTCGACTATGGCACCTAGTTTGCAGTCATCTGCAAACTTTGTCAGCCACAACCCTCCCATGTTTGCTTTAACATCTGAGAAATAAATGCTGAACAAGAGGGGTCCCAGGACAGATCCCTGTGGGACACCACTTGTGACTGGCTTTGAGTCTGACATTGCTCCAGTGATTTTAACTTTATGGGTTCTGTCCTTTAGCCAGTTTGCAACCCATCTAATGACATAAGAGTTTACATTTAAGCTGTTGAGCGTATCTATGATGCCTGAGTGGGGTATTGTGTTGAAGGCCTTAGCCAAGTCCAGGTAGGCTGTATGGACTGCTTTGCCCTCATCAATGGCTCTAGTGACTGTTTTGAAAAAGTCAACCAGGTTCAAAAGGCAGGATCTGCCCTTTACAAAGCCGAACTGGGTGGGGTCAAGTGTCTGTAGGTCCCCAATGTCTCTGTTTATGAGTTCCATAATGATTCTTTCCATAGCTTTGCAGACCAGGCTGGTTAATCTTATGGGTCGGTAGTTCCCAGGGTCTGTAGAGGTACCCCCTTTGTGGAGTGGGACCACTGTTGCTGTACGCCAGTGTTCAGGTACATATCCTGTAGTAAGGCTAAGGTTAAATAGCATTTTTATGTGCGGGTTTAGCTCCTCTTGGAGTTCACGTAGCACGCAACCCGGGATACTGTCAGGTCCCATTGATGCTGTGTTTTTAGCTTTGCTGAGGGTGGCTCTCACCTGGACATCCAAGATGACAGGGAGATTACATTCAGCTGGGATAAGTATTTCTTCTTTTGGGGGTGAGGAGGGAGAAATTTGCACTGAACCTGTCAGCCAGAATGTTGGCAATATCTGTGGGTTCAGTGTATTTTTTGTTGTTGTGAACTAACTCTGAGCATATCTGAGGGTTTCCGCCCAGGTTTCTAACATAGCTGAAGAAGGCTTTGTGGTTATCTTTAGTGTCCTTAGTGATTTTTCTCTCAAAGTTGGCCTTGGATGTTTTTATGAGAAAACATAGTTTTCTGCTAGTGTTGATCAGAGATGTCTTCCCTTTATGGGATTTTGCTCTGTTGTGCAATAGCTTCCTTCTTTTGTTATACAATTTGTTAATGGCTGAGGTCCACCAGACAGGATGCTTGCCTTTGGTGGAGAGGGACTTGGATTTATTTGGGATTGCATGATCCATGCATTCTTGGAGATGTCCATAGAAAGCATTTGTGAAGGATTCAGCATTGGGGGATGTGGTATCCACTGGCCCAGTAGGCTTAAAGGATACCAATTCAGTCTTAAGAAGAGTGAAGTCTGCTTTTCAGAAGTTTTTCACTGTGGTCTTTTGTGCTGGGGGTGGAGGTGGGATATGTATATCCAAGGTGATTAGTTTGTAGTCAGATCTCACTAGTGAGGGGTATACCTCCAGTGTGGAACATTTTGTCCCCATGTTTGTGATGATCAGGTCTAGTATATTATCTCCCCTAGTGGGAGAGGTGACTAGTTGTTCCAGTGCATTTGAATTTATGAATTCCAGGAACCTTTGGGCTAGGGTGTTAGGGCTAGAATAATGTACCCAATCTATGTTAGGGTAGTTGAAGTCTCCCAGTATGATGGTATTTTGTGATATATTCATATCCTCCAATGTCTTCATGAAGGCTGAGTGGGGTTCCTGAGATTGGGAGGGTGGTCTGTAACATGCTACCAGTTGCATAGCAGTTTTGCCTATGGGTAGTTGCACCTGTATGGTCTCTGATGCTTCATGTGTTGCTACTAACCTGGAGGTGTGGGTGTCCTTGATGAATATGGACACCCCCCCCTCCCTTTGTGGTTCAGCCCGGGTTTTGGGGCCGGACAGCGTGATACGAGGTATAGCCTGGTAGCGCTGGGGTGCTCTCAGGAGCCTTGAACCAGGTTTCAGTTACTGCACAGACGTCGATGTTCTCCATACTGAGGAGTGCATCGAGTGCCTGCATCTTGAGAATTAGACTTCTGGCGTTGAGCAGCATTATCCTTAGTTTTTTCCATTTTTGTTTTCTAAGGAGGTGGGTTTGTCTTTTGAGCCTTGCCTAAAAAAGGCACTATGGGGGTGGCAAGAGCCTTAGCCAATATCCGGAAGCCCAGTGGTGACAGGTGCAAGCCGTCCCTTGCGAAGCAGCGTGGCTTGTCTAACATGTCATCCCAGGCAGACAGTCATTGGATCCCCCTAGAATGACACCAGTACTTGAGCCAATTATTAAAGCTGATCATCTTGGTTACATTCTTCAGCCACTGAGGTGCCATACACAGACAGAGCATGGTTATATTCTTCAACCACTGAGGTGCCGTACACAGATACACAGACAGAGCATGGTTATATTCTTCAACCACTGAGGTGCTGTACACAGATAGAGCATGGTTATATTCTTCAACACTGAGGTGCCGTACCCAGATAGATCATGGTCATATTCTTCAACACTGAGGTACCGTACACAGATAGAGCATGGTTATATTCTTCAACCACTGAGGTGCCGAACACAGATACACAGACAGAGCATGGTTATATTCTTCAACTACTGAGGTGCCGTACACAGATAGAAATGGTTATCTTCTTCAACCACTGAGGTGCCATACACAGACAGAGCATGGTTATATTCTTCAACCACTGATGTGCTGTACACAGATAGAGCATGGTTATATTATTCAACACTGAGGTGCTGTACACAGATAGAGCATGGTTATATTCTTCATCCACTGAGGTGCCATACACAGATAGAGCATGGTTATATTCTTCAACACTGAGGTGCCGTACACATATAGAGCATGGTTATATTCTTCAACACTGAGGTACCATACACAGATAGAGCATGGTTATATTCTTCAACACTGAGGTGCCATACACAGATTGAACATGGTTATATTCTTCAATCACTGAGGTACCGTACACAGATAAAGCATGGTTATATTCTTCAACACTAAGTTGCCGTACACAGACAGAGCATGGTTATATTCTTCAACCACTGAGGTGCTGTACACAGATAGAAATGGTTATATTCTTCAGCCACTGAGGTGCCATACACAGACAGAGCATAGTTATATTCTTCAACCACTGAGGTGCTGTACACAGATAGAGCATGGTTATATTATTCAACACTGAGGTGCCGTACACAGATAGAGCATGGTTATATTCTTCAACACTGACATGCTGTACACATATAGAGCATGGTTATATTCTTCAACACTGAGGTGCCGTACACAGATAGAGCATGGTTATATTCTTCAACACTGTGGTGCCGTACACAGATTGAGCACGGTTATATTCTTCAATCACTGAGGTACCGTACACAGATAAAGCATGGTTATATTCTTCAACACTAAGTTGCCATACACAGATAGAGCATGGTTATATTCTTCAACACTGAGGTGCCGTACACATATAGAAGATAGTTATATTCTTCAACTACTGAGGTGCCGTACACAGATAGAGCATGGCTACATTCTTCAACCACTGGGGTGCCATGCACAGATAGAGCATGGTTATATTCTTCAACCACTGAGGTGCCGTACACAGATAGAGCATGGTTATATTCTTCAACCACTGAGGTGCCATACACAGATAAAGCATGGTTATATTCTTCAACCACTGAGGTGCCATGCACAGATAGAGCATGGCTACATTCTTCAACCACTGGGGTGCCATACACAGATAGAGCATGGTTATATTTTCCAACCACTGAGGTGTCATACAAAGAGAGCATGGTTATATTCTTCAACCACTGAGGTGCCGTACACAGATAAAGCATGGTTATATTCTTCAACCACTGAGGTGCCGTACACAGATAGAGCATGGTTAGTCATACTATTTCATGCAGTACAGATCCTCAATGAATTGAGAAACACGAAGATGTGACTAACAATGTTAAACTCCAGCTAATGCCTTTAAGGCCAAGATGTTTGCAAAGTCATAATGCTGACATGTTCAGTATGACCTATGAAGTTTCATACATCTGATAAATTGTACCAATGATGCGTTTTCAGTTTTAACTTGATGTTAACATCTGTTCACCAACACTAGGTACTATCACAAAAGTAAAGCTGAAAAATCAGACAATGACACTGAGAGCTTATATTACACATTCTCAATATTCCGCTTCTTACTTTTCACAAGTCTTCACATATTCTGTCAAGAAATTTATATATTGTCTTGCTGACATAAAAAAGACTTAATGCAGCCGCTAGCAACATTAATATAGTCAGTATAATGGTTAAACCTGAAACATTTCTGTGCAGCTGGGTACTGAAATATGTAATATTCATGCCTCATAATTTTTAACTGAATGTGGAGAGGAGCACCACCTCCATGTTCACTCTTAGTCATGTCTCACACAAGAGGAATGGCTGAATACCAAAATACCTCATTTTTGTAGAGTTGGAGCTTGGAAAGAGGCCAAAAGGGTGACCAAAACGGAGCAACAAGTACATATGCAAATGTGAACTCAATGCTCTCTCCATCAGCGTGAACACCTGGTATGCTCTCGCCTTAGACAAGTATGCCTGAAAACAGAAAGTGAAAAAACCACTTGCTATGTGTCAGAAAAATATGTATTCAATATATTAACTGTTAGAAAGACATATATGCAGACATATATAAGCTGTGTGGTCAGGCATATATAAATGTACTCGAATATATATGAAGTACAAAGGTTGAAAAATAGTATAATATGTAATGCATTTAATTCTGTTTTACTAGAATAATAGTAGAAATGAACTCGCATATTATTGCTTGAAGCATAAGCTGCAGTGTGATTAGAAACTTGGCCTTGGCAGCTCGGCTGGCTCATTTCTGTCAGTAAAGATTATTTTGCAAAGTTAGAAAATAATGAATCTGTGTGCATGTGTATCTTTTCCTGCTTCCACCAGAAGAATGGCCTTGTTCAGAGATAATGTCCAGCTGGTGAACAGAGAGACAAAGAAATGTATTAAAGAGACATTCATCCATTGTATTCGAGCTAATCTAAGAGCCTTGAATTGGCTACATTCTCGGAAGGACATTGTGACTGACCAGGTGCTTTGCAAGGCTGTAATATTCTCATGGGAAAGTAACTTTTCAAAAATTGTAATATCAGCATTTTTCTTATGAATGGTCATGATGTAAAGACCCTGTCACTGACCACGTCAGTGAGGTGGGCAAAAGCTGATTGCAAATAGTATAAAATGACATGTGCTTCATAAATAAAGCTAGACAAAATTCTGTACAAGTTTGTGTATGGTTTTTTGCCTCCTAATGTACATTAGAGTATACGTATATTAGATACTTGAGTTTCCTGCATTACTGTCTGTTATTGACTGTCATTTTAAAATACCTAATGATTTTTACAGTCTGATTTTAACAATTTATTTAACATTTTGGTCCTAATCGTGCCGGAATTCCCTTAATAAGCTGCAAGTCACAAAGTGCATGGGTGGTTATAAATCTGCGCAAAAAAAGCTGCCAAACCAAAATGGTTCTTCTTAAAGTAAAAAGACCTCCGACTAAATTGTTGTGTGTAAAAAGGCTGTCCACTTTCTGATCTGTGGCTAAAAAGCAAAAGACTGGGCCCCAAAAAAAAAAAAAAAAACAGTCATAAAGCGGAAGGCTCAAGTAAAAAAAATTTCCCTCTTTGTCTTTGTTTTAAATCAAAAACCAGGTTACACTGTGCTATTGCTAAGGTTTGTAATAGCAAAAAAAAAAAAAAGTCAAAGTATTGTATCTTAAGTCATAAATCAAAAAATAAACAAAGCAAAGTAAAACAGTCATTCTAAACACTACTGTGGATATGGGAAAATAAAATACTAAAACATAAAAAATCAGTGCACTAAAAAATCACAAAATCCACCCCTAACGGATAATGTAAAGCATATGCAATTGCAGTAAGCAAATAATGTAAAATATTTTGCAAAATGTGTTAACAACTATAAATTTAATAGTAAACTAAATAAACTTTCACTAGTTAAACTCCTTAAACAAGCTTTAATCTAATGCAAAAAACAGCACCAACTAGGCATACCTCAAGCACATAAGTGAATTAAAAAAGCAAATTGTAAAAAAAACAAAAGCTTAAAAAATTCTAAAACATTTTTAAACAACAAAGTAAAAAGTCTAACAGACAAAATCTCTAAAAAATAAAAACTTAAAACAGACTGGACTTGCATTAATTAATGCATACAACAAAAAAATAAGACAGTAAATAAATATTATGCTAAATTATTAAAATGCTTTAAACAACAATTAAAAAAATACATTTTTAAAAGATTGCATTGCCTCTGTTAGTAGCTTTATTACAAGGCATATAATAAATCACTAAACAAGCAGGCTACAAGCCTTACTTGAGTATGCTAGACGTACTAAAAGACACTTTAATAGTAAAAAAAAAAAGGCACAAGTCTTCACTGCTGAAGACAAAGCTAAAGTATTTGTATTACAGTCAGGTAAAAAGGGCATCTAGCTAAAAACTATAAACAAAATAAAAAAGCAATGACAAAAAATAAAGGAAATGTGGACTGACTATATAATAGTAATAATAACCAAAAATCATCAAAAAAGGTTAATAAACAAAAAAAAATGTAAATGTAGTAAAGAAAATAAAAAAAGTACAAACAAATGTAGAAAATAAAAATAAAAATAAAATTTTAAATTTAGCATTGTTGAGCCTGGAGCTCTACCTAACAAATACAAAACCAGAAGTAACACTTCTGGTAAAAAAAAAAAAGTCAAATTCCTGTGTGACTCAGGAGCGTCACAAACTTTAATACACCCCTCCAAGTTACCAAAACATTCTAAATCACCTAATTATATATTAGTAAAAGCAGCAAATAAACAACTATACAGGAAACCACTTTCCCATAATATAGCAATAACTGACCCTGTTTCAAGTATAACTCAAAAAAGTAAAATTGTAGTTTCTGCAAAAATATCCAGTAAACTTACTGGAAAAAGACCTTGTGCAAATATTTGGCATAGCAGTAGTTCCTACCATGCAGGGTATAAAAGCACAAAAACAAATAAATGCTTTTGTGGTGTAATCAGAGGGTAAAGCCTATTATTGGTACAGCCAGGACCTAGTTATAATTGGTCCAGGGGCAGTAACTAACACTAATCAGCAGCACTTGTTACATTGTGCTCCATACTACTGTAGCACACCAAAACCTAATAAAAAATATAAGTAAAAATCCTGCTGACAAATTAATATTACAAACTTTATGCTAAAATACTAAAAAAAACAGTGTAGTAAACTGTTCATTACCTCAGGAGTTCATGAAATTGTATAAGTCCAATAGACTGCCACATGTCAGCTTGACAAAAAAACAAAAGTGTTAAATGGGCAGACTTAAAAAAAAAGGTAACAAAATAAAAAAACAGACTAATTTAAAAATGTCAGGACAAGAAATATAAAAACAAAATTAAATTGGTTAACACAAACACATACAACTGTACACTTACAATCTAGTAAGGACAGCTAATTAGCATTTTTATTAAAAAAAAAAAAAAGGCCTTGTGTAAAATTCCAACAACTCTGTAATCAACAGGCAAGTTAAATGTAGGGCTTATTCAAGCAGCAGGACCAGTTACAATTACCCCAAAGTCAGCTTTTAAACCACAAAAAAGACAATACATTTAAAAAAAAAATGCAAAAGTAAAAATTAAGCCTATAATAAGCAGCATTACTCAAAAAAAAGTACTGGTAGAATCTCCTGATTCACCATGTAATACACCCCTATTTCCTGTTAAAAAAGCAAACGGAAAATGACAAATGGTACAAAATTTATAAACTGTAAATAATGCAGGCCAAACCCACATACCTTGTTAAATAATTTAAAGCCACAACAAAAGTATTTTACTGTGGTAAATATAAGCAATGCTTTCTTTTCAATACCTATACATCCTAATAGTCAATATTGGTTTGCATTTACATTTCAGGGTAAAAAGTATACATATACTCAACTACCACAGAAATATTGTAAGAGCCCAATAATATTTGCACAAAAAATGGCTAGCAACCTGGCAGAGTTTACCCCACCAAAAGGTAGTCAAATTTTACTTTATGTAAATAACATCTTGCTAGCAGCACCCAGCAGCAGTGCAGGGTAAATACAGTAGCATTATTAAAATTTTTAGTAATACAAGGACACAAAGTAAACAAAAGTAAGTTACAACTTTGAAAAAAAACACAGGTTAAATACCTGAAATATGTAATATTCAATAAAGGTAAAATACTAAATAATAAAAAAAAAAAAAAAAAAAAAAAAAACAACAATTTTGCAAGCACCCAAACCAACAACTAAAAAAAAAATAATGTCTTTCTTAGGTACAACTAATTTTTGTTAAAACTGGGTACCAAATTATTTTACAATAAAAAACAAAAGCAGAAATGGCTTTCTGCAGGTTAAAGCAGTTAATAGCTTCTTCATTAGTTTTAAAACTTCCAAGTTATCACAAACGTTTTTTTTAGACCATAAATTGTAAGCAATGGTACATGACATCAGTATTAAAGCAACAACATGGAAATAAACAATGCCCCATAGCTTACTATTCATCACAGTTAAACCCAGTGGTGCAATCTTTGCCTCACTGTGTACAAGCAGTAGTTGCAGCAACAATGGCAGTGCAGGCTTCAGCCTCAGTGGTGTTATTCCACCCTCTCACATTAAAAATGCCTCATGCAGTTGCAATAATTCTGCTACAAAAAAAAGTTGCATACCTTTCTCCTGCTAAACATCTTTCATGTATGACCATACTGCTGAGTCAACCTCATATAAACAGTTAGCTTTACCTAGACAAAATCTTACAAATATGCCCTTAAATAATGCTAAGGTGACATATTACGTAAATGGCTCATGCAAAAAAAGTCCTACAAAAAAAAATCTGGTGGGGTATGCAGTAGTTACAGACACTAAAAATTTAAAAGCACAAACTTTGCCACACAACTTGTATGCTCAAGCAACAAAACTGGTAGTTTTGACAAAAGCATGTATTTTAGTAAAAGGCAAAAAAGTAAACATATATACTGATAATCAGTATGCTTTTTCTACAGTACATGTGTTTGCACAACAATAAAAAAAATAAAAAAATAATTACATCCAGTAAAAAACCTATTAATCATGCGCAATTTATTTTAAAGCTATTAAAATCTATTCAGTTGCCTACCAAAGTAGCTATTTGTAAATGTGTAGCTCATACAAAACAACAAAATAAAATTTCAAAAGGTAATGCACAAGCCGATGCAGCTGCAAAGCAAGCAGCCTCAGACTCAAAAACTTTATTTTTAAATGAAAAATTACAACCCTTTGAAATTTTAAATTTAGACATGTTAAAAACAATGCAAATGCTTACTACAAAAGCAAAACAAAACTGGGTAAAACAAATGAACTGTACATTTCCAAAAAAAAAAAAAAAAAAAAAAAACAATATTGCCGTCTAATTTATTTAAATATGCAGCTTTGTTGAGCCATGGGCAGAGCCATGTCTCAACAGGGGGGATGGTACAGTTAGTAAATAAAATATTCCAAACATATGGATACATAAATTATACAATAAAATTTTGTGCAGCTTGTCATACTTGTAACAAGCACCATGCACAAGGAGCATTTAAAAACAAGCAAGGAGTTTCCTACACCACCATATCCATTCCATACTATTTGTATGGACTTCATAGAGTTGAATAAATGTGAAGGAAAGAAATACTGTTTAGTGATCATAGATATGTTTTCAAAATGGGTAGAAGCTTTTCCAACCAGGAAGATGCAGCAACAGTGGCAAAGGCCCTAGTAAAGGAAATAATTCCTAGATTTGGCATACCGAAAAGAATCTATAGTGGCAATGGGACACATTTTGTCAATCAGACAATTCAACAACTTGGGAGATTTTTGGGATTTCCTTAAGGAATCACTGTACAGTCAGCAGGACTGGTGGAGAGGTACAATGGGATTTTAAAAAAACAAGTTAAGGAAGTTGATGAGTGAGACTCGGAAGAATTGGATTTGCTGTTTACCTCTAGCATTGCTGAGCATGAAAACAGTAACAAATGTAAAGGGTTTGATCCCCTTTGAAGTAGTATTTGGAAGGGCATATTATGTGCCTCAGTAAAAAGCTCTCATGCCTGCAGAGCTGGAGGCTGACAGTTCACTAGCTAATTATATAAAGAAACTGTTAATAAATAAATCTGTTTTGCAGTTTAACTCTTTTTCAGACAAAAGAACTTTCAGCTGAATAAGAACTTTGTGACTGATACACAAGGGCAAAATGGCCAAGAGTAAAGCAAACAAAAAGCAGAGCAACCCAAAAACTATTGCATAATTATTTTCTTTGGCAGTGCATTTGTTGACTAAATATGACAATTTTTCTCTTATTGTGGTTTTTCTCTGCACTCAACCACACGAGTAAAAGTGAAAAGACGTAATAAACTGTTTATAGACTGGCATCCAAACTTTAACACATACCTGGCCATGAAGCAAGTGTATACAGAGACTATAAACTTTTCAAATTGCTGGGTTTGTACAGCTATACCAACAGCATATAAAAGACTGTAATGTCCACTGTCCCTCTGGGGATAAAATGAGACTTTGGAAAGTTTTTTTATACAGAAACTGTGAAATCACAGGACAAAATTGCTTTATTTTTACCTGTCACACAAAAAGGAGTTGTATGTTTCTACAAAAGTGATACCCTCCAGGTGAGCTGGAGTAATGGTAATATAACAATGTCTTATAAATGTTACATTAAAGTCAAAAGTGGGGGTACTGTTTGTAATACTAACCATGATTCATATCTGAGTTCAATGAAAACTACATTAAATGCAGTATGTGACAATCCAGTCTTAACTAAGCAATTGTCTATTAAGGATAGAAAAATGTTTCATGCAGGAATAACACGTATTAGTACCAAAGTAATAATTTTATTTGTGGGAAAAAGGCATATAAATGGTTACCTGAGAATTGGTCCTTTTGGGTTATCTGGTTTCAGCAATAAAACATACTGCAGAATTAAACAGCTCGAGAATCTGAAGGTCCAGTAAAAAACCTGTGAATCCAGTTGGTAAAATCAAAAGACCATAATTCAGTGAAAGACAAAAGTAAATTGACTCATATGGACTAGGGCAACAGTGTTATATCCAGGGCAGGAATACCACCAGCCTATGGGAAGCTGTCAAGAAGTCATGAGCAATGCAACTTTTCCACCCTAGAATTGGTGACTGATAAACTGAATGCAATAAGAACTGTTGTGCTACAAAATCGAATGGCTCTTTACTTCACCCTAGCGACAAGTGGTGGTAGAAGAATGCTGTGCTTTTATCCCTGAAGATCGTCACGAGACAAATAATCACCTAGAGGTAATTCAGCAAGTATCAGCAATGACTAAACCAGACCCAAACCCACTGACGGACTTTTTCCAGAATCTGTTTGGGGGGGGGGTTCCATCCTATTAAACATTTAATTGCTATTTGGGTATACTCCTAATAGGAGCATGTGTTTACTGTGAAATTCCCTGCATGAAAAGATTAATCAAAAATTTGTTGATATATCTGTTACTGAAACTTTTTACCAAAGTGTTAAAATTAAAAGATTAATTTCAAATAATGCTTTTTCTGAAATATAAAACAATGACTAGCTTAGCTGAAAGTCCTCAAAGGGAAAAAGCTAAGAAATGAAATAATATTGTTTATGTTTCTAATAAAATAAAATGCATTAACAGGAGGGAGAATGTCAGAAAAATATGTATTCAATATATCAACTGTTAGAAAGACATATATGCAGACATATATAAGCTGTGTGGTCAGGCATATATAAATGTACTCGAATATATATGAAGTACAAAGGTTGAAAAATAGTATAATATGTAATGCATTTAATTCTGTTTTACTAGAATAATAGTAGAAATGAACTCGCATATTATTGCTTGAAGCATAAGCTGCAGTGTGATTAGAAACTTGGCCTTGGCAGCTCGGCTGGCTCATTTCTGTCAGTAAAGATTATTTTGCAAAGTTAGAAAATAATGAATCTGTGTGCATGTGTATCTTTTCCTGCTTCCACCAGAAGAATGGCCTTACTATCAGAGATAATGTCCAGCTGGTGAACAGAGAGACAAAGAAATGTATTAAAGAGACATTCATCCATTGTATTCGAGCTAATCTAAGAGCCTTGAATTGGCTACATCCTCGGAAGGACATTGTGACTGACCAGGTGCTTTGCAAGGCTGTAATATTCTCATGGGAAAGTAACTTTTCAAAAATTGTAATATCAGCATTTTTCTTATGAATGGTCATGATGTAAAGACCCTGTCACTGACCACGTCAGTGAGGTGGGCAAAAGCTGATTGCAAATAGTATAAAATGACATGTGCTTCATAAATAAAGCTAGACAAAATTCTGTACAAGTTTGTGTATGGTTTTTTGCCTCCTAATGTACATTAGAGTATACGTATATTAGATACTTGAGTTTCCTGCATTACTGTCTGTTATTGACTGTCATTTTAAAATACCTAATGATTTTTACAGTCTGATTTTAACAATTTATTTAACACTATGTATCACATGACCTTGGCATGGAGGGCAGAGGATGAGAGAGCCCTCTGGAAGATCCAAGCTGGTGATACACACTTACATCTGCCTACTGGATCAGATTACACAGCCACAGAAGACACAGCTTGAATCAGTCCAATGAAGCAAAAATCCATGATCTTTTGGGATCACAGGATGCCTACTACTTAATACGTTGAATTACTCCTAGGGAAATACAGTTTTCTCATAGCAGATTAGTTACTACCCCTCTAGCAAAAAAAAAAAAAAAAAAAAGATTTGGAAACCTCTTTCCTCCCGTTTCAATAATATATCTGAGCCAAGAACATTCAGAAATGTGGTAATAAAAAAAGAAAGCAAACAAAGAAAAAATACATATAAATTCAGCAGTGAAATCATTTAATAATCTATGACTCTGGGTGGCTTGTCCGCTGCTGTAGATGTCCTTAATCTCTCTTGCACATTCCTCCTATGATACCCAATGACTTACACAGGTTTAAGTCTTGTATCTACTTTTGCAAGTAAAGCATTGCTTAAGTCTTTACATTTAAGTGTCCCATATAGCTGCTGTTCTTGTTATGAATATGTGCAGATCAGCTGTTGTGTAAAGCTTGTCATCCTTACACTGAAAACTGACATTCACCATACTACCAAGGATCTGGTATAATGGAGAGTCACTTCCCTGTCATCTGTGTTTCTGGCCTTGTGGATATGGGCATCCAGATGCAGTGTAGTAATTGCCTCATGTTCACTGACAACCACTTAACTTTAGGGCAGACAAACACGGTGTGTGAGAGATGTAGATACACAATGTCACTGGAGGCAAAGCTCTCACATGCACACAAGAAAAATGTAAACCAGACTGTTAGTATTATACCCAAAATACTCCCCACTGACACTAAGGAATAAACACACAGACCCACATATGCGGACGTACTCACATATGAGCTACTCAAACCTCCAAGACCGCCTAAAAGCATCTTTCAGTGGCCCCACCCACGCTCAAAGAAAGACAGCACCTCACACAACACATAACTCTGAAAATCATAGTAGCCCCACTTATTTATTTATTTATTTTCAGTTTGCTAACCAGGAAAGTCCACTGGACCATGCTCAATGTGTTTTCAGTGAAGGCCCAAAGAGAAAAGCTCCTCACTGCAATAAGTAGTAGATTCAGCATAAAATTCTGCACTTAGGTAGAATAACATGGCTAGACAAGAGTTGTAATAACATTCATTAAAAATAAAATCATACGTACAATTATATACAAAGGTAGTATGGCATTATTTCAACAGTAACTGGACTACTGGTATTGAAGGCACAATTAGCAGTACAGTGGTACTGCACATAGAATTTATAGAAGGAACACAGTACAGAAACTAGGGGTGAGTGTGCTGATTGAGACAGACTTTCATGGGGTCTGAGAGCAGGAACAGTTCCAGGTGGAACTTAGATAAATTTGGAGAGAAGTTTTGAAATGGGCAGGGTTTTGCCCACTTCCAAGCCCATAAGGCATCACAGCACATAGCCAAGCATTTTACTTACTGGGGATTCCATTGTAAGACATGCTGATGTCCCCTTACCAGCCTAAACAAGGAGAACATCATATTGAGCTGTCTGTCTGGAGCCTAAAGGTCCTGCTGCTCAGTATTAGAAGTTTAAGTAAACAAATCCAATCCCCGGATGCACTCTTCACCATGGATAATGCAGACATATGTGCTGTTGAGGAAACATGGTTCTAAACCATGGAGATCACTCCAGTTATCAAAAGCTACGTTGCCTTTCCCACATTTTGATCCCCCTCATTTGAGGATAAAACAAAGGTAGGAGGTGTCTCAGTGTTCATAAAGGATAAGTACACTGCTACACTGGTACAACATGGCTTGCTTGAGCTGCTCCTTGCCCATCTAACCATAGGTGTGGCCCCCTGTCATTTCCTTACAAGCTACAGATCTCCTAACATGGGTCTGTAAAATCACACCTCCTACCTAAACCTACTGGACTCTCTTAACATTCAGCCTAATGCCATACTTATCCATGACTTCAACTACCCCTCCATAATCTGGGAGACTTATACAACCCATAATTCACTTGCACAGAGTTTTTTGGACTTTGTCAATGCAAACACCCTGGAACACCTAGTTAGCTCCCTAACTAGACATACAAATACCGTAGACCTAGCACTCATGAATGTGGGGGGGGGGGTGCTGCTCCCTCCCATGTATTAACTCCTCCCAGGTAAGATCTGACCACAAAATGATCTTTTAGTACTAGAACTAACCTAAAACCCCATCAAACTCCAACACTTTTAAGAACTTTGCTAAGACCAAATACCTCAAAATAAGTGACGGTTTATTAAACTTCCAAGCCCCTTGAAACCCATGTGACACTGACGCCTTTTCTGTAATGTATACAAAAGTAGTGTACAACCACATTCATAGCTGCATGATCTCTCCCAAATATGACTACCCAGGTGGACCCCTAACATAAGTAGGCTATTCAACAAAAGTGAAAAAAAATCCTCTTGAAACCCAAGAAGGAACAAAAAGAACAGTGCAAAAAGGCATTCACTAATCTACCAAACCAAAACAATCTATGAGGCAAAGATAGCCTTCCAGGTGAAAGATAACCATAAAGCTTTTTAAAATTATGTTCAGAACCTCAGAGAAAATGCTTAGCAATGTGCCGAGTTAATCATGAATGGCAACGCTTCTACCCAGCCTGAAAAAAAATAGTAAACACACTGGTTGACAAGTTCAGTTCAAATTCCTGCCCCCCATCACCTCCTACCACAACCAAAGAAATACACACAACCATCCCCTACTGGTCATTATGAGGGAACATGTTCTTATTGTGCTCATTAAAGCCAAAAACAAAATCTTCATGGGTCCTGCCAAAATTCCAGGATGCTTAAAACAGACTCTATCAGGGTCATTGGAAGCCCACTTTAACCACAGCACCCTGATGGGCTTTGTCCTAGAGGAATGGAGGACTGTCACAGTTTTCTGTATGCACAAGGAGGGAGCATCAACTGACCCAGGGAAGTACAGACCCATAAACTTGGCAAGTCTTTTCTGCAAGGCCATGGAGAGAGTTATCATGGATCTGATCAATCATGACATAGGAAATCTTCATACACTGAACCAGACCCACTTTGGCTTTGACAAAGGGAAGTCTTGCCTGTTTGCTCTGGTGCACTTCTTTGAGAAAGTCATCAGGGCCATGGATGAGATGGTACACACACACTGCTTATCCAGGTTCCTATCAGAACAGCAAACGCTGAAAATAGCGAACGCTCTTCTGTCAAACTATAAAGTTCAAAAGCTGAGAATGTCGAAGTCACGGAACAGCGATTTTTTTCCCATGGAAAAAAAGCACTGGGCCGTTCTCAGGACTTTGCTGTTTTCTCCACTGTGGTGCAATCTCGGACTTGGTTTATTTAAGTTGGGGGGGGTGGGCGTGGGAAAAAATTTGCTGATCCGTGACTTTGACATTTTTGGGTTTCAAACTTTACAGTTCAACAGAAGAGCGTTTGCTATTTTTAGCATTCACTATTCTGATATAGAAGTGCTTATCCAGACCTGGCCAAACTTTTGACACAATCCCCCATTTAGGATCATAGATAAACTTACTATTTTAGGCATAAATCCCTACATCATCAGGTTGATAGTAAAGTAGCTCTCTGACAGGTCACATGTCTGGATAGGAGAATCCTCTTCTGATAAGACACTTGTTACGAGAGGTGTCCCACAGGGCTCAGTGTTTGGACCCCTCTTGTTTGGTTTGTACTTTTCTGAAGTGAAGGCCAATGTTCAGGGCCTCTGGCTCACTATGTTTGGTCATGACTGTAAAATGGGAGCAATCATTGAATCCCCAAATTAAGTTGACAGTATACAAAAAAGCTAAAAGTGACAAACGACTGGTGCCAAAACCTTGGTCTGAGACTAAGTGCTAAAAATGTATAATCTTTCCCTTTGGTAAATCAGATACCCTGTAAATTATAATGCACCTCTAAAAGTAGACCCATTGATGAGGGAACTAGGAACACAGATAGATAGTAACCTAAACCTGGACCACCAGGTAGCCATGGCAGTGAATAAATCCTTCTGTGTGGCTAAACTTATAAGTAAAGGCATGTCATCAAGTTCAAATGAAGTCATAGTGCTATTGCCTTTGGCCCTTATCAGACCCACAATTGAGTACAATACCCCCTTCTGCATGTACCTAACCAGGCACTTACAGAAAATGAAGGGAACCCAGAGGTTTCTCACTAAGAAAATACAAGTGTAAGGCACGTCTTATCCAGACCTATCCCTTTATTCTGTCTCATATCATTTATTGAGATCCATCCCTGATGAAAATGTTACATATTCATAATAAAAATTATACAAGGGTTATGCGTACCATGGACCTGAACCTTATTTGTGACTTGCTGGAGAGACATATTTATATCGCAAAGGCTAGCTTGTCTATGGAATAAACTTCCCATCTTCACAAAACAAAGCTTTTCCTCACTCTGTTCAAATTGAATTTGGATAAATGGATGGGAAACTTTAAATTCATTCCTGAGGTACTGTCCTTGTCCATTGAAGACAGTTTGTAAAATGGCTCAGGTCTCCAGCACTTAAGACCATATGTGGCTAATTAAGATATAATGGTGTCATATCCTGGGTTTTATTGGCTAGGCTTGTAAAGACTCTTGTGCCATTAGCCTGGCAACCACCTGTGAAACTATGAGCCAATAGTGTTAACCGTTCATTTTTAACTTGATAATGCATAAACAAGAGATCCGTATGCTGTTAAACATGGAGTAAGCACTTGTTGAAATATAACCAGCAATAAGAAGGTAGTATGTATTATTAGTGATAACCTAAATTCTGATTATAAAGGAGTAAGTAATAGCTAGCATATATTACAAACAGGACATCCATGAAGGCATTCAGGTTTTAGGAAAGAAACTTTTGCTAGTGCCATGCATGCTTTTTGTAAATATATGTCTAGAACTAATATAGTTAACTCTCAGTGTTGTAAAAAGCATAGATACCCTTCCTAGCACTTTAATCAAGAGAACGTTCAAGTCAGTGATAAACCCTCTTTTACTTTTTATTTGCGAAGTTCTTCCTAAGCAGCAGTGAGCAGTGTTCCTTCATATATTTGCAATAACTGTATTTTGAGCAAGAAATGTAAAATACTTTTATTGTTTGAATTATAACATTGTTACTGTGTTTAAATGTATACTATATAATTTTGCAAACCATTGGAGCTCTTGTTCTACTTAGTTTGCAATCTAGCTATTGTCAGGTAATCAGCCTTGAGTATTATTCATGTAATGCTCCAACTACCCATAGTATTTTGCAAAGACTGAGAGCAATGGCTTGGAATATCATGATGTTTGTCTTGCTATGTGTAATTTTTTTTTTGTAAGAACTATATTTTGGACCCAGTAGAAACACATAGTTGCGATTCTGGTTGTAACACGTAGTGGGTTGCCATGATGTCTCCATTGAAATATTCATTACGGTGTATCTACCAATATGGAACACTGCATGTAGACACCTTCTGTTAAATCTGACAGGTCACATGTCTTTGCGCAGGTTACTGGCCGATATTTTGGCCCAACAAAGTAAATCATTGCTTTTCAATTTTTTTTTTTGCTTCACTACAGTAGAATTGAATCTGCAAAAGAATTAGAACGTTTTCATATAAAAAAATATTTAACTTCTGCATTTGGTGTCAAAGCAGGAAAAGTCGGCATTAATCATTATTGGCTGAAATGTGCATCATGGTGAGTAATGTTTTGATGAGTTTTTCTCTGCCCCTACTTCTGTGGTGTTCTGAAGCATTGAACAATGAGACAGGAAAGCCTTAAAGCCTGCTTCAGAGTAGAGTTTTTAATTAAACTGGTTTGAATGTTTCATCATTCTGTCCTCCACAGGACACTTCTAGTTCAAGAATTATGATGTGCGGCTCAACATCCCAGTGCAGAAAATGTGCATCGAGCGTGGTATTAATTTATTACATCTCTAGCATTCTTGCTATTTCTCTGTTTCTCTCTCTCTCCCTTTCTGAGGGAATATGGAAAAGAGATGATGCTTGGCAAACTATAAATATTTATAACTGATATGAAAGTTAAAAGACTGCAGTAATAGTGCTGTAAAAGGAGATTTGGACATATGCAAAACAGACTACTGAATTCTTAGCTTAATGGGAGCAGACTTGCTTTTTTCAGCTTCCATTTATTTCCCTTGGCCATGGGCTTCGACCATGGCAGTGAGTTCGGACTGTGACATGTTAAAGAAATGCATTCGCCATGGTCTAGAGGATTTTGTCAGCTGGCAGGAGGTATCTGTCTTGTCTAAGGTCTAGTATTCAGGACTCTGCAGTAAGGTTCACTAACCATTATGCCAGAATACCAAATACGTTTATGCACTTGTCAATATGCCTCTTCAGCTGAGATGTCATTGTTTTCAGGAAAACAAAAATGTTATTCTTCTAGTATGCAAAATAGAAAATTTTATACAGATTATGCTAATAAGTACTCAATTATATTCTAATCAAATTATTTACTTAATATCATTTCTTATTGTAATTCTACATTAATCGTTGTGGATACAGCACTGAGGTCCTGTAAGAACAGTTTCATTTCTTATTGTAATTCTACATTAATCGTTGTGGATACAGCACTGAGGTCCCGTAAGAACAGTTTCATTTCTTATTGTAATTCTACATTAATCTTTGTGGATACAGCACTGAGGTCCTGTAAGAACAGTTCTGCCTCATTCTTCCTGTATTTAAGTGCTGTCCAGCACGTTTTTATAACATCCATGAATATTGACAGCACTTTAATATGTATTGTATAACTTTAGTTGTTAAAAAAACTTGCAGCAGTTAAGGATGGCACCAGGCCTTGTGTAACTGTGGATCCAAAAAGTAACTGATATAATTAGACAAGAAAACACAGCTGAGTGTTATACTTGTTAACCACACTGACGTCTTTTTTGTTTTTGCCATACAGTCCAGAGTTAAATAGGTACCTAGTTATCCAGATTTACAGACAGGCATATAGACAGACAGAATGACAGGTAGCCAGCTTAACAAAGGCAGACTGACAAGGATAGATAGATAGACAGATAGATAAATAGATAGATAGATAGATAGATAGATAGATAGATAGATAGATAGATAGATAGATAGATAGATAGATAGATAGATAGATAGATAGATAGATAGATAGAGGAATACATAAAAAAGACAGACTGATAGTTAATTTCCATTGTAAGTGGCTGCAACACCTTAACATCTTATCTATTTTTTTGTAACTTATACAATGTTGGAGTTTAAGTGAGTAAACAGAAAACACATTGAACAATAAATATATAATAATAAGATGAGAGACAAGAGTCAGGCTGCATGGATTTCTGTACACTGCTGCCGTATAATTCCTCTCCTCTAATTCCAGCAGTAGCTGTCAGAATGACATGGCAGCTGTCAATCTACTCTGCCAGCGTGAATCTATGTCAGAGTGTCATCTAGCCAAAATGTTGACATTCGTACCATTAATCCAACAACACTGAAAAGGCACACCATCAATATGCCATATAGTCAATAGCAGAATATCGCTAACACACTTTTTTTTTAGAGGGAGCAAGCTCCTCCCAGCTATTACTGTATGTAAACCAACTCAAAGATCACACTACATTTGTGAATGGGGAACCCCAATCCCAGCTGTACAGTGATCTCACACAATAATCTATGTGAATTGTGTGATACAGAAGCAGAGCTGGCTCTATGGGACCATGTGCCATTTCCATGAACTTACACCCCACCCTGTCAGCTCTTCAAGTGAAGAGTTTTAAAAAAAAGGAGTCCTTAATTACTGTAGGAAGCCAACTGCCTTCCTACATTAAATCAGACATATACTGTACTTATCACCAAATCCATGCTCCCAGCTTTCACCAGAAAAGAATAAAAAACAATCTTCAGATTACCATAGCAACCCAACCAGCTAGCATGTATCACCAAATCCTTACCCCTCATCCACCTCTCAACAAGTGGATGGATCAATGTATATTCTTACTGGGGATAGCATCCACAACCCTCCTGGACATGGGCAGCCATTACTAAAAGCAAACTTCAGTATTAACTAACATTTCTATGGTATTACATTGGGACAAAACGGCCAGGCTTGAAATGACCTCTGGGTTGATAGCCTAGTAATCTCCAATGATCAACAGACAAGCCAAAAAATGTCTTTAGATTTACTGCAGGAAGCCAATTGGCATTGTACAATAAATCTGCTAAGCACTTACCACCAAATCCATGCCTCCAGCACTCTTTTGAACAGGAAAAAAAGAGCAGCTGGGGACACTGTTGCTAGAATTATGGATGGTGTAATGGTTAAGGTGTTTACCTCACAGTCACAAGGTACAGGGTTTGATTCTCACCTTTGAAAGGGAAATTGGCTAGGCTTAAAATGGCCCACAAGGGGAGACAGCCTTGTCCCTAGCTATGAACCTATGAACCTATGTGTAGTATATTCAAATAAAGTAGCCCCCCCTCCCCAACATGAGGGATTCCGTACATGTCTGTATTCTGTTATAGGTGGCGGTGGATACCTAATAGAACTTTGGTATAGGACACTCATCCAGAACCCACAAAGTAAAGTCAAACTCCAGAATAAAAGAGCATGTACAGACAAAGTCACACACAAACACATAAACACACACACACACACACACACACACACACACACACACACACACACACACACACACACACACACGCACACAGTAGATCATGTGTTCAGCCTGCCAACTTCTGGTGTCTCAACATGTGTAGTAGTGCACTCCATTATGACTCTGCTACAGCCTATAGACTGTTGTTAGCATGCTGTGTATTCCATAAGATGGTTGTAAGGAGGCAGGATGGACAGCCTTGTAGTACTGGTATGGTCAGACTAGCAGGGAATGTGCATTAATGCCATAGTCAGATGAAATGATGGCGAAACAACAGCAACCAGCATTGATGAGAATAGTGCACAAGAGTGCTGCAGAATCAGTGATATCAAGGGTGGACTTCTAGAACCTGACAAGCACACAGTGACAGTGTATGTCACACAGGTCAGACATGATGCATACAATGTTAACATTAGGCTATGCTGGTCAGTGGATGGTCATGTCACACAGTGAAGAAGACAGTGCTGCATTTATCACATAAGACGGAGGGTGGTGTGGGTCGCAGTCATCATCGTGGGTACAGATAACTATACAATGATGTGTACAGGTAACTCAGAATACAATAATACATGTGTACAGGTAACTAGGGATACAATGACGTGTCTGTCTACATACACATGCAGTGTGGGAATATCAGAGAAGCTGGAGATGAAGGTCTTCTGGATGATGGGCACTCAGTGTCATAAAGAATTTCATCCTGTGATGAGCTGGGGGGGTCCATTTATTTCACTGTGGCCTGATTACCGATGGGAGTCCTGAGATGATGGGTGATCTGACACCTACATAGGTTCATAGGTAGGTGCTAGGCTATCGGCCCTGTGGCCTATATAAGCCTAGCCAAAAAGGTTCCCTGGATTTTGCCACCCAAGAGAATTGTTTTCATGTGCCCCTGTAAAGCAGTGCAGCAAAAGTGATCCCCGGGGTGAATTTTCTATTTCCCATCCAGTAGCCAACATTTTTCTTAAAGAGGGCCAATGAGGAGCTTTGCTTGACATGAATGGGTAATTTGTTCCAGAGTATGGGAAGTCTCTGGGACAGGAATCTATCTCTACAGCATGTTCTGTTTATTGTGATGACAAGGTTTAGGTCCCTGGAGTGTGTGGTTCAGAGGGATTGGGATTTCTTTAAGTGTAGCATGTCCAACAGCTCTGGGTTTGACATAGCTTTGTATGTTAGGCAGAGATCGCCTCTGAGTAGGTGATATGCGACGGAGTAAAGCTGGAGTTTTTTGAGAAGGTCTGCATAGGGCATCTGTTTGAGGCCAGTAATCCCCTTAATGAGGTATTTCTGTGGCTTTTCCAATTGTTGTAGGTATCTTGTGAGATACATGCCAAACAGGGCATTGTACTCTATAATGGGTCTAATGAGGGATGAGTAGATACGAACAACAACCTTCTATTTTCTAGAGGAGAACCCTTTTTTGATGAGGTGTGCCACATAGAAGGACTACTGTGGTGATGTGGTTATCAAAGGAGAGACTACTGTCCACCTGGCTCCCGAAGTCTCTTATCACACTTTCAGTGTTTAGTGAGCTACCACCTATGTGATAGTTTGTGGGTACCGAGTTTTTTCCAAAGGGGATGACAATGCACTTCTTGGCATTGAGCTTGAGGCCATGATTTTGACACCGAGCATCTGTCTCTGTGAGGCCCTTTTATAGAATGTCTACATCATTAGGTGATTTTATTATAGCTCCCAGTTTGCAGTCATCTGTGAACTTTGTTAGCCAAAGACCTTCTGTGTTGGCCTGCACTTCAGAGAAGTAGATGCCAAACAGGAGAGGACCCATGACCAATCCTTGTGGTACTCCACTCATCACTGGTCTGATGTCGGACTTGGAGTCGGATACTTTTACTATGTGGGTTCTGTCAGTGAGCCAGTTGGCCACCCATCTTGTGACATAGGAATTTATGCCCAGTTCAGTGAGTTTATCTATAATTCCAGAGTGGGGGATGGTATTGAAAGCCTTGGTGAGATCAAGATAGGCTGTGTGCACTACCTTGCCCTCATCTACGGCTCTATTGACTGCTTCAGAGAAGTCAATCAGGTTTAGTAGACACGATCTACCATTTACAAACCCAAACTGAGTGGGGTCCAGGGTTTGGAGGTTACCTATATCTTTGTTTATAAGCTCCAAGATTATATGTTCCATGGCCTTGCAGACCAGGCTCATCAGGCTAATGGGTCTGTAGTTTCCAGGGTCCATGGTGGCACCCCGTTTTGTGGAGTGGGATAACCGTTGTTGTGTGCCATTCAGTAGGCACATAGCCTGAAGTGAGACTATGATTGAACATGGTACTTAGGTGGGGTGCCAGTTCATTCTGTAGTCCATGCAGTATGTAGCCTGGGATGTTGTCTGGTCCCATAGATGCTGTGTTCTTGGCTTTGGAGAGTGCGGTCTTTACTTGTTCATCCATGATTGCAGAGGCTTTGCAGTCTTCTGGTATTAAGATGGGCCCCTTGGAGGGTGAGAAGGGGGTAAAGTTAGCACTGAACCTATCTGCCAAGATGTTGACAATATCAGTTGGTTCTGTATATTTAGTGCCATTATGCTGAAGTTCAGAGCAGATCTGAGTGTTGCCATGGAGATGCTTGACATAGCTATAGAATGCTTTGTGGTTGTCTTTGGAATCAGTGGCGATTTTATTTTCATAACTGGCTTTGGAGGAGTTTATGAGGGATCTCAGCTTCTTGCTGAGGCTGACCAGAGAGTTCCTCCAATCTTGGGATTTTACACTTTTTTGCAACAGCTTCTTCCTTCTATTGTAAAGTTTGTTTATGGCAGGGGAGCACCAGATTGGCTCCTTTTTTGGAGGATAGTGTCTTGGTTCTGTTGAGGATGGCACGATCCATGCACTCATGTATGTGCTTATACAGTACATTTGTGTAAGATTTAGCAGTCATAACTCTATTTTCCGTCTGCATGGGTGTTGTGAAGTTTTCCCCTTCTGTCTTAAGAAGCATGAAGTTGGCTTTGGAGTATTTTTTGAGGGTGGTTTCCTTAATGAGGGTGGGGGCGGGATATGGATGTCTAGGGTGATTTCTGGTTATACTCAGCAGGTTGTAATACAGTACACCTCTTCAACCTTTCCCCAACTTATGTCGAGCCACAGGATGTAACCCTATGTCTGCTGCTGTTCCCCGTCTATTAGCTGACACTAGGGGATATTATCCTTAGGAGAAGCTCTGACTGTCATTGTTATGCTGATGACAATTAGATTTACTTGTCTATCTCAAGATTTTTTATCTGATGTAAATAAAGTTACTTTGAACTGGAAATGCATCCACAACTAGAGGACCACTATTTGGTTGAAAAGCAACACCAGCACGACACTATGGTCATTCCTGACAGCAATTGTTATTCTTTTAGTGCAGTTTTGTCCCTACATATCATCTGTATTAGTGACAAAGTAGAATTTGAATCAAATGAGTGCAAATATGTGACATTTAATAACTGTTTCTCTCCTAGAGTTCAGGAATGTGTCATCCAATCGACATGCTATCATCTGAAGAATATCTCTTTAGATCAGTACTTTATTTCATTAGCTAATGTACCTATGCTGTCCATCCTTTGGTCACTTCATGGTTGTATTACCACAATGCCCTTTACCTGTTGACCAAATGCAATTGGTGCAGAATTCTATAGCTTGACAACTTACTAGGGTATACAAAAGCAGGAAAACACTGCAGCGAACTGTGTTCAATACGAATAAAATTAAAACAAAAAAATGAACAACAGAAGCGTTCACTAGTGTAATCATCATCATCAGTGCATAACCAATAGTGAATTACAATCATTTAAATACGTAACATCTGACACAGCCAACCAGTCAGAATAAAACATTCATTAAACTGTTAATAAAATTAGAAGAATTAATGTAGGCTCATTTGTTTCTTAAGTAAAATGGGTTTTAAACTTACAGCCCCATTCAATCCTGGGGAACTATCTGCATTTAATTCCAGTATCCATCAAAATTCAGCATTCTCTAATTTATTATTAATATTTCCACCCCTTGGGTTCTTCTGGATCACTGTTATAGCTCTAAATTTAAACCTACGTGCACCACCATGATCTAATATGTGTTTAAATAAAGTGGTTGTTCCTAATTTCCTTTTAATCTCAGATCGAGGTTCTATAATATGCTCTTTTTCTAGACCATTTGCCTACATAGAAGGCAGGACACAGAGCACATGTAGCTACGTAAGCAGTACACGTTGTAGTACAATCAGCATAATTAATAAAATTATATTTTCTTTGACTTGGTGTATAAAACAAGTGTCCGTAATTACGTCCCTACAACAACTACATCCAAGACAGGGGTAGGTACCCTTTCTGGAACTCATAGTCACATGGCCCATTGTTGCTAATTGTAGCATAATCTGCTCTTAAGATTTCTGTCATTTCTATATGCAAATGTAGGAGTATCAGCTAAAATATTTTTCATCTCAGGCATAGACAAAACTACATTCCAATATTTTTTAATGATTTTCTCTATATCACTCGACCTGGTATTATAATTCAACATATATCTCAGTTTATTATCACTCCTATCATCATGCATAGGGCATAAGGGATCTAAACAATCCATCCCTGTCCTAAAGTAAGGAGCCGTCCTATCAGATCTTTTTCCCATAACCTCATTCATTACCTGATTTGCCATCTCTAGTGTATATCCTTACAGATATGTGGAGCATGCGTGCTGCTCTTATGTGTATATGTATTAGCATGGACAGCTTTCCTATGTACACTTCTCTTGATATTACCATCATTCTTCTCCAATTTTATGTCTAATTAAGTGATCATCTCTAGAGAGCACTCCATCTTAAAACTAAGGAAGTTGGTGCTATTCTCCAGATAGGCTTTAACATTTCTCAAGCTCACTTCATCATCTTCCCATAACAGGAAGCAATCGTCCACAAATCTTTTGTAAAATAAAATTCTGGGATCAGTGTAGCCATTATCCTTATAAATATATTTCATTTCCCATTGATTTAATACCAGATTAGCATAAGTATTTGGCATGGGTGTACCCATGGCTACCCCTGATGTTTGAAGATAGGGTTCCCCATCAAATAGGAAAATATTTGTTAAAATGATGTCAATCATCTGACAAATATTCTCAATCTGGCTGTGAGCCATATTGGTTTCTATATTCAGAAACTCACATATTGCTTCCACTCCGTGTATATTGGGAATTACTGTAAATAAAGAATTGATGTGTAAACATACAAACAAAAAGTCAGTCTGATTGTAATCTTTATACCATCTAGAAAGCTGAATAAGAAAAAATCAGTAGAATCTTTTATATAGCTTTTACAGGTTGGTAAGTATTTACTTAGAACATATTGCACATAAATTGAAAGAGGCTCCGTTATCCAACCCCTCACCGAGACAATAGGTCTCATCTGGGGGTTGGATATAGACTTATCTATCTTTGGAAGTCCATAAATAAAAGGTATAACTGGACAAGGTACTGTAAAAAAGTTAAATAATTCCATAGATATTTCATTCTGAAACTGCATTACATATAGGGCTACATTTATATCAGAGACATGTTTCTTCACTTGGCTGAAAACAATCCTAAGAAAGGTCTTATCGTCTTGCAAAAATTCAAGCATGGAATGTTCTTCGTGTTTCACTGTTGCAGTCATTACATTTGGGGTAATCTGCTGGCAGGTTGTCGTCAGTCAGCCTGATTAACAATGTCTTGGGTCCTGCGTCAGTTGCTGTCCCTTCTTCCATGACATCAGGTCATCAGGGATATAAAACATGCAGCCAACGCCATTACATCAGTCTTTCTTGCCATGCGGTGCCTGAAGCAGAAGCAGTTCGCAAGTGCTGGTCGGCCGACTCCTAAAATTTTCGTTTTCGAGTTTCAGAACCAAAGTCTTCAACTAAAAGCTAAGTACCCCATTGGGGAAACTTTTTCTTGCTCCTTACCGATGTCAGTAAAAGTTAATAATTGTATTACTTGTGGGATGCAAATACCTCATCAAGATTTTAATTCGTACTGTATTCCTTGTCTAGGCCCTGAGCACGATGTACCTTGCTGTCGGATTTGTGCTTTATTTAATCAGTGCACTATCTGTTGTCGGTACATTTTTGCTTCTAAATATTTCGGTTCTCGGTTTAATTATCCAGAAATTACATTGGTTAGCCATCCGACTACCGAAATACCAAAAAAACGCAAAGAAAAACACAGAGACAGGCCGTTGAAGTCCAAAACTGCCAATGATGCTTCTCCTAAGCCAGTCGCCAGTTCGCCAGTACTCAGTGAGGTGCTTCTGCAGCCCCTGATACCCACTACTTCTGATTCGCAGGCCTCTACTGAGACCCATTCGGAGTCCAGTATGCCGCGAGATGCTTCAACTATGGAACCCGTGGATGTCTCTACCTTGGATGAGTCCGGAGCTGCTGTGTAGGCATTGGCTTCTGAGGGTGTATTCAGGCCTACAGACTTGCATATTAAACCGACTCCACCTTCAATACTAAGACATAAATCTCAATCTATGTATAAAAAAACAATGCACAGGCCACATGTTCAGGCCCCATATGCCTAAAAAACAAATGATCAAAATGGCTAAAGATTAAATTACTCTAATCAGGAGTAGTCAACCCACCCTTCTAAGAGGCCTAGGGCTGAACTTGATTATGACTCTTCTGAAGAGGACTCTGTTTCTTCTGCCTGTTCTAATGACCTGGATTTGTCCATACCTACTTATGAGGATTCTGATGCAGAGGATTCCATTCCCTCTGCTTCTTCCTCTGAGGATTTTTCTTTTGGGGAAACTTTGCATACCTTAAGGGAGCATTTCCACTGCGAAAGTCAGGAATTTTCTGAATCCAAAAAGAGGCTTAGGGATTTCCTTCTTCATCCTCAGCATAGGCCTTTGGCTATACCTCCTGTTCTAGACATTGTTGATGATGTGTGTTTGGAATCCAGTATGGTCCCTGATTCCCTGCCTCCAGCCCCCTAGTAAACAAGACAGATACTACAGGGTTCCTGAGTCCCACAAATTTCTTTTCAAAAATCCTGATGCGGATCCAGAAACCATTTCTCAGGGCCCTAAGGGCATTAAGGCTTCTACTGCTAAAAATCCTACCCCTTCTGATAGAGATTCTAGTACGCTGGAGAGATGGGGTAAAAAGGTTTATACTTCTGCAACCTTGGCAATCAGGGCTTTAAACTGTCAATTTCATATGCTAAAATATCAACAGCATATCTTGGGACTGCTTAAACAGAAAATGATGTTGATTTCTGACTGTGTGGAAAATAAAGATTTACAGGATTTATTGCATTCAGCTGAACAAGTTGGAAAACATACATTGCAATGTGGTTTTGATTCTTTAGAGGCCTCTGCAGGGCTGCTTTTACTGGGTCTGTGCTTAGAAGGCATGCTTGGCTTAAGGAGCAATCTCTGCCTGATCATGTTAAAGCAAAACTGTTGGATGCTCCTTTACATCAGGACCGTCTGCTTGGCAATAAGGCTGAAGAAGTTCTAAAAAAGATGGAAAATAAAGCTAAATCTATGCAAACTGTGAAAGATTTCTTACAAGTACAACCTCCATGATTTAGTAGGCACTGGCCTACTAAGACCTGGCCCTTTCCAGCTCCTTCCAGAGCCAATCAAGCCAAACCCAGACACTCCAAAAGTGCCAGGTTTCAGTCCCAAGGGACTCTCAGAACTAAGCAATAGGGTGCTTCCACTTCCAAATCTGCAAATAGCAAGACACCCCCCTATGGTAAACAGTCTCAATGACTTCCCTTTGAAATTACCAAGCACTTGCCTCTCAGCCACCCCTTTGGGTGGAAAACTGGCTCTTCATGCAAAAAACTGACAACTTATAACCCAGGACAAATGGGTTTTAAATATAGTGTCCCAGGGATACAGATTTCATTTCCACATGTTGCCAACACCAAACGGGTGGCCAGACCTGCCCCATTATCAGTGAGCAGAGGCTCAGAAGCAAGTACTTTCCCTCCTAAACATGGGGGCTATTCAACTAGTACCAGAAGAGGAAAAGGGACAAGGTTTCTATTTAAGACTTTTCCTGGTACCCAGAAAAGACAAATTATAGCATCCAATTCTAGACCTGTCTACTCTAAACGCCTTTCTGGACATTCTAAAATTCAAGATGCTGACTCTATACCAGTTACTTCCTATGCTAGGCAAAGATGCCTGGTTGGCAACTCTAGATTTAAAAGAGGCTTACCTGCATATCCCGAACAAGGAATCTTGCAGAAGATACCTCTACTTCAAAGCAGGTTACTTGCATTATCAGTTCTCTGCACTGTCCTTTGGCTTGTCTACTGTGCCCAGGGTATTCACAAAGTCCCTAGCTCCAGTAATTGCATTTTTCAGGCAAAGAAATATTCAAATATATCCATACCTGGATGATTGTCTAATTCAGGCAGAAAACCAGGCCACTCTTCTAAAACATCTGGCATTTATAAAAAAGGGTTCTAACTTCCCTAGGGTACACCATAAATGAAAAGAAATCACAACTGGTACCCTCTCAAAAAATTACATTCCTGGGTGCAAGCTTGAATACAACCGTCCAGATGGCTTTCCTTATGCCAGAAAAGCAAATTCATTTGGTGACTTACTTCAAACAGGTGGCCACAAAAACCCTGCTATCTGCAAGACAAATACTGCAAGCCTTGGGGTTCATGGCCTCCTGCATTCTTCTAATTCCATATGCAAGACTGCATATGAGGAAACTTCAGTGGTACTTAAAAAGTTGATGGAGTCAACATTGTCACAGCCTGGAAACAATGATTCCTATCATACCTTGCCTGTGCCTAGAGTTCCTATGGTGGGCAGAGGTCTGCCACCAAAACAAGGGACTGCCATTCACACCACCGCCTGCTGTCCAAACCCTAACTACAGATGCATCAGACTATGCATGGGGGGGGCTTATCTGGCAGGGAAGTGCATTCAGGGCAAATGGAGCCCAAATCAAATGCACCTTCATATCAATCAAAAAGA
Source organism: Protopterus annectens (assembly GCF_019279795.1). NCBI lineage: Eukaryota > Metazoa > Chordata > Ceratodontiformes > Protopteridae > Protopterus > Protopterus annectens. The sequence continues at coordinate 1,511,529,708 of NC_056726.1, forward strand.
AATGCTAGCTGTACAGAATGCTCTGACAGCCTTCAGGGACTACCTTCATCCAGGACAACTAATGGTAAAGACAGACAACACCACAGTTATATGGTACATAAACAAGCTGGGTGGTACACATTCCTACCCCCTCTGCAGACTAGCCATGACATTGTGGAACACGACCTTGAGCTACCAAGTGTAACTACAAGCTCAATTCCTGCCAGGAAAGCTGAATATTCTGGCAGATGAACTAAGCAAAAATCTCATGGACCCACATGAATGGAAACTGGAACCACGGATTTTCAAAATGCTGACATGCAAATGGGGGAACCCAGACATACATCTTTTTGCCTCGCCCCAGAACTACCAGTTGGACAAATTTTGCACAAGAACTCCTCACAAAAAAGCCTGGAAAGTGGATGATCTGTCCTTCAGCTGGAAAAACCTATCAGTCTATGCCTTTCCCCCTCTGGCTTTGCTCTCCAAAGTTCTACTAAAAGTCAAACTGGACAAACCAAAAATTATTTTGATTACTCCAGACTGGCCACACCAACACTGGTACCCACTCCTGCGCAGTGTGTCACAAATGTCTCCATGGCACCTGCTTCAGACACCTTCCTTACTGTCTCAGCAGGAGAACCAAATTCTGCACCCTCAGCTCCAAACATTCAGTCTTGCAGCTTGGCTAATCATTTAAATTCCCCCTTAGCATCCCTTAGCAAACCGATGATGGATGTCATTTTGGAGGCGAGAAGACCTAGTACTAGAAAATCTTATGTTGACAAATGGAAAATATTCTGTCCCTGGAACCAATCTCAAGGGATGAGCACAGCAGCGCCCAATTTACCTCAGATTTTACAATACTTAACTGAGATGCTTCACAAGGGCCTGTCTTTTTCCTCCATTAAAATCCATGCCTCAGCCATTTCAGCTCATTACAACACAGAACCCCCCCCCTCATCCTCTGCTAAAGCAGTATCTCAGAGGGGCCAAAAACTTAAGACCACCCAGGAGAGCTCCAACCCCTGCCTGGGACCTTAACTTTGTATTGGAGAAACTCACGCTACCTCCTTTCGAGCCAGCTGCTACTGCAGGCTTAAAATTTCTTTCCTGGAAAACAGCCTTTCTTTTAGCAATCACTTCAGCTAGAAGGATACCTGAATTACAGGCCCTTATGGCAGTGGAGCCTTTCATCATCTTACATGCAGGCAGGGTGTCACTCGAACCAAATCATCCTTCATGCCCACGTGGTATTCAATTTGGCTCTTAATCAGTCCATTCATTTGCCAACTTTCTTTCCCAATCCACAGAACAAGGGGGAGCGGTTTCTGCATTCATTGGATGTACACAGACAACTTAGATTCTACTTGGACAGGACTCTAAGAAAAGCTGAACAACTGCTGGTAGCATTTGCTGCAGGGGCAGAGGGGAAAGTTATTTCAAAACAAACCATTTCTAAATGAATAAGCCATTGTATTCATTTCTGCTATAAGCACCATGGAAAACCTATCCCCCAGGGGATCAGATCTCATTCCACCAGGGCTACATCTACTTCTACAGCCTTTCTCAGAGGTGTTCGTACCAGGGATATTCTAGAAGCTGCTACCTGGAGTTCAGTTCATACTTTCACCAAGCATTATCACTTACCAGTTTTCTCTAAATCCAGAGCTGGCTTTGCCACTGCTGTTTTGCAGGGCCTTGTAGCTGGTCCTAATACTGTATAAATCCATCCTCCCAACCATAGCTTTGGGAATCTACCCAAATGTAATGACTGCAAAGGTGAAACACGAAGAACACAGTACAGTTGTGTGCAATTACCATAAATGTAGATGTTCAAGTGTATTCACTGTTGCAGTCCTGGTTACCCTCCCTCCAGCCCCCTGTTTTTCTCTTACTATACCTCTACTTTCTTTTACTATGCTTAAAAGCCTTTTTGGTGTATTTGCTTTTAGTTGGAGGTATATTTTTGTGTTTTTAATTACTTATATATTTTGCTCCCTATTTGGTGGGCACCTGACATCTGGGGTAAGAAAAACTGATGTAATGGCATTGGCTGCATGTTTTATACCCCTGATGACCTGACATCATGGAAGAAGGGACATCAACCGACACAGGACCCAAGACTTTGATAATCAGGCCAACTGAGGGGAACCTGCCAGCAGATTACCCCAAATGTAATGACTGCAACAGTGAATACACTCGAACATCTAAATGTATGGTAAGTGTACACAACTGTACTTTGCATATAGTCATTTCTATTAAATAAAACAATAGCACCTCCCTTGTCAGCTTGTTTCACAATCAAACTCTGTTCACATTCCAATTTTCTCAACGCTGCTTGGTCATTGATAGACATATTATAAAATCTACATGGTTTCACTTCATTATATAGTGCCCTGATTTCTTTCTTATGTAAGACATAGAATGCTGATGCACTCGGTATATTATAAGGAATAAATGTGCTTGACCTCTTACATACTTTATTATAACCTATGTCTGAATCCCTAAACATAATTTTTACATTCATATTCCTAGTAAACACCTTCAAATGAAACATGCATCTGGAGCATTTCTCCCGGGGCCTCCGCTGAAAACAGGCTCTGTGGAACCTAGTCGGACTTTCCCGGTCAACAAATGTTAAATAAATAAAAATCAGTAAGCACATCAGATAGCCTATTTCCCCCACAAGATATAAATTGAAGACCTTTTTCGAATATATTCAAGTCTTCCACTGTTAAAACAATGTTAGACAAGTTCACAGTGTTGTTCATGTCTTTTTGCAGGCTACCTACTTGGGATGCATTGTTTTGCTCCGACCCTGTGGACTGGAGTTTTTTTGCTTCAATGATTGCGACCTCTGAGTTGATCTACCTTTCGAATCGGATCTGGTTTTCACTTCTACCTTCCCTGGTAATTTCACTACTACTCCCTTGGAAAACTTGGAAAAATTATCCTTCATAGTCATATGCGTGTACGGCATTCCTCAAAGCGTCTCCTCCTTCCTGATACGTGCCTTGCATTGTAGGAAGCTCTACCCTTTGTGATCTTTGGGAAGAGGCCACTTGGCTAGAATCAGCTGCATCATCACCAATCAGCTCAGTCTGCTCTAAAATCATTGATTGGTTCGACGCAACATTTTTACCTTCCTGATTAATCCATTGGTGGCCAATAATAGAATTAGAACCTCAAACTGTTGATTCATTGTTTGGCGGCAAATCAGCCTTATTATTGGTTAGTCTCATAGTTCCATTAGAAAAACTGTCTAAATAATCTAGTGGAGCTCGCTTAACTGCATCTAGATGTCTATTGGGCTGATTTTTCGGCCATGAGAAAATCTGGCTATTCGTAAAGTCATTCAAGTCCCTTATCAACTTACATTTCTTAGTGTTTTCCAGACTTTGATCCAGATTGGCCAATGTATCTAACGCACTTTGATAAATGATTAATGAGACATTAAAAGCAGGGTTCGCCGTAACTTGATCTTCTAATTTTACAATATCCTCAATAAGTTCAGTCTCAAGATTTGTAGATGATTGCTTCCTGTTATTGGAGGGTAATGAAGTGAGCTTGAGAGACTTTATAGCCTATCTGGAGAATAGCACCAACTTCCTTAGTTTTAAGAAGGAGTGCTCTTTAGAGATTATCACTTATTTAGACATAAAATTGGAGAAGAAAGATTGTAATATCGAGACAAGTGTACATAGGAAAGCTGTCCATGCTAATAAATATACACATAAGAGCAGCACGCACGCTCCACATATCTGTAAGGGTGTATTAAAAAGTCAGTTCTGTGAGGCATGCTAATACATATACACATAAGAGCAGCACGCATGCTCCACATATCTGTAAGGGTGTATTAAAAAGTCAGTTCTGTGGGGCATGCTAATACATATACACATAAGAGCAGCACGCACGCTCCACATATCTGTAAGGGTGTATTAAAAAGTCAGTTATGTGAGGCATGCTAATACATATACACATAAGAGCAGCACGCATGCTCCATATATCTGTAAGGGTGTATTAAAATGTCAGTTCTGTGGGGCATGCTAATACATATACACATAAGAGCAGCACGCACGCTCCACATATCTGTAAGGGTGTATTAAAAAGTCAGTTCTGTGGGGCATGCTAATACATATACACATAAGAGCAACACGCACGCTCCCCATATCTGTAAGGGTGTATTAAAAAGTCAGTTCTGTGAGGCATGCTAATACATATACACATAAGAGCAGCACGCACGCTCCACATATCTGTAAGGGTGTATTAAAAAGTCAGTTCTGTGGGGCATGCTAATACATATACACATAAGAGCAGCACGCATGCTCCACATATCTGTAAGGGTGTATTAAAAAGTCAGTTCTGTGGGGCATGCTAATACATATACACATAAGAGCAGCACGCATGCTCCACATATCTGTAAGGGTGTATTAAAAAGTCAAGTTCTGTGGGGCATGCTAATACATATACACATAAGAGCAGCACGCACGCTCCACATATCTGTAAGGGTGTATTAAAAAGTCAGTTCTGTGAGGCATGCTAATACATATACACATAAGAGCAGCACGCACACTCCACATATCTGTAAGGGTGTATTAAAAAGTCAGTTCTGTGAGGCATGCTAATACATATACACATAAGAGCAGCACGCACACCCCACATATCTGTAAGGGTGTATTAAAAAGTCAGTTCTGTGGGGCATGCTAATACATATACACATAAGAGCAGCATGCACGCTCCACATATCTGTAAGGGTGTATTAAAAAGTCAGTTCTGTGGGGCATGCTAATACATATACACATAAGAGCAGCACGCACGCTCCACATATCTGTAAGGGTGTATTAAAAAGGCAGTTCTGTGGGGTATGCTAATACATATAAACATAAGAGCAGCACGCATGCTCCACATATCTGTAAGGGTGTATTAAAAAGGCAGTTCTGTGGGGCATGCTAATACATATACACATAAGAGCAGCACGCACGCTCCACATATGTGTAAGGGTGTATTAAAAAGTCAGTTCTGTGGGGCATGCTAATACATATACACATAAGAGCAGCAGGCATGCTCCACATATCTGTAAGGGTGTATTAAAAAGTCAGTTCTGTGGGGTATGCTAATACATATACACATAAGAGCAGCACGCACGCTCCACATATCTGTAAGGGTGTATTAAAAGTCATTTCTGTGGGGCATGCTAATACAAATACACATAAGAGCAGCACGCACGCTCCACATATCTGTAAGGGTGTATTAAAAAGTCAGTTCTGTGGGGTATGCTAATACATATACACATAAGAGCAGCACGCACGCTCCACATATCTGTAAGGGTGTATTAAAAAGTCAGTTCTGTGGGGCATGCTAATACATATACACATAAGAGCAGCACGCACGCTCCATATATCTGTAAGGGTGTATTAAAAAGTCAGTTCTGTGGGGTATGCTAATGCATATACACATAAGAGCAGCACGCACGCTCCACATATCTGTAAGGGTGTATTAAAAAGTCAGTTCTGTGGGGTATGCTAATACATATACACATAAGAGCAGCACGCACGCTCCACATATCTGTAAGGGTGTATCAAAAAGTCAGTTCTGTGGGGCATGCTAATACATATACACATAAGAGCAGCACGCACGCTCCACATATCTGTAAGGGTGTATTAAAAAGTCAGTTCTGTGGGGTATGCTAATACATATACACATAAGAGCAGCACGCATGCTCCACATATCTGTAAGGGTGTATAAAAAAGTCAGTTCTGTGGGGCATGCTAATACATATACACATAAGAGCAGCACGCTCCACATATCTGTAAGGGTGTATTAAAAAGTCAGTTCTGTGGGGCATGCTAATACATATACACATAAGAGCAGCACGCACGCTCCACATATCTGTAAGGGTATATTAAAAAGTCAGTTCTGTGGGGCATGCTAATACATATACACATAAGAGCAGCACGCACGCTCCACATATCTGTAAGGGTGTATTAAAAAGTCAGTTCTGTGGGGCATGCTAATACATATACATATAAGAGCAGCACGCACGCTCCACATATCTGTAAGGGTGTATTAAAAAGTCAGTTCTGTGGGGCATGCTAATACATATACACATAAGAGCAGCACGCACGCTCCACATACCTGTAAGGGTGTATTAAAAAGTCAGTTCTGTGGGTAAGGAAATTGAATAGTGATAATGATACTAAGTTAGAACAGGTGAGTGAGGTGGCAATGGAATTTACTGAAAGGGGTATACACTAGAGATGGTAAATCAGGTAACGAATGAAGTTATGGGAAAAACATCTGATAGGACGGCTCCTTACTTCAGCACAGGGATGGATTGTTTAGATCCCTGCATGATAATAGGAGTGCTAATAAACTGAGATATATGTTGAATTATAATACCAGGTCGAGTGATATAGAGAAAATCATTAAAAAATATTGGAATATACTATTGTCTATGCCTGAGATGAAATATGTTTTAGCTGATACTCCTAGATTTGCATATAGAAATGACAGAAATCTTAAGAGCAGATTATGCTACAATTAACAACAATGGGCCATGTGACTATGAGTTCCAGAAAGGGTACCTATCCCTGTCTTGGATGTAGTTGTTGTAGGGACGTAATTACGGACACTTGTTTTATACACCTAGTAAGTCAAAGAAAATATAATTTTATTAATTATGCTGATTGTACTACAACGTGTACTGCTTACGTAGCTACGTGTGCTCTGTGTCCTGCCTTCTATGTAGGCAAATGGTCTAGAAAAAGAGCATATTATAGAACCTCGATCTGAGATTAAAAGGAAATTAGGAACAACCACTTTATTTAAACACATATTAGATCATGGTGTTGCACGTAGGTTTAAATTTAGAGCTATAACAGTGATCCAGAAGAACCCAAAGGGGTGGAGCTATTAATAATAAATTAGAGAATGCTGAATTTAGATGGATACTGGAATTAAATGCAGATAGTTCCCCAGGATTGAATGGGGCTGTAAGTTTAAAACCCATTTTACTTAAGAAACAAATGAGCCTACATTAATTCTTCTAATTTTATTAATAGTTTAATGAATGTTTTATTTTGATTGGTTGGCTGTGTCAGATGTTATCTATTTAAATGATTTTAATTCATTGTTGGTTATGCACTGATGATGATGACTATACTAGTGAACGCTTCTGTTGTTTGTTTTTTTTTTTTTTTGTTTTAACTTACTAGGGCATCGAGATACAGCAGTTGTCAGGTTGGTGCTGTTTAGTTTGGACAGATTGCTTACAAAGTTTTCATCCTATTGTATTTTTTCCTTCACAACTTAGGCCCCCTTCTCAGGAGGCTCCCCCTTCTTCCATTCAGTACACTTCTGCTCTTGCACTGTCGGAGTTGCTAAGGATTCTGCTTGATTCTTTAGGAGAACTTTCTGATGAATGAAAGAGGTTGTACCTTTGGAACGAACTGACACAGTAGTTTAAGATATTATCTTATTATTTTATTTTTGTTTGTTTGCTGGGGTAGTTTAGGTCAGCCATACTGCTTGATGGTTTTAATCTCTCGTTTAAAATGTACCTTTTGACCTGGTCACTGTGGACTAGTTGCTGCAGTTATATTTCTTGCTATCATATTCTCATTACCGGTTTACAAGGTTTACTTGTCTTATATTTTGCAATAATATAAAGATTCCATCTCCAGCCAAGTTGTTGGGGTGGTTGAAAAAAAACAACTTATTTACATGTGACTCCTTTCAACCTAATGTCTTGGTACCTTCGGGAGAGGTGACATTTTAGCTTCCATTTTATAGGCATAATTTTTATGCTCAGAGTTACCAGGTTAACACTGCGTAACTTTATACAAGTCACTTAACCAGATTATTCTCCCAGGTTGTCTATACTAGTTTAGTGGACTTAATCATCAGTGGATTTAAAGACATAGAGAGAGAGAGAGAGAGAGAGAGAGAGAGAATGAGACATGTCTGAATTATGTGGAGAATGTAGTATCATCATCGCTGTGTGTTTACTTTTATTTACTTATTTACTGGAAAACTATTACTGGTTGTAGTCTGGTTGGCATAGCCTGAGGTTACTGGTTTTGCATGAGGTTACGGGTTTTGCCTCTGGTTACTGGTTTTACCTGAGGTTACTGGTTTTACTTGAGGTTACTGGTTTTACATCTTGGTCCTCAGTATTTCACAAAATATTCTCAGCAATTCAAGGGGCTTGGAAAATTTTATATCATTACTAAACAAGAAAATGGCTAGTTGACATACAACCTGTATGCACAAAACAGAGATCAGATAATGTCTTTCTAAGTTTACAAAATGCACTCCTTTCCAGGTAAAAAACACTGAGTCAGGGATGCAGTTTTCTAATAATCAGCCAGTCTTCAATTTGTAAAAGACAAAAATTGTATTGGTTGAGTAACAACAAAAAATTCATTTAGCCAAAGCATTCTTCCTTTATTTTGCATCAGTTCTGATACATACCCATCATGGTAGAGACTGCAGCTCCATCTAACAAATGAGCGAGAGCGAACAGGGATGAGAACGGAAACTAAGAAAAGCAGATGGAGTCAAAATGTATTTGCTTAGTAAAACCCAGCACAAATAGATTAAAATGGACAAAGTACTAGCTGTTAAGTCAGAAGGAACTGCTTATTACTTCAGCTTTAACTGCATCTCATTATATGGAACAGTTCTTCATTTTGTATGTTAAAAAGCCCATGCGTCTGACTGTTCCACATTTAAAGGGTTTCTCACACATTTGCTGGTAATATTTCCTGAATAAATAAGTATGATAAATCATTGAGAAGTATCTCAATACTTGACATATGTGCTGCTGCACTGAATCGACTTAGTGCATGTCCCCTTGGTTGTTTGATGCATTACCTGCAGCACACCTCTTGAATACCAAGCTAAGCACCCCCATCAATGAGACATTTTTGTTGCTGTTTTGCTTTTCCTGTTTGAATTATAGCTCAACATACTTTCTCGCAAACTTGTAGCGATAAGTTCCTTCTCCTACTCGTGGTCTCCCTCATAGATCAGCAATTGTCATTATTGAGTAACACATGCTAGGATAGCAGAGGAATTAACTAGGCATATGTTTTGTTCACTTGCACACTGTGTTCCACTCATGCAGCTGGTACTTTTGAGTTGTTGTCAGGTAGCTTTAATAGCCTTGGTTTGAAACAGAACATTTATGTGTTCACTGAGATACACATACAAAGACCAGCATCTTCCTGGACCACTAATATTGCATGTCAAAACTATTTCAATTGCTGCTTCTCTCACCAGTTTAATGTGGCATCACAGTAGACTTACATCTACCGTAGCAAAACAGACTACATCTACCTTAGCAGACACTAGAGTTCTGTTGTGCAGTGTGGTTTCACCCTCCTGGCACAGGCACTAGTGTTGCATCACAACGAGGGGAGTTCTGCTCCTGCTTTCTGGATCTACATATTTAAAGACACAGTGAATCAGGTTCTTCGTGATTACCTTGCCCTGATATGTAAGACACCTGTTCCTTCTTTGCCCATAGATATACAGTCATGTAATAATACCACTTTTAACCTGGTCACTAGTGGACTGTGAAATATACTACTGTTGTTTTTTCTTCCTTTGTCATTTGTGTACTAAGGTAGATTCTTTTTCTATTTCCACCTATCACTAGTTCGTTGTGATATAATGTTGTGTTGTTACCTTGTACTTTTGATTTAATAAGGTACAATACTCACTAACATTAATATTGTAACAATGTTTACTGTTGTAATACACCCAGTAGCTTACATGTTTAGAGTGGTGTAGTGCAACATTAGCCACTTACATCAATACTGCAGTAAGGTATAGTGAGGTTTTGCTGCTTCATGATATTGATTTAATAAAGAAACAGCTATAGTAACTGGTATAATGCAATGATATATAATGTTGCTCCCTAGTGCAACTGTTTTTGCAGATACTGCAGAATACTGTGCCATTACTGAAAGATGTCATGATGTATAGTGCTACTTGTTCATGTGAAAACACAATGACAAATCACTGTTATGTCACTAAAACAGAGAATCAAGTGCTGAATGTACTTTACTGTCACTGGTCTATAGCTGTACAGTGCTGAGCTCACTTTTGTGATACCAAGGTATTAAAGTATGGTGTTTCTGCTGTTTTTTGGGTCTTTGATTTAGTGCAGTTGAGTGTGACTTCCATTTCATGTGCTGTAGTGTAGAAAGGTTATCTTGCTATTTCACAGAGTACTGATATAATAAACAGAGTCACAGCTTCTCCTTAAGTTATCACTGTACTGAGCTATGATGATACAGTTGCATCATTGATTAATGGCTGGGTGTTACTTCTGATTTAGGGGATATGATGGTGTGGTGATGCTTCTGTTACATGAGTTATATGTGTTTTGCACGGGGATTTGATGTTGCTGCTTTATACACTACTGGAACAGGAATGTGTAGCACAGCACTGTACACTACTTAATGAGTTACCGATGCAAGAATGTATATCAATATTAGTGCTTAATGAGTTACTGAAATAGGAATGTTTATCACTGTTACTGTTTCATGAGTTACTTATACAAGAATGGTGTCACTATTACTGCTTAAAGAGTTACTGAAATAGGAAGGTTTATCACTATTAACTGTTTCATGACTTGCTGACAAGAATGTGTATCACTATTACTTTTTAACGAGTTACTGATATGGGAATTTGTATCAGTTTTACTGCTTCATGAGGTACAGATTCAGGAATATGTATCACTATTACCGATTCATGACTTACTGAAATAGGAATGTGTGTCACTATTACTGTTTCATGATTTACTTATACAAGAATGGTGTCACTATTACTGCTTAATGAGTTACTGAAATAGGAATGTGTATCACTATTACTACTTCATGAGTTACTGATACAGGAATGTGTATCAGTATTGCTAATCTATGAGTTACTAATAAAGGAAAGTGTATCACTGTTAGTTCTTCTTAAGTTACTAATGCAGGAATGTGTATCACTATTTCTAAGTCATGAGTTACTGATACAGGAATGTATATCAACAATGCTACCTTACGAATTACTGATACAGGAATTGTGTATCACTATTACTGGCTCATGGTTTTCTGATGCAGAAATCATTCTTACTGTTACTGTTTCATGAATTTCTGATGCTTGAATGTATATCAGTAATAATTCTTTATGAGTAACTAATACAGGAATGTATATCACTTTTGCTGCTTAATGAGTTATGGATATAGGAATGTGTATCTCTATTACTGCTTCATGAATTAGCGATACAGGAATGTGTTTTACTATCATTATTTCATTAGGTACTGATATATGAGTGTGTATTACTATCATTGTTTCATTAGTTACTGATATAGGAGTGTGTATCACTATTATTGTTTCATTAGTTATTGATACAGGAGTGTGTATCACTATCATTGTTTCATTAGTTACTGATATAGGAGTGTGTATCACTATCATTGTTTCATTAGTTACTGATATAGGAGTGTGTATCACTATCATTGTTTCATTAGTTACTGATATAGGATTGTGTATCACTATCATTACTTCATGAGTTACTGATATAGGAGTGTGTATCACTATTATTGCTTCATGAGTCACTGATACAGGAATGTGTATCACTATAATTGTTTCATTAGTTACTGATATAGGAGTGTGTATCACTATTACTGCTTCATTAATTAGTGATACAGGAATGTGTGTTACTATCATTATTTCGTTAGTTACTGATATAGGAGTGTGTATCACTATCATTGTTTCATTAGTTACTGATATAGGAGTGTGTATCACTATCATTGTTTCATTAGTTACTGATATAGGATTGTGTATCACTATCATTGCTTCATTAGTTACTGATATAGGAGTGTGTATCACTATTATTGCTTCATGAGTCACTGATACAGGAATGTGTATCACTATAATTGTTTCATTAGTTACTGATATAGGAGTGTGTATCACTATTACTGCTTCATTAATTAGTGATACAGGAATGTGTGTTACTATCATTGTTTCATTAGTTATTGATATAGGAGTGTGTATCACTATCATTGTTTCATTAGTTACTGATATAGGAGTGTGTATCACTATCATTGCTTCATGAGTTACAGATCCAGGAGTGTGTATCACTATAATTGTTTCATTAGTTACTGATACAGGAGTGTGTATCACTGTCATTGTTTCATTAGTTACTGATATAGGAGTGTGTATCACTATTACTGCTTCATGAATTAGTGATACAGGAGTGTGTATCACTATTATTGTTTCATTTGTTACTGATATAGGAGTGTATGTCACTATCATTGTTTCATTAGTTACTGATATAGGAGTATGTATCACTATCATTGCTTCATGAGTTACAGATCCAGGAATGTGTATCACTATAATTGTTTCAATAGTTACTGATATAGGAGTGTGTATCACTATCATTGTTTCATAAGTTACTGATATAGGAGTGTGTATCACTATTACTGCTTCATGAATTAATGATACAGGAGTGTGTATCACTATTATTGTTTCATTAGTTACTGATATAGGAGTGTGTATCACTATTATTGTTTCATTAGTTACTGATATAGGAGTGTGTATCACTATCATTGTTTTATTAGTTACTGATATAGGAGTATGTATCACTATCATTGCTTCATGAGTTGCAGATCCAGGAATGTGTATCACTATAATTGTTTCAATAGTTACTGATATAGGAGTGTGTATCACTATCATTGTTTCATAAGTTACTGATATAGGAGTGTGTATCACTATTACTGCTTCATGAATCAATGATACAGGAGTGTGTATCACTATTATTGTTTCATTAGTTACTGATATAGGAGTGTGTATCACTATCATTGTTTCATTAGTTACTGATATAGGAGTGTGTATCACTATTACTGCTTCATGAATTAATGATACAGGAGTGTGTATCACTATCATTGTTTCATTAGTTACTGATATATGGGTGTGTGTCACTATCATTGTTTCATTGGTTACTGATATAGGAGTGTGTATCACTATTATTGTTTCATTAGTTACTGATATAGGAGTGTGTATCACTATCATTACTTCATTAGTTACTGATATAGAAGCATGAGTTACAGATCCAGGAATGTGTATCACTATTATTGCTTCATGAGTCACTGATACAGGAATGTGAATCTTTATTATTTTTTTAAATTTATTTATTTAGTTAATATCTGTTTACTGGGAAAGTCTGACTTGGAACAAAGCCAATTTTCAGCGGAGACCAGGGAGATACATTCCAGATGCGTGTCTTTGTAACATGGGAGTAAACCAGAGCACCAGGAGGAAACCCACATAAATACAAGGAGGACATGCAGACTCCACACAGAAGGCACCCCGGCCGAGAATCGAACTAGAGAACCTTTTGCGGTGAAGTGACAACACTACCGTCACACCATTGCTTAATGGGTTACATATATAGGAATGTGTATCATTATTAACTGCTTCATGCATTACTGATACAGAACTGGGAATCACTATTAACTGCTTCAGACATTACTGATACAGAACTGGGAATCACTATTAACTGCTTCATGCATTACTGATACAGAACTGGGAATCACTATTAACTGCTTTATGCATTACTGATACAGAACTGGGAATCACTATTAACTGGTTCAGGCATTACAGATCTAGGAATGTGTATCACTATTACTGATTCTTGCGTTACTGATACAGTAATTTCGTCTCCGCTACTGCTTTACAAGTTATAAATCTAGCAATGTTTATCACTATTACTGATCCATGAGTTACAATTGCAGGAATGTGTATCCATATTTTTGCTTCACAAGATAATAATACCAGAATGTGAATCACTATCGACTCTTGGGTCTATATTAGAACATCAAAGTTTCAGGTCTTCGAATGTTCTAATATCGACACCTACTAACACAAAACTGGTAAGACCGAAAATTTAGAACATCGAATTTTTTCCTAGGGAAAACATTTGCTGTTCCAAAGCACATGCACACAACACAAACACACCAAACAAACAGCAATCCACACACATTAACCTAAAGCCTTACATCTAAGCCTATACTAAACTGTACATACACCACTAGCTACCCACTTACCTTAACCCAAACCCTAACCCTATGGTCTGTCACTATCGCACACACACCTCACCCATGCCCCAACGCTAAATCACCTATCCCACCCTAACCCTCACATCCAAACATTTGCACACTCACCTGACCCGCGCCCTAACCCTAACTCACCTATCCCACCCTAACCCTCATGTCCAAACAATCGCACACTTACTTGAATCCGACCGTAACTTTCCACCGCAGAGCTGAAAATAGCAAAGCGACAGGAATGGACAACCTAATTCTTTTATCTAAAACTTCGCTATTTTCAGCTTTCAGTTACTAGGTGTCGATATTAGAACATCCAAAGACCTGAAACTTTGATGTTCTAATATAGACCCCGACTCTTTGTTTGTTACTTATCCAGGACTGTGAATCATTATTACTGCTTCATGAGTTATCAATGCATGGCTGTATATCACTATTAATGCCTCATGAGTTACTGATGAAGGAATTTGTATCACTATTACTGCTTCATGAGTTACAGACCCAGGAGTGTGCATCACCATTACGGCTGCATGAGTTACTGATACAGGAATGTGTATCACTAATATTACTTCATGTATTACTGCTATAGGTATGTGTATCACTATTAATGGTGCATGAGTTACTGATATAGGAAGGGGTTCCACAATTACTGCTTCATGAGTTACAGACCCAGGAGTGTGCATCACCATTACGGCTGCATGAGTTACTGATACAGGAATGTGTATCACTAATATTACTTCATGTATTACTGCTATAGGTATGTGTATCACTATTACTGCTTCATGAGTTACAGACCCAGGAGTGTGCATCACCATTACGGCTGCATGAGTTACTGATACAGGAATGTGTATCACTAATATTACTTCATGTATTACTGCTATAGGTATGTGTATCACTATTACTGCTTCATGAGTTACAGACCCAGGAGTGTGCATCACCATTACGGCTGCATGAGTTACTGATACAGGAATGTGTATCACTAATATTACTTCATGTATTACTGCTATAGGTATGTGTATCACTATTACTGCTTCATGAGTTACAGACCCAGGAGTGCGCATCACCATTACGGCTGCATGAGTTACTGATACAGGAATGTGTATCACTAACATTACTTCATGTATTACTGCTATAGGTATGTGTATCACCATTACTGCTTCATGAGTTACAGACCCAGGAGTGTGCATCACCATTACGGCTGCATGAGTTACTGATACAGGAATGTGTATCACTAACATTACTTCATGTATTACTGCTATAGGTATGTGTATCACTATTACTGCTTCATGAGATACAGACCCAGGAGTGTGCATCACCATTACGGCTGCATGAGTTACTGATACAGGAATGTGTATCACTAACATTACTTCATGTATTACTGCTATAGGTATGTGTATCACTATTACTGCTTCATGAGTTACAGACCCAGGAGTGTGCATCACCATTACGGCTGCATGAGTTACTGATACAGGAATGTGTATCACTAACATTACTTCATGTATTACTGCTATAGGTATGTGTATCACTATTACTGCTTCATGAGTTACAGACCCAGGAGTGTGCATCACCATTACGGCTGCATGAGTTACTGATACAGGAATGTGTATCACTAATATTACTTCATGTATTACTGTTATAGGTATGTGTATCACTATTAATGGTGCATGAGTTACTGATATAGGAAGGGGTTCCACAATTACTGCTTCATGAGTTACTGATACAGGAATGCGTATCACTAGTACGACTTCATGTATGACTGATACAGGAATGTGTAGCACTATTACTGGTGCATGAGTTACTGATATAGCAATGTATACCTCTGTTACTGTTTCTTCAGTTACTTATACAGGAATGTGTATCACTAGTACAACTTCATGTATGACTGATACAGGAATGTGTAGCACTATTACTGGTGCATGAGTTACTGATATAGCAATGTATACCACTGTTACTGTTTCTTCAGTTACTTATACAGGAATGTGTATCACTAGTACAACTTCATGTATGACTGATACAGGAATGTGTAGCACTATTACTGGTGCATGAGTTACTGATATAGCAATGTATACCACTGTTACTGTTTCTTCAGTTACTTATACAGGAATGTGTATCACTAGTACAACTTCATGTATGACTGATACAGGAATGTGTAGCACTATTACTGGTGCATGAGTTACTGATATAGCAATGTATACCTCTGTTACTGTTTCTTCAGTTACTTATACAGGAATGTGTATCACTAGTACAACTTCATGTATGACTGATACAGGAATGTGTAGCACTATTACTGATGCATGAGTTACTGATATAGCAATGTATACCACTGTTACTGTTTCTTCAGTTACTTATACAGGAATGTGTATCACTAGTACAACTTCATGTATGACTGATACAGGAATCTGTAGCACTATTACTGGTGCATGAGTTACTGATATAGCAATGTATACCACTGTTACTGTTTCTTCAGTTACTTATACAGGAATGTGTATCACTAGCACAACTTCATGTATGACTGATACAGGAATGTGTAGCACTATTACTGGTGCATGAGTTACTCATATAGCAATGTATACCTCTGTTACTGTTTCTTCAGTTACTTATACAGGAATGTGTATCACTAGTACAACTTCATGTATGACTGCTACAGGAATGTGTAGCACTATTACTGGTGCATGAGTTACTGATATAGCAATGTATACCTCTGTTACTGTTTCTTCAGTTACTTATACAGGAATGTGTATCACTAGTACAACTTCATGTATGACTGATACAGGAATGTGTAGCACTATTACTGGTGCATGAGTTACTGATATAGCAATGTATACCTCTGTTACTGTTTTTTCAGTTACTTATACAGGAATGTGTATCCCTAGTACAACTTCATGTATGAGTGATACAGGAATGTGTAGCACTATTACTGGTGCACGAGTTACTGATATAGCAATGTATACTTCTGTTACTGTTTCTTCGGTTACTTATACAGGAATGTGTATCACTAGTACAACTTCATGTATGACTGATACAGGAATGTGTAGCACTATTACTGGTGGATGAGTTACTGATATAGCAATGTATACCACTGTTACTGTTTCTTCAGTTACTTATACAGGAATGTGTATCCCTATTTTTTCACAAGATAATGATAAAGGGATGTGTATCACTATTAACTGCTTCATATGTTAGTTATCCAGGAATTTGAGTCAGTGTTACTGCTTCATAAGTTACAAAGGAACATGTATCACTATTACTACTGCATGAGTTACTGATACAGAAATACTGCTTCTTATAGGTTCATAGGTAAGTACTAGGCTATCTGCCCAAGGGCATCTATAAGCCTAGCCAGAATGTGTTGGCTTTTGCTGCCTCCTTAGATTAGTTCCCTGTGCCTCGGTCCAGCAGAGCCATTAGTTCCCTGTGCCTCTGTCCAGCAGAGCAACTGCAGTGATCCCCGGGGTAAATTTTCAGTTTCCCATCCACTCATCAAGGTTTCTTTTGAAGAGTGTTAGTGAGGGGCTCTGCCTAATGTAGATTGGAATCCTGTTCCAAAGCATGGGGATTCCCTGGGACAGGAATCTATCCCTCCAGCACGTGCTATTTATTATTGTGGTGAGGTTTAGATCCCTAGAGCGTGTGGCTCTTGCTGATTTTTTTTTATTTTTAGGTGGAGCATGTCCATCAGTTCTGGATTGGACACGGCCTTGTATATCAGGCAGAGATCACGAGTACAGCTGGAGTTTCTTCAGTCGGGCTACATAGGATATATGTTTGAGGCCATTAATCCTCTTGGTGAGGTACTTCTGTGGTCTTTCCAGCTGTTGCAGGTGTCTTGTAAGGTACATCCCAAATTGGGCTTTGTACTCTATGATGGGTCTGATGAGTGATTAGTAGAGGGGCACAGTAACCTCTTTTGTTCTAGATGCAAACCCTTTTGTGATTAGGTGGGCCACACAGAAGGATTTTCTAACTACCTTTGCAATATGTTTATCAAAGGAGAGATTACTATCTACTTGGGTCCCCAGATCCCTTTTTACATTTTCTGTATTTAGGGGACTAAGACATATGTGGTAGTTCGGGGCTGAGAGGGGAGTGAAGTTTGCACTAAACCTGTCTGCCAGAATGTTGGCGATATCAGTTGTTTCAGTGTATTTTGTGCAATTCTGCACCAACTCAGAGCAGATCTGAAAGTTTCCACTTAGGTTCTTGACATAGCTAAAGAACACTTTGTGGTTATCTTTGGAGTCCATGGCAATTTTTCTTTCGTAGCTAGCCTTGGATGATTTAATGATGGATCATAGTTTCTTGCTGATACTGATCAGGGATGTCTTTCCTTCTTGGGATTTTACTCTTTTCTGTGCTAGTTTCCTCCTTCTATTTTATAGCTTGTTTATGGCAGGGGTCCACCAGACTGGTTTCCTTTCCTTGGAGGAGTGAGTCTTGGTTTTGCTTGGGATAGCACGATCCATGCATTCTTGCAGGTGCTCATACAGTGCCTTTGTAAGGGATTCAGCAGCTTGGACAGTGTTGTCCTTTAACATGGGGTCTGTGAACCTTTCCACCTCGGTCTTACGTAATGTGAAGTTTGCTTTTGAAAAGTTTTTCACAGTGGTTTCCTAGATTGGGAGTGGGGGCGGAATGTGGATATCCAGAGTAATTAGGCTATGGTCTGATCTAACCAGTGAGGGTTTGACCTCCGGTGTAGAACACCAGTCGCCCATGTTGGTGATGACCAGGTCCAATATGTTGTCACCTCTGGTGGGGGTGTTGACCAGTTAATCCAGGGTGTTCCAGTCTATAAATTCTAGGAAGCGTTGGGCAAGGGAGTTAGCACTTGAGTAGTTCTCCCAGTTAATGTTTGGGTAATTGAAATCACCCAATATTATGGCGTTTGCTAGGACTTTCATATTTTCCAGTGTCTCTAGAAACCTGGAATGAGGGGTCCTGGGTCATGGTGGGTGATCTGTAGCAAGCTACAATTTGAATTGCAGTTTTGCCTGTTGTTAGTTGCACATAGATGATCTCTGAGGCGTTGTGCTGTGCCACTAACCTGGAGGTGTGGGTATCCTTGATGAATATGGATACACCCACCACCTTTTGTGTTTCGTCTGGGTTCTGTGGCCGAAAAGTATGGTATGAGTTGGAGCCTAGTAGTGCTGTGGTGCTCTCTGGAGCCTTAAACCAGGTTTCTATTACTGCACATATATTGATTTTCTCCATACTGAGGAGTGCCTGGAGTGCATGCATTTTGAGGTATAGACTTTTGGTACTGAGTAGCATTACCCTCAGATTTTTGTTACTTGTGCTATTTACGGCAGTGGGTTTGTCTTTTGAGCCTTGCCTAAAAAAGGCACCATGGGGGTGGCAAGAGCCTTGGCCAGTATTCAAAAGCCTAAGGGTGACAGGTGCAAGCTGTCTCTAGCAAAGCAGCGTGGCTTGTCGAGCATGTCATCCCAGGTGGACAGACACTGGATTCCCTTTGAATGACACCAGAAACTTAGCCAATTGTTGAAACTGATATTTTTTCTTTATACCATGGCATCATTCTTGGTGAGGGCAGGGTGCGGATCATACCAGCCTGGGCTACATGATCAGAGAGCTCTTTCATGTCTCTTTTCATGTAGTCCAGGGAGGTACATCTCAGGTCATTCACACCAACATGGACAATGACAGAGTCATATTTGTACTTGTTCTGGAGTGACCTGAGTGCTTGTGTTATGTGGCAGATCCTGGCACCTGACAGGCAGCTAACAGTAACCTTCTCCTTATTCAGCCTAGTGAGTGGGATGTCAGTGTGCCTGGCTATAGAGTCACCTATTACTAGTATATTGGGTATGCTATTTTGCCTTATGGGCTGTGATTGCGTGTGAAGTATGTGTTTCATGGTTTGTGTTGTGTAGTGGAGGTTGCTTAGATGTCAGCTTTGGAGGTCTCTGTTTCTTTTGCAGATTTTTATTTAGAGCCTCCGTGTATGTTTTCTTGTATTTATGTGTGTTTTTTGCCTGTGCTGGTTTAATGAGTCTGTGTGAGATTAGTGGTGTGATGCCAGTATTTCCCTTCTCCTCTTGACTGTCTGATCCAGTCTTGGGTTGAGAGAGCTTAGCCTCCAGTTTGGCTGTTGGTTGTCTGTGTACATGAGGCAGTTGTAACATTGCCTCAAAATGCCCAGATTCACCAGCTGGACTGGATAGTACACCTGAAACTGCCCTTTGGACATGCCTGGATAGGTACAGTGTACTGTTTTACTGAATGGCTGGTAAGGTCGAATAGAGAGCTTTGTCCTTCTGTACAGTATAGGGGGGTCTAGTGCTAAGGTTTATAAGTGCTTGCTATGAGTTTTGAGCAAGTGCCAGGCTGAGAAATGAATGGCTTGATTGCTTAAATTGAAAGTTTGTCTAGTTCCAAGGGAAAAATTAAAAAGGAGACTTTGTGGAGCCGGGAATAGTTTAACCCTAGATAACCGGCACTGCCAGGCGTGCAAAACCATGCAAATGCTGTTTTTATAGCAGGGAAATGAAAGAGATAGAAATTAGCCCAAAATGGCCAATAAACTACTTACTTCTGGGCTACAGCAAACAAGGTGCACACATTTCAAAAACAGATCAAATAAGCAGGCACAATAAGCCTTTAACCAGAAATTCCCAGCTCAAAAGGGCAGAATCTAGCCTCTCCTCCCACAAGAGTGCAGACTACAAACCTTCTTAATGTAAAATAACTGGCCTGAAGCCCAAGTGCTTAAACCGGAACTAATGCGCTTTTAGAATAACAGATGCTAAGCCTTCAATCAGCAATTCCCAACTTAGAAGAATGTAAGCTACCTGTCCTGCCACAAAAATGCAGTCCACAAACCTTCTTAATGTAAAACAACTGGTTTGAAGCCCAAGTGTTTAAACCAAATGGCTTAGAATAACAGTTACAATTTAATCAGACTACTACCAAGCAGTAATAACTGCAGCAGAATAATACAATTTAAGAAGAAGCACAAGCAAAATAAGGTAATAAAGTGGGAAGAAACACAATTACAGTAAAAGCAGATGAATAAAGTGCAAATTTATATATATATATATATATATATATATATATATATATATAACAATAGAAAATGAGCAAACTGATTTAAACAAATTACCCAATTAACCAGTAAAAAAATTCAAAACTGAGCCTTGTTCCAGCAGTCTTTAATATGACAATTTCTAACCGCACACTCCTGCCACTATGGTGCAGGGGAACCTTCTCCAAAAAAGATGGCCTGGATCAGTGCTCAAGTTATACAAACACAGCTAGAATCAGCAGGCTTAATCTAGTCTATGCTACAGCAGACAAGGCGCAACAATATTAGAAAAAAACAGTTCAAATGAGCAGGCACAGTAAGCTTTTAACCAGAAATTCCCAGCTCAGAAGGGTAGAATCTAGCCTCTCCTCCACCAAGAGTGCAGACCACAAACCTTCTTAATGTAAAATAACTGGCCTGGAGCTCAAGTGCTTAAACCAGAACTAATACACTTTTAGAATAACAGACACTGAGCCTTTAATCAGCAGTTCCCAACTTAGAAGGATGTAGGCTACCTGTCGTGCTACAACAGTGCAGACAACAAACCTTCTTAATGTAAAACAACTGGTCTGGAGCCCAAGTGCAACAACCAAATGACTTAGAATAACAGTTACAATTTAATCAGGCTACTAGCAAGCATTAATAAGTGCAGCAGAATAAACACAATTGAGTACATTTAAGAAGAGGCAAAAGCAAAATAAGGTAATAAAGTAGGAAGAAACACACAAATACAGTAAAAGCAGATAAAGTGCAAATTATTTATTTATTTATTTTTTATTTTCTTGAGTTACTGATTCAGGAATGTGTATCATTATTACTGTTTCATGAGTTGGTACAAGAATGTGTATCACTATTACTGATTTACAGGTTACTGATATAATAAGCAGGGGTTCTGCTGTTCCTTCATGGGCTGCTTCTGTTGTCATTTGGGGTGCATTTCTGGCTGTAAGGACTAATGCTCCCTCATGAGTCATATAGTTTCTTCTTTAGTTACAGATGTAATGCTGTTTAACAATGCTTCTGTTTCATGTGTTACTGGGGGTTACTGGCCCATTGGTGAGATGTATGCCAATGGTACTGGAGAATAGTGCTCTAATGTAAACTAGCCATTCTGAAAGTGATTGTGAGCAATAGAGTTAATGGTGAATTTACTAAAGGAAACTATATTCCATCTCACGGGCTTAAAGGTAACTCCATGACTAATGCACTAAACATTGTTTGTTTCAGCCTTTGCAGGAGAATTTCATTATCAGAATGAAGTTTGATAACTGCCCTCAGTTTGTAAACATAAGCTAAGCTGATTTGCCTTAGTCCCTTAATATCAACTTGACAAAGAAGAGGGGACTACAAGAGAGTCCTGTGAGAAACCACATTTGACTTTTTTTGGTCTACAGCTGATACCCCTAATTTAAACAGTATGCATATTATGAAATAGCAAGTTAGCTGCTAAGCAAACTGCATATGGATTAATGTGTTTGATGCACAAATAGCATTTGTGCTAAATGTATGGATGGATGTACTGAGACAGTTTGTCAATATCCCAGCTTGCGGCATAAAGTCAAGGTCTTTGGCAATGGCCCACTAAGTAGTGTGGATGGTGTGACATTTATCCATGACCTCAGCAACACTTTTAAAGAGCTCAACCAGGTTAATCTAGTATGAGCTTCCTTTCCCAAACTCTGTCTGTTTTTATCCAGTGATCATAGAAGGTCACCTCTGTCACTTGTATTAGTTCAGCTACAATACGGTCCATAGCTTTGCAAATAATACTAGTGAGACTAATAGGCCTGCACAGTTCCAGGATTTAGTAAAGGAACCACCTCTATTCTGTGATACTTCACCAAACTCAGGGGTATACCCAGTGGAGAGAATTTGGGTTGAAGAATTGTTGGAGATTTTGTTAGGTGTGGCTTAACAGTTCTCAACAGCTATCCAAAAATATTGTAAGGAATCATGAAACTTCTGGTGTTTTTAATTTTCATATAAAATAAAAGGACTTGGTCAAGAGTGACTTTTTTCAGGATAGATGTGCTAGACAATGGGAAAGGGGCAGTGTGCAAAGAGGATGGGGTGAAGCTGGAGGAAGAATTTGTCTGCAGGAATTTTATCAATAACCTTGGTGTCATAAAAGAAAATATCATTAGATATAAATTCAGTACAAAATTGTTGGTTACTTTTAAGCTTCCTAATATGGCTAAAGAAGGCCTTATGGTTGCCTTTGGAATATGGCTAAAGAAGGCCTTATGGTTGCCTTTTGAATTGGTTGCAAACCCAAATTCATTGTCAGCCTTAAATTTCTTAATGATAAGATAAAGGGATGCCAGTTTTAAATCCCTTTTATAATGATATAATGATGACATGAAGATCTTTCACAGATGACTAGGAACTTTTTCTTTTTGTTATATAGTTTGCTGATGTGGGAGTTGTACCATATGGATTTAGTTATAACTTACCATTCTGCATAGGTTGGATGGATGTCTCAATATGGCTATCTAGGAAGTAACATTCAGAGTAGTGGGCATCAGCCTCAGGCATGAGTTTGTTGTGCAGTGATCCATTTATGGTTATCCATAAGACTGATAAAAAATAAATAATTGATTTTTGAGTAATTCCTGAAGGCAGATGAGTTACTAAGGGCCATGAAGTTGGTTTTCAGGGAGAAAATAGCAAGGTGGTCTTATTTCTAGGAAGGGATTAACAAGCCAGGAGGTACAACTGGAGGATACATTAGTGAGGGCAAGAGCTAGAAGGCTGATGCAGCTGTTGTGCAGAACAATTTGGTCAGTTGTATTTATTTTTAAGAAGTACAGAAATCTGTGCACATATTTTTTGTTGGCACTATGTATTTACCAGTTTATGTACAGATAAATTAAATCAACAACTAGAAAGGTATGTGGTTCAGTGATTATTTGTTCCAAATGGCTAATGTATTTTCCATACTCCAAAGGTGATATAGATGGGGGTTTATTAATTGGCCATAATGTGGTAATTAATTTTGATGAGCGTTACTAGCACATCAGATTAATATCAGATTAATATCCTGTGGAATCTGGTGAGAGACAATGAGATTATGACTAAGTATGCATGCTATCTCACAATTATCAGTGGAGCTGAATACATTATGGAGCCATGTTTCTGTAATTACACAAATGATAATATCTTCAAGTGTAAGGAAGGCCTGAGTTCAGGCATTTTGTTGGCATGGAACACATCATAGTAGATATCATTTATACAAGCATAGGCAACTTAACTGACCTAGACCCCACTCTGTTTGGTCTTCTAAACATAGTTCTTTGAAAAGTATTGCAGCAGCTATGGACAATACTAACCTTGTTCACGCTGATTGTTTTGACCTGGGCAAGTCTTTGGCACTATCCACTATTCTGATATTATTGGAAAGTTAGCCAAACTTAATGTCAATCCTTAAACTGCCCCCCCTGGCTTGCAAACTGACTGTCCATAAGATCCCTAGTTGTGAAACTTACTGTCACCCCCTTTCTGAACATAACATTGCAACTAGTGTGGTAATGCAGGGATTAGTGCTGGGCCTTCATGGGGTACCAAAGGATAAGTGCTGGTCCTTCTCCTGTTTCCCATTTATTTTGAAGGCCTCCAAGCTAATATACCTGAAGTGTGGTCGAACAAGTCTGCAGATGTCTGAAGCTGGGCACTGTTATCCACTTATCCATGGATACTAAACTGCACCAAAAAGTACTGGAATATGAGCTACAGTGTATTGAAAATGGTCTTCATATGTCATATAAACTGTGCTCCTCTTCAAAACGATGTGAAGAATTCTTCGGATGAAAATGCTTATCTAAGATAAATAAAGACAGATTATTTGAGAAGAATGTAAAGCCCCAGACTTATCTTGTTTTTGTATGGGATTAAGTAGTGGTAGATTATCTATTTAGCTCTTCTGCATTTATTTGGTTTTGGAGTGCTGAAATATGTATTAATAAACAATGCACCTATGTTTCGTAAAGTGGGATTATTTCCCAACATTAAGGTCCTAAAGAAACTGAGATCAAGGGTAGTGGCAACGTGGAGATATACCATTTTGTAGATGTATGGTTAGAGGGGAGTGGTAAGAGGGGAGGAGTATACAGGAGGTACGTGAAGGATACTCCTTAGTCTATAATCCTAGCACCAAAGAGACAGCCATCTGTCACACTATCCTTTACCAGTCTGTAGAGTGCTGTGTCTGTGTGTCTTAAACACGTACTTCCTCATGTCTCCCTTGAGTCCTTTTATGTTTTCAAGTAGTTTCTTCTTATTATTTTATATGCTTTTGTTTTAAGTATGTTTCAGGTGACTGTATTGATACTACTGAAGTACATAAAAGTTTATATTATTATGACTTAGTTTTCTTTCTGTTTTATTGCACGATACTATCATACTATAAATGATGGAATGTCCATTTATAGAATGTTCTACAAGTGGAGTTAAAGCCACTAAAACATCTTTATTTGAATGTACATTTATGTTACACAGTGCTAGTTTATTCGTTCATTCGTTCATTTATTCATTCATTCATTTTCCAGTTACCTGCTTTATCCAAAGTGTTGTGTCTGGGATACAGAGACAATAATGGCAAATTGGGCAAAAGAAACTGAGACTTTTTTGAATAATTTGCCAGTCATTCACAGGATTCACACACACACACACACACACACACACACACACACACACACACACACACACACACACACACACACAGTTAAGCTGTTGGACGTATGTGGGATGTAGGCAGAAACCTGAGTATCTTGCAAAATTGCATGTAAACATGGGAGAGACATGCAGACTCAACATATAAGGAACTCTGACCAAGAACTTAACTAGAGAACTAAATGCTGTGAGGCAGCCATGCTGCTGTGCTGCAATTCTTCAACTGCAGTAAAGCACTGTAACGTACCACAAAGAACGGATTGTAAATGTATGGCAATTTGTAGAGAGTATGCTACTCCTTAGTGCCATGATATACAAAGTAAGAATAGGTGGGTGCTCCATTCATTTACTATCATTACCATGGCCAGATCCAGCTGAAGGTAACCTAGTCAGCTGCCTAGGGCTTTGTGGTGGCAGGGGGTCCTGACCATACATTAGTTTAAAAAAACAGCCCATTTTCTAATTGAATGGAAAATGTTGGTTTTGTTCTGCTTGCATTGCACACAAAGCAGGCTTCCTGCTCAGCAGGCCATGAGACTGAGGACGCACGCAAGATATGCAAGGCTAAAAGTGTGCAATGTGCAGGATATGCAAAGCTAAGAATGTGCAATGTGCAGGCTATGCAAAGTTAAGAATGTGCAATGTGCAGGATATGCAAAGCTAAGAATGTGCAATGTGCACAATATGCAAAGCTAAAAGTGTGCAATGTGCAGGCTATGCAAAGCTAAGAATGTGCAATGTGCAAGATATGCAAGGCTAAAAGTGTGCAATGTGCAGGCTATGCAAAGCTAAGAATGTGCAATGTGCAGGATATGCAAAGCTAAGAATGTGCAATGTGCAGGATATGAAAAGCTAAGAATGTGCAATGTGCAGGCTATGCAAGACTAAGAATGTGCAATGTGCAGGCTATGCAAAGCTAAGAATGCTCAATGTGCAGGCTATGCAAAGCTAAAAATGTGCAGTGTGCAGGCTATGCAAAGCTAAGACTGTGCAATGTACAGGCTATGCAAAGCTAAGAATGTGCAATGTGCAGGCTATGCAAAGCTAAGAATGTGCAATGTGCAGGCTATGTAAAGCTAAACATGTGCAATGTGCAGGCTACGCAAAGCTAAAAATGTACAATATGCAGGATATGCAAAGCTAAGAATGTGCAATGTGCAGGATATGCAAAGCTAAACATGTAAATGTGCAGGCTATGCAAAGCTAAGAATGTGCAATGTACGGGATATGCAAGGCAGACCACTCAGAATTGGTGCAGCAGAGGTGCCAGATTTGTAAGTCAGACAGTAAAATCTTGTTTTATAAATAAGAGTTCTAGGTTCTGCTTTTAAGAGATGTTTACACCCTGGAGATACTAGTTGTCTATGATTTGTTTCATGAGTAGGGGTCTCCCCAGGTTAGTACACTGTTTACTGGGGGGTGCACATGCATGTGTGGCCTTAGTAAGGGGTCACTGTCTAGTTAATTGATTAAAGACAGAAACAAATCCTGTACCTTTGCTATTGAAGCACAAGTCAATCCTCCACACCAACTGCCAGGCCTCCTTCACTTTCTTTTCTTTTTTTTTGGGGGGGGAGGGGATCATTGAGGATTACAGCCTGTTTATGCCAATCATAGATGTTCATAGTCTTGTGATTGTTAAAATACATGTTGATGCAAAACCTGCTGCTCTGTAAACTCTTTAACTGTTTTAAAATTGTCTGTTCCTATTTGTTTCCAGTTTTGTACAATTATTCTGATTTTGCAGCATATGCATGACCTGCCCTGTCCTTCAGCAAGTCACATAACCAAATAGTGGTTTGCAGCAACTGGAAATTCATCGACCAGAGTAGTTATGGAATAAAGTACGGAAGTTAATTGTACTAAAGCAGGATCGTCATCCTGTAAGCCGTGTCCTTCGGATGTGGTCCTTGGTTTGCTTGTTTTGTTGAATGTTAGCAGTGTCTTTATTTTTAGTAGTGAATAAATTTGATAGCATGAAGTATATGCATTTAATTTTCATATTTTAATTATGACTACATTTTTATTTAGCTATTTTTTTGCAGTCACATGTATGAATTGCAATGTTTTGGAGCTACAGTAGCATATTTTGGGCTACAATTATTCATCTAGTACTCAGTGCAGATGAACAATGCTATCAGCTGTTAAAGAGCTCCTCCCTGTACATGGTTTAATTCCCTTAGACTTTGTTTTTTATGTGACTGCCAAATTATTTCACCAGACAGTGGTCCTGGGCTGCCCCTGAAAAGGAACACTTGCATCATATGGGCTCTCCCAGGCTTTTAGCAAATGCAATACACATTTGTCTTTTGAATTCCCGCACCCATCACATAGTAATTCACTATATGCTGTTTGAGAATGAATCTCAGCTCAGCTCTTGCACTTTAATAGAATGCAAGAGGCATTTTCATTAAGTCTGAGTTTCAAGGGATGATTCTCACACTGAGTGTTTTGTTTTGTTTAAAAATGTCTGTTTTTTTCTTTCTATAAAACTGGAAATAAAAGTTTAACTGAAATCCAAATCTCTGTGATAATTGTAAAAGTAAAGAAGGTAATGATATGTACGCTGACAGGTTTGAATAGCATTTATGGTAAATGGGAACAGGCAGCTTAAGTAGTTGGATACTGGTCTGGCTGGTCGGGGCCTGATTCGTCACCCTGCATAAGACCCCATTTGTCCATGATCCGGATCTGTTGACACTGGAGGTGTATCATGCAACAATGTAGCTTTATTGCACCATTCTTCAAGTGGGTCAGATCTGTACTGAGTGATGTTAAAGGGGAGTGATGTCATAGGGGATAGCTATTCCCGATGACAGAGGAGATATAGGAACCTCAAAATCAGAATCACATTTATTGACCAAGTATGCACCATACAAGGAATTTAACTCCAGTTTCAGTGACTCTCCAAGTATGAATTTGATAAACGACATACAGTGGATATAAAAAGTTTACACACCCCTGTTAAAATGCTATGTTTTTGTGATATAAAAAATGAGACCACAATAAATCATTTCAAAACTTTTCCCACCTTTAATGTGACCAATAACCTGTACAATTCAATTGCAAAACAAACAAGTCTGTTGGGGGGGAATATAAAAAATAAAAACCATACAATAAGCTGGTTGCATACATGTGCACACCCTTAAACTAATACTTTGTTGAAGCGCCTTTTGATTTAATTATAGCATTCAGTCTTCTTGGGTGCACACCTGCCATCAATTAAAGAGACTCTGATTAACCCCAAATAAAGTTCAGCTGTCCTAGTAGGATTTTCCTGACATTTACTCAGTTGCCTACTACAGCAAAAGCCATGGTTCAGAGAGCTTACAAAGCATCAAAGGGATCTCATTGTTGAAAAGTATCAGTCAGGAGAAGGGTACAAAAAAATTCCACAGCACTGGATATACCATAGAACACAGTGAAGACAGTCATCAAAAGATGGAGAAAATATGGGACGACAGTGATGTTGCAAAGAACTGGACATCCCTCAAAACTGATGAAAAGACAAAACGAAAACTGGTCAGGGAGGCTGCCATGAGACCTACAGCAAGACTGAAGGAGCTGCAGGAATTTCTGGCAATTACTGGTTGTGTACTACATGTGACAACAATCTCCCGTATTCTCCATACGTCTGAGCTATCAGGTAGCTTTGCAAGATGGAAGCCTTTTCTTACACAGAAAAACATCCAGGCCTGGCTAAAATTTGCAGAACAATACATCAAGTCTCCCAAAAGCATGTGTGAAAATGTGTTATGGTCTGATGAGACCAAGGTTGAACTTTCTGGCCACAATTCCAAAATGTAAGTTTGGCACAAAAACAACACTTTGCATCACCCAAAGAACACCATCTCCACTGTGAAGCATGGTGGTGACAGTATCATGCTTTGGGATTGTTTTTCTTCAGCTGGAACTGGGGCTTTAGTCAAGGTGGAGGGAATTATGAACAGTTCCAAATACCAGTCACTTTTGGCCCAAAACCTTCAGATGTCTGCTAGAAAGCTGAAGAAATAGAGGAATTTCACCTTTCAACATGACAATGACCCCAAGCATACATCTAAATCAACAAAAGAATGGTCCATAAAAAAATATGTTTTGGAATGGCCCAGCCAGAGCCAAGACCTAAATCCAATAGAAAATCTGTGGGGAGACCTGAAGAGGGCTGTGCACAAGAGATACCCTTCAGTCTTACAGATATGGAGCACTTTTGCAAGGAAGAGTGGCCAAATATTGCCAAGACAAGATGTGCCATGCTGATAGACTCCTATCCAAGAAGACTGAATGCTGTAATTAAATCAAAACGTGCTTCAACAAAGTATCAGTTTAAGGGTGTGCACGCTTATGCAACCAGCTTATCGTATATGTTTTATTTTTTATATTTTTTTCCCTAACAGATTTGCTTGTTTTTCAATTGAATTGTACAGGTTATAGATCACATTAAAGGTGGGAAAAGTTTTGAAATTATTTATTGTGGCCTCATATTTTTTATATCACAAAAAATCTGGCATTTTAACAGGGGTGTGTAAACTTTTTCTCTCCACTGTATATACAGCTATTAAAAACAAGACAAAATTGTAAATATACATATACATATACATGCAAGGTATAAATTGCAACTCAGAGCAAGAAATACTGAAATAAATGCTGAAAAAGCAAGTATTAACAATATGTAAACAATACTGCAGGACCTTCGGAGGCTTGGGAAAAAGAATACCCCAGCCTAATAAGCTGAATTAACCATTTATGAACTTGATGGCCTGTGGAGAATACTGTTCTTTTAGCTGCTTGTTTTAGTGCATATTAATTTATAATGTCTGGCCAATGCTAATAGTTGAAAAAGATGGTGGCCTGGATGTGAAGGGTCAGTAATTTTTTCCCTGCCTGTTTCATGGGATCTATATTAGTTTGCCAAAGTCACTCTTCAGCGAACACATATTCATCGAATTGTATTCAGCAAAAATCACTTCCACGATTCGCTGAATACTCCCAGGACAAAGAAATACTTGCCCCACAGCACAACGGACACAAATTTAGCTAAATCTAACCCACCCAAGTGGGGTGCTTTGCCCCCTCTCCCACCCCCCCCCCAACTATATATACCAACTCCGAGATCACACTACAGTACAGAAAAGGGTAAAGTTATGCTGCAGGGCAAGTATTTCCTTACCCTAGAAATATTCAGTTAACTATGGAAGTGATTTTCGCTGAATACAGGTCGATGAATGTGTGCCCACTGAAGAATGACTTCGGCAAACTAATATAGACCTATTTCATGACTCTGGAATAATACAGGTCCTGTAAGAAGTGTAAACTAGCACCACTGATATTTTTGGCAGACCTGATTATTCGATATAACCTACTTTTGTCATATTTAGTCACAGATCCAAACCACACTGTTATGGATGAGCTCAGAACAGACTCAATGACTGCTGTGTAGAGCTCAAGTCAACAGCTCCAGTGGGAAATTGAACTTCGTCAGCTGTTGCAGAAAGTACATTTGCTGTTGTTCCTTTTTGTGAGCAATCCTACATTGGTGTCCCACTTCAAGTCCTGGGAGATTAGAGATCCTACGAATTTAAAGGTTTCCACAACTGACACAGCAGTATTAAATATAAAAAAGGGGGATAATATTGTACTACCAGTCCTAAAGTCCACTGTCATCTCCACAGTTGTATGAGTGTTCAGTTCCAGATTATTCTGACTACACCAAAGGGCCAGCTGCTCAGCCTCCCATCTGTATGCAGACTCATCACCATTCCTGATTAGCGCGATGATAGTTGTTTCGTCACCATATTTAATATGTTTGACAGAGGGGTCTTAGAGGGCAGTTGTTAGTGTATAGGGAGAATAGCAGTGGGAGACCACACTTCCCTGGGGAGCATCCGTACTGATCGTGTGATAACTAGATGTAAATTTCCCAGTTTCACCTACTGTTTCCTATTGGTCACAAAATTGATGATCCAGTGACAGGTGGAGGTAGGAACTGAAAGCTGGGAGAGTTCCAAGTGAAGAAGTTCTGGAATGATTGTATTAAATGCAGAGCTGAAGTCCACAAACAGAATCCTTGCACATGGCCCTGGGTTGTCAAGATGTTGTGAGATAGGCAGACCCATATTAACTGCATTATCCACTGACTGGCTCTTTTGATAAGCAGACTGAAGTGGGTCCAACAAGGGAGCTGTAGTATCCTTCGAGTGAGCTAACACCAGCCTCTCAAAAGTCTTCATGACCACCAGTGTCAAAGCAACAGGCCTGTAGTCATTCAGTCTTGTTATATTGGATTTTTTGGGGTCTGGGGTGGTTGTGGCTTGTTTGAAACATAAGGGAACTTCACACAGCACTAATGATTTATTAAAAATCTGACTAAAAACTTGTTCATATTATATAATATAATTGTACCTGGAATTGTATTACTGCAAAATAGCACACCTGGGGAAAAAAATTTTTATTTCCACAGTTATGGAAAATATGGAAGCATTCATGTATATAGTGTATATATGTTGTTAGAATGTTATTAGAAGCTTGTTTGAAAATTACCTGTATTTTCCCTTTGTAAAATGTTTTGTATGAATAAGAAGAAAAATAATAAAGAATGATTATTGGGAAAAAAAATGTGACTAAAAACAGAAGCCAGTTAATTAGCACAGGTTTTTAAACAGGAGGATGAAGCCCCATCTAGACCTGTTGCTTTCTTATTGTGCTATCTTTTAAAAAAATGACACACATCTTTTGCCAGTGTGTTCCTTGCCTGTCTAAATAAGTACTCTTATCCCCACTTCTATAGGCATCTTCCTTGGCTTGACAAAGTTGCTTAAGTTTAGCAGTACATCAGGGTTTGTTGCAGTTAAATTTTAACCAGGTCTTAGTGGAGACACACATATCTTCACAGAAGTCAATATAAGACATTACTGTGTCTGCCAGATCATGCAAGGTTGCAGCAGAATCTTCAAAGACACTCCAGTGCATACAGTCAAAGCAGGCTTACAGCTTCAGCTTTGCCTCAGTTGTCCACCTTCTCGCTGTATTGATTGGGTTTAACAGATTTTAACTTGTTTTTACAGGTAGGAAGCAAATGAATCAGACAGTGGTCAGAAAAACTCAAAGCTGCATGGGGGACAGCATGATTACATGGTATAACAATGATCCAGTGTTTTCCTGTCTCTGGTAGCACACTTTATATGCTGTGTAAATGTCGGAAGTTCATGGCTGAGATTTGCCTTATTAAAATCCACTGGAATAATCAGAAGGGAGATTGGATAATTTTGCTCTGTGCACATTATCTGATCAGACAGTTTTTGTAGTGTTGCATTCACACAGGCTTGAGGTGGAATGTAAACACTAACCAGAATAAATAAAGAGAACTCCCGAGGTGCATAAAAATGTCTACAATTAACAGAAAACATTTCTAAGTCATGGCAGCACATTTTAATTAACACTGTGACATCAGTACACCAACCTTCATTGATATAGAAGCAGATTCTGCCTCACTTACTATTCCCTGATGTCTCCAATACTCAATCAGCACTGTAAAGTTGAAAGATGGGAAGATAAAATGCAGAGTCTGGAATGGATTCATTTTTCCAGTTTTCTGTGAAACACAGTACAGAAAAAAGTGAAAAATCCTTTTGAATTTCATTGAGAAGTAACAGTTCATCCATCTTATTACATAAGGTGTGGAGGTTTGGAATCTTGGGAGTGTCGTTCAAAAACCCTGCTGTCTCATCCTTACAAGTACACCAATGCTCTTCCCCTTTTTGCGATGCCTATGTCTATACTTCTGCTGGTGACAGCTACTGGTCCCCCAGCTAGGATCTCCAGATATTTTCTTAATTTTGAGAAATCTGATGTCAAA
Organism: Protopterus annectens; assembly: GCF_019279795.1. Taxonomy (NCBI): domain Eukaryota; kingdom Metazoa; phylum Chordata; order Ceratodontiformes; family Protopteridae; genus Protopterus; species Protopterus annectens. The sequence goes on from NC_056726.1 coordinate 1,511,563,354, forward strand.
TTGCATGATATGAACTGCTGAATATTCAACGATTCTTCATGAGTATACGTATTTACAGCTGAACACCAAACAGGACAAATAAACAAAAACAAACAGAATACTAGAGAGCACTGAACCAAGGCTGCCATTTACAGCACCATCTTTAATTGTTTTGCTTTATTCATTTCTCTAAAGAATGAATTACTTCATTAATAGGCCTGTATTGTGTAATTGTGTAATATAGTCTAAACATGCATCGTTTTAGTAGTCTAACTATGCTGCATTTTAGAATATACACACACACATATATATATATATATATATATATATATATATATATATATATATATATATATATATATGGATTCACTTCATAATCTCGAAATACTGAAATCTTGAATTTCAGGTTTTTCAAGACCATGAAATCGAATCCACAAAGCATGGAAACACCAAATCCGCGAAGACCAAAACCGTGACATTCAAAACACCTAAAACACAGCACAAACCAGACCACACATATACCACAACACCCACATTACAACATAAAGAAAACAATACACACCCACAAACCTACAACACAAATAAAAAGGGAGGCAAGCCCCCCTGCACTCCTCATGTGGCTGCTCCCGCCACGTCCCCCTACTTATATATACTAATTCCGAGATTGCACAAACAGTAAGCAAAAGCAAATGCGCACACACACACACACACACACACACACACACACACACACACACACACACACACACACACACACACACACACACACACACACACACACACACATGCCCACACACACATTCTACAGTCCCTCACACACACATCACACATATCAGTACACTCACATACACTCAAACTCCCAACAAAACCCTTACAAAACACTCACTTACCTGACATAACACCTAAATCCACACACGGCACCGCACACCATCCACATACAGTCCCAGACATTATGTAGCGTAAAGTCTGTGCAGTGACTGAGACCTGGTTCAAGGCACCAGAGAGCACCCCTGCACTACCAGGCTATGACTCATACCACACTTTTCGGCCATGTAACCTGGACCGGAACACCAAATATTCATTAAGGATATCCATGCCTCCAGGCTAGTTGCTCAGCATAATGCAGCTGAGGTTATCCATGTGCAACTAACTCTGGGCAAAACTGCAATCCAAATTGTAGCTTGCTACAGATCCCCCACCATGCCCCAGGATTCCCACTCCTCTTTTCTTGATGTACTGGAAAATATTAGGGTTCAACCAAACACCCTAATAATGGGCGATTTCAACTACCCCACCATTAACTGGGAAAACTACTCATGAACCAACTCCTTTGCTCAACGCTTTCTGGAATTCATAAACTCCAATGCCCTCGATCAACTTATCCACACTCCCACCAGGGGCAACAATATCCTAGATCTAGTCATTACCAACATGAGTGACTAGTGTTCCAAACCTGAAGTCAACACCTCATTGGTCCAATCTGACCATAAGCTAATTACCCTAGATATCCACATCCTGCCCCCACCCCCCATTAAGGAAATCATGGTAAAAATTTTCTCCAAAGCCAACTTCATGCTTCTTAAGACAGAAGTGGTGAACTTCATGACACCCATACAGACGGACAATACAGTTACAACTACTGAATCCTGCACAATTGCTCTTTATAAGCACTTACATGAGTGCATGGATCATGCTATCCCAAACAGAACCAAGACGCTATCCTCCAAAAACAGGAAGCCAATCTGGTGGTGCCCTGCCATAAACAAACTGTACAACAGAAGGAAGAAACTGTTGCAAAAGAGAGAAAAATCTCATGAGTGGAGGAGCTCCCTGGTCAGCCTCAGTAAGAAGCTGCGATCCCTGATAAAATCCTCCAAAGCTAGTTATGAAAACAAAATTGCTACTGATTCTAAAGACAACCACAAAGCATTCTATAGCTATGTCAAGAATCTCAATGGCAGCACTCATATCTGCTCTGAGTTACAGCACAATAGCACTAAATATACAGACCCAACTCATATTGCCAACATCCTGGCAGATAGGTTCAGTGCTAACTTTACCCCCCTCTCACCCCCTAAAGAGCCCATCTCTATACAGGAAGAATGCAAAGTTCCTGTAATCATGGCTGCACAAGTAAAATCCACACTCTCCAAAGCCAAAGAATGCAGGCAGCATCCATGGGACCAGACAACATCCCAGGCTGCATTCTACACGAACTACAGAACGAACTGGCACCCCACCTAAGTACCATGTTCAATCATGGCGTCACCTCAGGCTTTGTGCCTGCTGAATGGCGCACAGCAATGGTTATCCCACTCCACAAGGGGGGAGCCACCACGGACCCCGGGAACTACCGCCCCATTAGCCTGATGAGCCTGGTCTGCAAGGCCATGGAACGTATCATCATGGAAATTATAAACAAAGACAGTGGTAATCTCCAAACTCTGGACCCCTCCCAGTTCGGGTTTGTAAAAGACAGATCATGTCTCCTAAACCTGATAGACTTCTTTGAAGCAGTCACCAAAGTCATAGACAAGGGTAAGGTGGTTCACACTGCCTGTCTAGATCTTGCCAAGGCTTTCAACACCATCCCCCACTCTGGAATTATAGATAGACTCACTAAACTAGGTATAAATCCCTATGTCACAAGATGGGTTGCCAACTGGCTCACTGACAGAACCCACACTGTGAAAGTAGCAGACTCCAAATCCGACTTCAGACCAGTGACAAGTGGTGTACCACAGGGTTCAGTCCTGGGTCCTCTCCTGTTTGGTATCTACTTCTCTGAAGTACAGGCTAACACAGAAGGTCTTTGGCTAACGAAGTTTGCAGATGACTGCAAACTAGGAGCCATAATCAAAACTCCTAACAATGTGGACATCCTACAAAAAGGCCTCACTGAGACAGATGCCTGGTGTCAAAGCCATGGCCTCAAGCTCAATGCCAAAAAGTGCATTGCCATCCCCTTTGGTAAAAACTCTGTACTCATGAGCTACAACACAGGCGGTAGTATACTTAACACCGAAAGTGTGATAAGAGACCTTGGGACACAGGTGGACAGTAGTCTCTCCTTTGATAATCACATTGCCACAGTAGTCAGGAAATCCTTCTACGTGGCACACCTCATCACAAAAGGTTTCTCATCCAGAAAAAAAAGAGGTCATTGTTCCCCTCTACTCATCACTCATTAGACCCTTTATAGAGTACAGCACCCCTTTTGGTATGTACCTCAAGACATCTACAACAACTGGAAAGCCGCAGAAATACCTCACATAGAGGATTACTGGCCTCAAACAGATGCCCTACGCAGACCGTCTCAAAAAACTCCAGCTTTACTCTTTCGCATATCCCCTACTCAGAAGTGATCTCTGCATAACACACAAAGTTATGTCAAACCCAGAGCTGTTGGACATGCTCCACTTAAAGAAATCCCTCCGAGCTACATACTCCAGGGACCTAAACCTTGTCACCACAATGAACAGAACATGCCAGAGGGATAGAGTCCTGCCCCAGAGACTTCCCATACTCTGGAATAAACTACCTATCTATATCAAACAAAGCTCCTCATTAGCACTCTTCAAGAAAAATCTTGATGATTGGATGGGAAATAGTAAATTCACCCCGGTGATCACCTCTGTGGCTCTGCTCGACAGTGACACAGGAAAATAATTTTCTTGGGTGGCAAAAGCAAGGGTACCTTTTTGGCTGGGCTTGTATAGGCCCCAGGGCCAATAGCCAAGTACCTACCTATGAACCTATGATGAGTGGATGGGAAATAGGAAATACACCCCAGGGATCACTTCTGTGTCTCTGCTCGACAGTGGCACAGGAAAATAACTTTCTTGGGTGGTGTAATCCAGGGAACCTTGTTGGCTAGGCTTACGTAGGCCCTTGGGACAATAGCCTAGTACCTACCTATGAACCTATGAACCCATGAACCTATGAACCCATGAACCTATGGACCTATGAACCTATGAAAGCCATCACTTTCGCTATTTTCAAACTTTGACTTTATAGTCTCGAGATACTGAAATTTGACATTTCAGTATTTCAAGGTTATAAAGTGTTTCTATATATATATATATATATATATATATATATAGATTATAAAGTGTTTCCATATATATATATATATATATATATATATATATATATATATATATATGTTTATTTATTTTTTTTTGCAATCCCTTCTTTACAGGCTCCAGCAATTGCAAATGGGACGATATTTGTCAGGTCATATACCCAACCTTATTTGGAATGATGATCACAACAGCATGACCTTCAGCATCCATTATGCTATTACTGTAGCATATCACTGTGATATACTCTCTACAAAATTGGCTGTAAAGGATTTCACCATTTAGTTAAAAAAAATTTACTCTGGCAGTTAGCACAGAAGACTTAAGCTCTGACTTGTTAATGAGCTCCTTCCTGCATCAAGGGTGCAAGATTTGAATTATTCCACCTTCACTTGGTATGTGATCACAGGAAGAGGTTCTCCTGTTCGATTCTTGGCTGGGGTGCATTCTGTGTGGAGTCTGCATGTCCTCCCTGCAGTCATGTGGGTTTCCTCTGGGTGCTCTAGTTTCCTCCCACATTCCAAAGACATGCAGTAGGTGGACTGGACACTCTAAACTGTCCATAGGTGGGAGTGTGTGTGTGTGTGAGTGAGTGGTACGGATGAACTACCATGACAGGGCTAGCCACCAGGGGGTGTAAACCTTGGCCTGAGATGGTTGTCACTGTTGAAAGTGACACCCCGACCCCATGTGCAAAATGGGAAAAAATAGTTGAGGATGGAGGGATGGCTTCAGCAAGTCATTTAACCAGACAGTTCTTTAGAGCAATAAGGAATTTGGGCTAGGCTCATTAATAGTCTCCACGGATGCATGCTTATTAAATATGAACCTGCTGCCTTGTTGCCAGCCACTCCCTATTGCATAGCTGATCTAATTCAGGAAATTTTATGCTAATATCACCAGCACACCAATTTTTTAATGTAGTATAGGCAATGTATTTTTCAAGGTCAGCAGGCACTGCATTTGTAGATGAAGTACTGAAATGGAAAAGCGTTTGCAGTCAACATCCTCTGCATTAGTAATACTCCTCTTTAATGTGGAACTATTTGGATGCGTTTTACTGCTGCAGATGTCATGCTTACTGACTTAGCATATGTTACCAGGTGGTTAGTGTTTCTTATGCTCTCATAAATACTCTTCTATTTGAGTCATGCTACCCTCGGCTTTATCTTATGGTGTGATGTTCGTGATCTTTGTACAGTTTAATGTAGGCCATCCAAAGCTGCCAATAAAGTACATTTATTTCTTCATAACAGTAAGGGGTGTACACATTAAACAAAGTGGCTATAACTGCTGGTGGGGGTGGAAGGGCTCTCTGTGGATGAAAGTACCTTATGCTGTTATCATCTGGTGATTTTAAACTATTTGTAATCTGGCTTTTCAGGACGAGTATGCAATCTAAACAAATTAAGTTGGAATACATTGGCTACTGTGTGTTTTTGTGAAACAAATTTAAAATGTGTCTTTGGTAATTATTATAATTATTAATCTTTTTTGACAAACATCTGACATCTGAGAAGGATGTAGTCAACAATGAAGCTATAACTGCTTGCTTTAGGGAGATGTCTCTTGATAAAAATGTGCACACAATCTGCCAGTGGTCAGATGTATTTGTAATGAATGTGAGTTTCAATGCATTTTCAGTGAATTTGAGTTTCAAGAGGAGAGGCATTGACTGTTTCTCATGCTAAGTCTGTTTTCAACGTGAGACTGTTTAATTTAGCAAATGGCCATCAGTATTCATGCTATATAATTTGAAATATAGATTTTAAAGCAAATCTCTGTAATCACTTTAAAAGTAAAGAAGAGGATAGTATGTACACTGACAGGTTTGAAAGGTGTTTATGGTAATTAGGGAGACACATCCAAATAATGGGACCCTGTGATATCTGTGGAGGGCCCTGGTCCATTACCCTAGTTAGGGTCCCATTCGACCATGATCCAACTCTAATCATCATGATGAAAAGGTATATAGCAGAACACATATGTATCATTCTGTGAAAGCCCCAAAACCCCAGGAAAAAATATACATGCACATTGAGAATCCTATTTCTATTTACCGTGAACACTCATGTGGACATATAAACAGAAAAAAGAAAAAAGGTCTGAAATGGAAACAGTTCATGGGAATAAGCAAAGGTGGGCGATTGTTATAATGGTTAAGGTGTTTAACTTACAGACACAAGGTGCAGGGTTTGATTCTCATATCGGGTAATTGGCTAGGTTTAAAATGGCCCACAATGGTAGTTAGCTTAGTACTAATCTATGCACCTACATGTTAAAGTGTGACATCTGTTGAAAGTCTGTGCAACTCATAAAGCAAATCATTTGTATGTTTTGAGATATACGTAGGAAAATACTCCTGCACAGATAGTTCTGGAAATTATGCCAACTCTAAACTGCAAGTGAATTAGAAGAATCAGTTACAGAATGCAGCAGTAACTTTCATCATGTAGTACATGTAACCGGCAGTAAATGGGCAGCAGAGTGTTTGTACACACAGAGTGCCATGAAAAGTGAATGGGCCTCAGACATATAGACACAATAGGTGACTTTTGTTTGTTGATTCATGTTAGCATTATGCACTGACAAAAGGATGTAGTATTGCACTGAAGACATGCTGAATAAATAGAGAAAAGGCTTTAAAATAGATTCACTGCAATATAATTGCAGCCCAGTGACGTTCACATATAGAATGCTCCAGAAATGTCTGTGCCCTCTAAATGTACTTCCATACAAGTCAGTTGTTCACCAACTCCCATAACTGTTACATTTGACTTGGTAAATTTAGGCTTATGTATGTCACATTCACCGCCTAGCATGTATCCATTATAAGTAAATAAATACATCCAGACCACCTAGCTAACAGATAAATGTTTGTATAATTATCTTCTACAGCATGATGGTTAAAAATACAGTAAGCATGTATGCAAACAGCTATTTCACAATAATATTACACTATATTCCAAACCCAGTTGCAAGCTGTTTCATTGTTGTCAAGCTGGAGAAATAGTGAGCGCGCAGACTCATGCACACATGTCCCCACGTGACGTGCACATTGTTTCCCATTTTATTGTAATACCATTTGAGTGCAAGATGGCAGCTGAAAACAATGCCTCATGGTCAGTACATGGGCATATATCAAGACTTATTCATCTAGTGTCTTAAAGGTATTTGCAAAGCATAGATGCATATTGGTACCACTTGAAAAAAAATCCATCATGGCTTCTCACTACAGCAACTAACTTGCAGGAATAAGGTGACTTTTATAAGCCATAAAGGATGAGCAGACTTACCAAACTGTAACTAACATAGCATATGATATAGGTTGTTGTTCTGTGATCCCACATAGTTCAAAGTCTAATATGTCTTTCCTTTCCAAATGAAAATCCTCCAAAAATAACAATCGCTCAATCAATAAATAAATAAAAAACACACCCACAATTCCAGTGTACTATATTTGTAGCTATCAGAAGCATTGCAGATTTTCATTTATCAATGCCTGGCATTCTAATTTGAATTTTTAGATAGTAACCCAAACATTTATTTTCAGAGTTTTATCTTAACTAATCTTCAGTATGATATAATGTTAACATCCTCTCTGGCTCTTGGCCTGAATGACGCCAAACTAAATTAGGTCTCTGATGAAGCAAGCAGTCTGGTAGATTTAATTTGTGTAAGTGGTCTAAAACAACATTTTTATTATAAAACTAAGGCCTAATAAATTTCTGACAGTAGAAACTACAATAACTAAAGAGATTCTCCTTATTAAGAGTTACAAGTGAATGAATTCAGTGACTCTACAGGAGTGAGGCCTGCTGCCAAAACAGCATCAGAGACATCTCTGTCTAGCACCTAACACAAGTGACATCATTCTAATCTAACTCTGAAATAATAAATAGTTTAATCTGTGTAAGTGGTCTAAAAACAATGATTTTATAGTTATACTAACGGCTAATACATAACATAAACTGGAATCTCCTGTTTTGACAACAGTTATTACACTAATGTTGAACTTTTGTGTTTAAAAATCAAATAAACAAAACCCATGCAGCTATAAAACAGGAGTTTACTGAAATAACAAGATTCCACCTTTGCCAAAGCTAATAGCTTGTTTGAGAAAACTGAGCAAAAAAGAGGCATAAATAAAAAATGAAAATCACAAAGATGAGAGTTTAGAAATCCTTGGCAGAGACTGAACCATGACAATTACTTAATGATTACCACTTTCAGTACAAAAATTACAAATACAATGCCTATTAGCCAGTGTAATAAAAGTAATAAATGATATAAGTAAAATGCTATTTTGTGACTACCTCTTCTACCTGACTTAAAATTTTTCCAGTCAGCAAACACCACTCCCCTCTGTCAGCTTGCATTTGGTCAGTATTAGCTGCCCAGTGTAGGTAGTTACTGCTAAGCACGTAAGAAAGAGTTGTCGAATACATTTTCAAGTCAACATCTTGGGTTACCATTTCCACATTACTCTTCTCTTTGAAATAGAACAAAACACTTTGTTGGCTGTTAGAAATATTTGAGTAGTAGATGTGTACAGATTCTTATTCATTTTTATTTGTTAATCGGGGTAGTGCATTGATCTTCATGGTGTACAGATTCTTATTCATTTTTATTTGTTAATCGGGGTAGTGCGTTGATCTGCATGGTGTACAGATTCTTATCCATTTTTATTTGTTAATCGGGGTAGTGCATTGATCTGCATGGTGTACAGATTCTTATTCATTTTTATTTGTTAATCGGGGTAGTGCATTGATCTTCATGGTGTACAGATTCTTATTCATTTTTATTTGTTAATTGGGGTAGTGCATTGATCTTCATGGACCTTTTTCAGGCTCAGAGTTACACAGTTAGGTAATGGAGACCAAGGGAATCAAACTCTGGCCCAGTGGCCCACAGGAAGGAGCTCATTAACAGCTTCTTAATCCTCCAGTTCAGCTGCCAGACTTCCTTCTGTACTATTTAGCTTTCTTCACATTTTGTAGTAGTGTTTACACACTCACACACACATAAATACACACACACACACACACACACACACACACACACACACACACACACACACACACACACACACACACACACACACAGGGGTGGGTTAGGTGTCATAAATTTGGTGATGAAACAGGTAGCACAAGGCTGGGCCCTGGGCTCTATTCCTACACCAGGTTCATAGGTTCATAGGTGTGTACTAGGCTAATGGCCCTGGAGCCTTTACAAGCTTAGCACATAGGATTACCCTGGCATCGTGTAACCCAACCTTTGTTTCCAGTGCCTCTGTCGAGTAGAGCCACTGGAGTGATCCCCGGGGTGAATTTTCTATTTCCCATCCACTCATCAAGATTCCTCTTGAAGAGGGCCAGTGAGGCGCTCCACTTGACATGTATTGGAAGTCTATTCCATAGCATGGCCAGTCTCTGGGTTAGGAACCTGTCCCTCCAGCTTGTTCTGTTGATTGTGGTAATAAGGTTAAGGTCTCTAGAGCATGTAGTGTGGAGGGATTGGGATTTCTTTAGATGTAGCATTTCTAACAGAGCTGGGTCAGATGCAGCTTTGTAAGTAAAGCAGAGATCACCTCTAAGTTGGCGATATGAGACACAGAATAGTTGGAGTTTTGTGAGTCTGTCCATGTAGGGCAAGTGTTTAAGGCCTAGGATCCTCTTTGTGAGATACTTTTGCAGCCACTCCAGCTGTTGCAGATGTCTAGTGAGGCACATGCCAAATGAGGCATTCTACTCAACGATTGGCCTAATGAGGAAAGATTAGAGGGAGACAATGACCTCTTTCATCCTGGATGCAAAACCCTTAGTAATGAGATGTGCCACATAGAAGGATTTTCTGACCACAGTGGCAACGTGGTGGTCAAAAGAGAGGTTACTGTGAACCTGTGCTCCCAGATGTCTTATGACATCTTCTGTGTTCAGTGGACTAACATCAATGTGGTAATTCATGGGAACTGGTTTTTCCCAAAGGGAATGGCGACACATTTTTTGGCATTGAGCTTAAGGCCATGATTCTGACACCAGTTGTTGGTCTCAGTGAGGCCTTTCTGTAGGATGTCAACATCACTTGGGGAGTTAATTATGGCTTGCAACTTGCAATCATCTGCAAACTTCATCAGCTAGAGTCCCTTCGTGTTGGACAAACAGGAGAGGACCCAGGACCAAACCCTGTGGGACTCGACTCGTGACTGTTTGGCAGTCTGAGTTGGAGTCAGCTGCTTTCACACTGTGGGTTCTATCTCTGAGCCAGTTTGCAACCCACCTAGTGATATAGGGATTGATGCCTAGCTTAATGAGTTTTTCTATGATTCCTGACTGGGGAATAGTATCAAAGGCCTTGGCCAGATCAAGGTAGGCTGTATGAACCTCACTGCCTTCATCCACAGCTCTGGTGACAAACTCAAAAAAGTCAACCAGATTGAACAGGCATGATCTACCCTTCACAAAATAAAACTGTATGGGATCCAGAGTTTGGAGATTCCCTATGTCCTTGTTTATTAGGTCCATGATGATGGGTTCCATAGCTTTGCATATCAGACTTATCAGGCTAATGGAGCGGTAGTTCCCTTTGTGGAGAGGGATGACTGTAGCAGTGCGCCATTCGGTAGGGACAAAGCCTGAGGTGAAGCTATGATTGAACAGGGCACACAGGTGAGGTGCCAGTTCACTCTCCAGTTCATGTAGAACACAGCCAGGGATATTGTCAGGTCCCATAGAAGCTGTGTTCTTGGCCTTGGACAGTGCTGTTTATCCTGTGCAGCAGTAATACTGGGTGCCTGGCAATCTACTGGTATTGTGATTGGTCCTTTGGGCGGGAGGGTAAAGTTGGCACTGAATCTGCCGGCCAGTATATTGGCAATATCTGTTGGCTCAGTATAGGAGGTACCATTGTGCAGAAGCTCAGAGCAAATCTGGGTATTACTGTGGAGATTCTTTACATAACTATAGAAGGCCTTGTGGTTGTCTTTACTATCTGCTGCAATTCTGTTTTCTTAGCTAGCTTTAGAGGATTTGATGAGGTAGCCAGATTGCTGACACTGCAGTGCAACATAAGTGGGTGCTGCATTCCTGATTGTGTCATACTTTGGGGGGATATTAAACCAAGCCCCATCTGCCTGAGCTAGTGATAGCTCAGGTGGATGTAAAAGATCCCGCTGCACCTATTAAAAAAAGTAAGGGAAGTTCCCCGATGCCTTAGACAAATTTTCCCAAGTAGTATAAACACCTCTCTGGTGTCTGCCCTGAAAAGATGTCCCGAGCCTAGTGGGACCAACCTGGTCAACAAACAATAAATTAAATATAACAGCCCCAAAAACAGAGAACAAAAAGTAGAAAAATAACAACCACAGGCAACAGCACCAAAGATTTATTACCAAAACTTTAGCACCTTGGCTCTCATAGCCTTCAAGAAGTGAAATACATTAGAAAGCATCCTCCTTTATATACACATATTAAATTAAATATATACTGAAAATGCTCTCTAAAAACAAAAATGCTACTACATTAGGGCCTGAAAATTTGCCTGGATGCCTAACAAATAGTGCCAAGCATGGTTTTGTAGGCCCCATTCTTAGAAATTTGTAACCTGGACATAGCTACAGGATTTGCCTCTGAAGAGATGTGAACTGCAGTGGTGATGCCCCTACACAAGCGTGGCCCTAGCATTGACTGAGGAAACTATAGACCCATTAGTGTTACTAGTCTAATTTTAAAAGTTATGTAACACATCATATCTGATAAACTATGAAAGGAAAGACCATGTCAGTGTGGCTTTGTCACTCGCAAATCCTGCCTACTCATTGTAGGAAAAATCTTCATGAAGTTCAAAGGCCACATGAATCATACCTCTCAACTGTCCAGATTTTTACAGAATGTCCTGATTTTTGGCTCATATTTTTGGTCTGTTTCCCATAAAATTTGTGGTTTCCTGGCAAATCACTGGGATGATTTGAGGGCTGAAGTCAGTAAATAATGACATACATTTGAGTTTCAGACTTCAAATCCTTCAGACAAAATATGTTAAAACAAAACATGTTCCTCTAGCAACTTTCCACGTTTGTAAGAGCACTATTTAAAATATGTACCTATTTTTCGGCCTTTGCCCCCCCCCCCCAATATAACTTGGCTTTGTCCAGACTTCTTGCACTAAGAGGTTAAGAGATATGCACATGAGCTATAGACTGTCATTACTCTAGTTACACATATTACCTGAATTTGGTCATGGAATTTGGCACTATTCCCCATGCTGTCATGGTAAACAAGCTAAGTGCCTTAAAAGTAGCCAGCCTGCAAGTGTTATTGTCAATTGTCATATTGTGGAGGCAATCATGAGTCTAAAAGAGAGAAGTGCTTAGCATTTGGTCAACAATGCCACAAGTTTAAAAAAATGGAACCACTTTCAAAAGTTTTAAAAAATGGATTGGTTTTATTATATTGTCTACATTTTTTTAAATATCCATGATGTATAATATATTTTTGAACTTGAATACTGCTGCTATCTGACTTTGTTTTAGGACACACTGTTGCTTTAAACTTTTTACCTCTGTTTCAGGATATGATGTCATCCTTACAGGGTTTAAAACAAACTGGACTGTTTTAAAATTTGTATCTGATGAAGTCTCTGTAATCTTGGAATATTGAGAGGAAAGCACTCATATATTTTATTGTTTATTAAATAAAAAACGTGCTTGGTGGTTTTAAGAAGTGGTCTGCCTCCTCTACACTCCTTTAAGAGAGCTGACATGCAAAAATGTTGCTGGTCATGGTTAGAACAACACAGGGAGCAATTGATAACCTCAAACAGAAAATTGGCAACCCTCCTACGTTAAGGTACTATGATGTTCAGAAACCAGTAGTTATTTCCTATGATGATTAATGTTCGGTCTTGGTGCAGTTATTCTTCAAGATGGCAGACCTTTTGTCTATGCATCTAGAACTCTTACCCAAACTGAGATGCAGTAAGCTCAAATTGAAAAGGAATTTTTGGCAATTGTGTTCGCATTTTCGAAGTTCCATGATTATATTTATGGTCGAGCTATCCAAATCATAACTGATCATCAACCTTTAGTCACTACTTTAAAGAAGCCTATGCATTCAGTTCCAGGAAGACTACAAGGAATGATGCTCAGATTACAAAAGTTTAATTGCACAATGGTCTTTACAAAGGGTATACTTCTTTATCTGGCTGATACCTTATCCAGATTGCACAGAAATACTACGGAACAGCCTGATGCAGAAAATTTTGACTTTGATTTCATGGAAGTGCATAATTTTTCTACCACAAGACTTGATTAACTGAGAGACCATACAAAGACTGATCCAATTTTGCAAAAGCTCAACCACTTCATCAATGTTGGATGGCCGTCAAAGCAATCCTGTCTATCACCAGACATGCAGCCTTACTTTCCATACAGAGATGAAGTGCTGATGGAAGATGGTATAATTTTCAAAGGTCCCAAAGGTATTGTTCCTACTTCCTTACAACGTGAATACATTCAGATTTTGCATCATGGCCATCCAAGGATCCGATTCTACCAAAGGAAGGGCGAGAGGGCTAGTATTTTTACCTTCGATATCAAAAGACATTGATAAAGTGCTTCTTCTTGTTTGGTATGTAATAGTACTAAACTGCATTTGCAAAAAGAGCCACTTCAGCTAAATCAGACTCCAGAACTACCTTGGTCAACAGTAGCCACTGACATATTTGAGTTTAACAATCAGCATTAGTTAGTGTTGGTAGACTCTTATATGAACTGGTTTGAAATCGATTTGCTACCTAACCTGACATTCAGTGCTGTTATTACTAAGATTAAGCATCATTTCTCAGTCCATGGTAGCCCACACAAGTTACTTCTGACAACAGTGCCCAGTTTACCAGTCATTTGTTTTAGAAATTTGTAAAAGAGTGGGACTTTATCCATGTTACTAGTAGTCCTGAGTACCCATAGTCAAACGGCCTTGCTGAACGTGCAGTACAGAGTGCAAAGCAATTACTAGAGAGGTCAAAGTGTGACAATACTGATATCTTCTTGAATTTACTTAAGCGCAGAAAAAAACCCTTTGACAACTTACTTGGCTCACCTGCTCAGAGACTTATATCTCGGCAAACCAGAACAACCTTACCAATCAGTTCTAGTTTGTTGGTGCCTAATGCTAAAAACTCCAGAGCAATCAAAGCCCAACTTTTCAAAAAGCATTCTTCTCAAATGTCCAGCTGTGATAAAATGAGCAGATTTCTTCATCTGTTAAAAGAAAGAGAGATAGTGAGGATGTAAACGGCAAAAGGCTTTGATCGAATTGGTCAAGTTACAGGTATATGTGCTGAGCGAATAACTTACTTATTGGAATCTGAGGGTATAGAATACATGAGAAGCCAGACATCTTCTTCCTGTATCAGAAACAATATTGCATCATTGTACCTATGATATAAACTCTAAATCTCAGAGCAACCCTGACAAGTTCATACTGAAAAACTTGTCACAGTATCCATTCCTGTTCCTGATGATGTCCCAGTTGTCCGCGAAGTTGAACATTCCTTGAAGACAGTCCCCATTACTAGATTCTATTCTGACTTTTATGTTACATGATCAGGTTATGAATTTCGAGACCTAGTGTAAAATACGCAGCAACCTGGACATGATCGTTTTATAGGTGTCTGATTTTGTATGATTGCTTGTCAAAGAATTAGTTCTGTATAACTGCATGTCATAAGATCAATTGCATGTCATTGAATACTGTCATTTGATGTATTAGCTATTTCTCAAAGAAGAAGGATATAGATCATAGCATGCGCGCGCGCGTGTGTGTGTGTGTGTGTGTGTGTGTGTGTGTGTGTGCGTGTATATGTACCTTTAAGAAGTATTTCAAGATGTAGCACATGCATATAAATACTGAACACGTGCAGGCCGCATTTTGAGAGAACTGCCAGATTGTTAACATGTATGAGTGTGGTGGTCAGTCTGTTTATAAGTTTATTTAAGTTTAAATTACTAAGCCTCAGTCCTGATGTGTTTGTGTGTAATAAAGCTGCTTGAACTGAGCCCACAACATTCATCTGTTTTATCCTGACCAGACGAGCGACACTCTCCTTTTAATCATCTACTTTTCCCATCTCCATACTGAAAATGAGGACCTTTGATTAGCTAAGTTTGCAGATGACTGCAATTAGATATTAATCCAAAATGGACCTCTAATACCTATTCAGTACAGCAGGAAACTTACCCTCATAAAAAGTGGTGTAAGGAAAAATAAATAAATTTAAATGAAGTGTAGTATTGTAACATTTGGTAAATGACTTTGTTCTCCTAATGTACAGTACAGCTTCTCCAGTCTGAAGGGATGATGCCATCAGAGATCTTGCAACCTGGGCTTATAATTCCATCTCCTTTCATTGCCAGGTAGCTGTAGTAGTCAGAAAAACTTTCTGTTTAGAACAGTTAATATCTAAAGGCATGTCATCCAGATCAAAAGAAGTTGTCCATATTTCTTTATGCAGCCTTAATTAGGTCAGTTATTGAGTAAAATACTCCTCTGGGATGTACATTTCTAGACATATCAAGCAACTTGAAAGGTCCAAGTGGTTTCTAACTGAGAGGATTGTTGGTGTGAAGTCCCTGAAAACATGAAAACAGTCCCCTGCAAGGAGAAAGTTGCACGGCCAAAATAAAGTCCCAGAAAAAAACATAAAGCCAGCAACTGAATGGCTGTAAAAGGATCATTTATTGTTGGTTAAACATTCTTCAGACTTCAAACTCACAGACCGGTTTCGGCAGGAAATTAATTAAGCCTTCTTCAGTGTGATAAAGCAAAAAACAAAAAAGGAAGTCTAGTTATACAAAAATATTAATCAACAGCAAAATGCAAAAGACATGATTCGTGAACTCATGAATAAGTAACACAATCAAAGATGTTCATTAAGTCCTGGATAAAAAAGAGCACCCAACTTAATTATCCATTTTTTCTCCTTAATATCTAATTTCTGATGCCAACCAGATTTAACTGTGCGATCACCTAAAATTTTATCAATAACAAAAAAGTGAAACCTAGCAGTAGAATGTTTTAAAGTGTGCTTATACAATGCATTGCTGGGTTTTTACACTTTATATCACTAAGATGCTCAGAGATACGTAATTTAAATGGCCTTGATGTCTGTCCTACATATAAACAACGGCAGCTGCAGCATGCCATATAGATAATCCAGTCACTATTACAATTCGCAAAAAATGTTATGTCATATACTATGCTACAATTGCCACTGGAAAATTCTTTGGTCTTTAATACATGTTTGCAATTAGAACAATGGCCACAAGGCTCACAGCCAATGAGTTTATCTCCAAGCAAGGTAGTTTGTGTGATTTGCAACAACATAGAATATGAGTGGTGTTTGCAATGATTAAAATAAGTCCCTAAGTTCTTGCCTTTTCTAAAAGAAAATGAACAATTTTGTGGGATAACAAAAGACAATGCAGGGTCAGCAGACAGAATATTCCAATTGTTTTGAATAATATTAATAAATTGCCCAGTGTTCCTACCATATGTGGTAGTAAATCTTAATGGAGTGGAAGAAGTACAATCGGTTTTCTGCTTATACCTGAGCAAATCATCTCTGTTCAAAAGTGATGCATACCTTTTAGCTATTGCGACATAACCTGGTTTATAACCCCTGTTATCAAACCTCTGTGGTAACTCCTGGCTATACGTATGAAAAACAGTGTCATTTGAGCAATTATGCCTCATCTGTATAAATTGAGACTTGGGAATGTTTCTGGCAATGTGTTTTGGATGAAAGCTGGATGCGTGGAGCAAAGTATTATATTGAGGAAATTTTCTGAATACCTCAGTGGTGAGGGAGTTATCAATGTTTCGTGTTATCTTAACATCCAAAAAAGTAATAACATTTTGGTCATAATTAATCGTAAAATGTAACCCCCACTTGTTATCATTCAGGTATTCAACAAACTCATGCAGATAATCAATATCGGCCCTCCACACCATCCAGCAGTCATCCAAATATCTACGCCATATGTCAATTTCAGGTAAAAATAGATTATGCATATCATCATAAATGATCTGATCTTCAATGTATGCCATGTATAGATCAGCATAAATAGGGGCGAATGAGGCCCCCATGGCAGTACCCTTAATCTGCAAATAACACTGTTTGTCATAAAAAAACACATTTTTGGTTAGCACATGTTCTGTTAAGATGATCAAAAAAGTATTAAAACCAGGTTTGTACAAATTAGATTTTTCCAGCCAATATTCAAGAGCATCCAGGCCCGCCCAATGAGGTATATTGGTATACAGTGAGCTCACATCAAGGGTACAAAGCCACCAGTCTTTTTCAATTTGCATATCATTAATAATACTGAGGAACTGTGTGGTGTCCTGTATCCTGGATCTGACCCATGAAAGTAAAGGTTTTAGATATTTGGTCAAATATTCAGACAAAGGCTCAGTAAGAGAGCCGGTTCCTGCTACAATAGGTCTGCCCGGTGGATGAAAGAGAACTTTATGGATTTTTGGTAAAAAATAGATATACTGTCTGGCTGGATCAGAGACCGTGAGATGTTTCAAAATATTAGGTGTAATAATACCATTCTCAACAGCCGAATTTAAAAATCTATCTATTTGCTGTTTAAACATACCAGTCGGATCAAGAGGCATCCTATTGTAGTACCTGGCATCATCTAACTGTCTATGAGCTTCTTTATCATAATCTGTCCAATTCATTACCACAACAGCTCCTCCTTTATCGGCTTTAATGATTACCACTTGTTTATTGCTAACAAGCTCCTCCAAGCATAACATCTCAGATTTAGAGATGTTGTTTGGCAGAAGTGATCCCGTATTAGGGCTAAAATGTAGATCTTTGAGAGTACTCTGTTGAAAAAGGCTAACTGTTGGATGCATAGGGGGCATAAAGGGCGAAGGATGGTATCTAAACCCATCTGTAGGTAAACCAAGTGATTGATCACCCTGAAAAAATATTTTGAGATTAATCAATCTACAAAAGCTTACTACATCCTGAGCAAAAGTATCTTCTGGAACAAAAAAAAACAGGAATAAATGAAAGTCCTTTATTAAGAAGTGTGGTTTGTTGTACAGTTAAAACAGTATCAGAAATATTACATACATTGTCATAAGTAGTGGTATTTATTTGTTTGTAAGCATTTCCATTAGATTCTTTAGACTTGTAGCTTGTACGGTGTTTTCTGCCCCCCCCCCCTCCTCCTCCTGCATGACCTAAAGGGGTCCCAAAATTGTTAAGTTTGGGTGAGGGAGAATCCATGGTGTGCAATGTGTCAATATCAGTCCCAGAAGAATAGTCTGCATCAGTGGTATCAGAATGGGTATCATAACCTTGATGTTTTTTTTAAAATGGATCTTGGCCTCTTACGTTTTGGATAAGGGTTATCAGTGTTAAATGATTTCCCAAATTTAACATATTTAGTTTGTTTAAAAGGTTGCCCTCTTTCGTAATCAGATTGATCACGAATACATTTTTTCACTTTCCTGTCTTTTAATTGTGCTTCAAAAGTGAGGAGATCTGAACTAAGCTTGGATAGTAAACCTGGAAATGAACTATCCTGTGTGTATTTTTCACAATCTACAACAAGTTTACCAACCTTGGGTGATTCCCTGTCAATAATTCTAGTATAATATCTAGAAAGTGATTCCACAAACTTAAGAGAACATTCCTGTTGAATAGAATGCCACTCATTCAACAAAATATCATCAGGGTCTGCCACCAGAGGTTGAATTTTAACCCTCAAGCCTCTCGGGGTTATACCTTTGGTTAAATAAGCTTTAAACAATTTGAGATGCCATACAAAAGATCTAAGCATTCTCATATTTTTGTTCAAATCACGAAACATTTTTTCACAACATTGTGATGTGTTGCCAGTATTATTATTGCTTAAATTATGGGATGAAATCCCAATACCAAATGCTGCCAGGTCCTCCCTGTCAGAGGAAAGACCAGAAAGAATATTTTTAAGATCCATATTAGAGGAGCAAAAAACCACACCACGTCCTGTTTGTGAACAAAATGGACAATAATGGCAATAGGACCAACCACCCTGTATAAAATATGGTCACAAGCCACGTCCAAATCAGGACAATAATGGTGAGGTTGTGGTCAGAAGCAACACCATAAAATCACCATAAGTAAATGGCATCCAGACAAAATGATGGTATTGACCAAAAATAGGTATAACCACAGGAGGGTCAGTAAGAACAAAAAATAGTAAAAAAACTTTTTTGCTGTGTGGCAATTATAAAACAGGATTGTGTATAGACACAACAACCATGTTGAATAGAATTCCCATACATTAATGCTAGAATAAATTGAGAGGAACCAGTTTGTCATGTAAAAGTGTATGCCTATATATTCAGTTATAGAGATCTTTCTATTACCCAATGAATGATAGAAACTTATAAAACAATGGTAATACCCATAGAAAATTTGTTTCACAACCCCAAAAAATGCCGAAAGATGAATAAATGTACACACCTGAACTTGAACTGGCTTGTTAATAAGGTCTTATTCAAGCTAAACATAAGTGGTATGCATACTACAACTATACCATATGATATATAAGCATTTCATAATATAAATATTAATGAAAAAACAGAAAATTAAAGTTGCTAATAAACCAGTATTCTTAATATTGTATTGAGAATTAAAGCATTCCAGTTGAAAAAGCACAAAAATAATAAAGCAGAAGCAGTCTCCCAATATAACAGGATAAAATGTCCCACTCTTAGTAAGCACATCCAATGAGAATCATCACAAGTCACTCTTGTACATATAAAGTCAAGTTAGGCCATCCAAAATAGTCTCACATGTGTCAAATGTCCCCGCTCATCTTATAAGTATCCGATAAAGAACGACACAAATCGCTCCTTAGCATGTAAAGTCAAGTTAGACCATCCAATATAAAGTAAATCAATCCAAACACCAATTCCGACTGAATTAGTAGTTACCCAGTCATAAGCTGAAAAAAGTAATCATCACTAGTTCACTCGCATAAATGATTCCCTTGTCATATGAAAAAAAGCGATGAAAGTAAGCCACGTGGAACGCTATTCCTTCGCATATCGTAGACAGTGCCCAACCTCAAATAACATTATATAAATAACAAACGCACAGAAAAAGGACTGAAGGCAGCTAGTGTAATATAAAAAATCCAAATGTGACACTTCCACACGATCGAAATACACCAGCCTGAACTGATATATCCACACAGCACACCATGGATCTCCAGCAGGAAGTCAGGAACAGTGTAAACATGAAAACAGTCCCCTGCAAGGAGAAAGTTGCACGGCCAAAATAAAGTCCCAGAAAAAAACATAAAGCCAGCAACTGAATGGCTGTAAAAGGATCATTTATTGTTGGTTAAACATTCTTCAGACTTCAAACTCACAGACCAGTTTCAGCAGGAAATTAATTAAGCCTTCTTCAGTGTGATAAAGCAAAAAACAAAAAAGGAAGTCTATTTATACAAAAATATTAATCAGCAGCAAAAAGCAAAAGACATGATTGGTGAACTCATGAATAAGTAACACAATCAAAGATGTTCATTAAGTCCTGGATAAAAAAAGAGCACCCAACTTAATTATCCATTTTTTCTCCTTAACATCTAATTTCTGATGCCAACCAGATTTAACTGTGCGATCACCTAAAATTTTATCAATAACAAAAAAGTGAAACCTAGCAGCAGAATGTTTTAAAGTGTGCTTATACAATGCATTGCTGGGTTTTTACACTTTATATCACTAAGATGCTCAGAGATACGTAATTTAAATGGCCTTGATGTCTGTCCTACATAAAAACAATACATCCAGCTTTCATCCAAAACACATTGCCAGTAACATTCCCAAGTCTCAATTTATATGGATGAGGTGCAATTGCTCAAATGACACTGTTTTTCATACGTATAGCCAGGAGTTAGCACAGAGGTTTGATAACAGGGGTTATAAACCAGGTTATGTCACAATAGCTAAAAGGTATGCATCACTTTTGAACAGAGATGATTTGCTCAGGTATAAGCAGAAAACCGATTGTACTTCTTCCACTCCATTAAGATTTACTACCACATATGGTAGGAACACTGGGCAATTTATTAATATTATTCAAAACAATTGGAATATTCTGTCTGCTGACCCTGCATTGTCTTTTGTTATCCCACAAAATTGTTCATTTTCTTTTAGAAAAGGCAAGAACTTAGGGACTTATTTTAACCATTACAAACACCACTCATACTCTATGTTGTTGCAAATCACACAAACTACCTTGCTTGGAGATAAACTCATTGGCTGTGTGCCTTGTGGCCATTGTTCTAATTGCAAACATGTATTAAAGACCAAAGAATTTTCCAGTGGCAATTGCAGCATAGTATATGACATAACATTTTTTGCGAATTGTAATAGTGACTGGATTATCTATATGGCATGCTGCAGCTGCCATTGTTTTTATGTAGGACAGACATCAAGGCCATTTAAATTACGTATCTCTGAGCATCTTAGTGATATAAAGTGTAAAAAACCCAGCAATGCATTGTATAAGCACACTTTAAAACATTCTACTGCTAGGTTTCACTTTTTTGTTATTGATAAAATTTTAGGTGATCGCACAGTTAAATCTGGTTGGCATCAGAAATTAGATATTAAGGAGAAAAAATGGATAATTAAGTTGGGTGCTCTTTTTTATCCAGGACTTAATGAACATCTTTGATTGTGTTACTTATTCATGAGTTCACCAATCATGTCTTTTGCTTTTTGCTGCTGATTAATATTTTTGTATAAATAGACTTCCTTTTTTGTTTTTTGCTTTATCACACTGAAGAAGGCTTAATTAATTTCCTGCCGAAACCGGTCTGTGAGTTTGAAGTCTGAAGAATGTTTAACCAACAATAAATGATCCTTTTACAGCCATTCAGTTGCTGGCTTTATGTTTTTTTCTGTGAAGTCCCTGAGCCACCAGGAAAGGCTTGTACTGCTTTTCCTTTTCTTAGTCTCTTATAAACTCTTGCGTGGTGTTTTATGCCTTGAGATCCATGCCACTGGGGCTATATCCTTGTTCTCCTGAACCTTTTCAAATCAAACAGCTTCAGTAGTACCAGAACTATTGACTTAAATCTCCACCATCACATAAAGAAAACATGCTGGAGAAACAAATGTATTCCCCAACACCAACTGTACTTCTGGAACAAACTTACCCTGCAAGTTAAACAAAGTGGCATCCTAGAATCCTTCAAATACCCACAAATTAACTCTTGGACTGACCTGCTTTGCCCTTCTTAAAAAGAGGGTGCACCTTGAGGGTGGATATCAGCGAGCTGTAAATGGCCTTGTGCACCATATAGCTTATATTTCCTATAATCATATGAAGTGACCCTCCATTTGGTAAAAGAATAGGAGAAAGAAGTGCTGTGAAACAGTAACGCCAGCAACTGAGCTACTTTATGCTTCCTAAAGTCCTGTTAATAGATAACATATACAATTATTGTTATCATAAAACTGAAGATGGAAGTAATAATCTAAATTGTAAAAAAATCGAGCAAATGAATTTGACCATGGGTGATTTTATCCTATATAAATAATGAGCTTGGCTTTTAACTGATCATTTTATCACATTCGAGAAAGTGCTCCCTTAGGCATAGTATAGCGTATACAAGGTGATGGTATGTCTATGTTTGTAACTATCCTGCAAGTGCTTGAAAATGTATCTTCATTCTTTAAAGGGCAATGTCTTAAGTGGTTCAGTGTTAGCTGTTTGAATGCTCTGGCCTATGTGCTGTGTAATAACTTGTCACTGAGTCCTAAAATATGGCAAAGGTCATGCAGTGGCAGCAATTATGGGATAGCGGTAGACTCTGGTTTAATGTCTTATTACTTTGCGCTTCTGTGGAAATTGCTGAACTCTCTTCCTCTGTGCCTGAGTCTGGTGTCATAATCCAGCTGTTCATGCATGGCACACTATTGCAGTTTGCATGCTGCTACACTTATTGAAACTTAAAATTCTTTTGGAACCAATTGCTGCAACATAAAAAGAAAGATCCTGTAACAATAAACCCTGAATCTGTTATTTTAACATTATCTCAGCTCTAATTAACTGTGATCAGTCGCTTAACCTTCATACCTGCCTAAACAATTCATGTTACAGCATTTATTTTGTCGATATAAACTGCCCCATTTGGTTCAATTGTTCTCTAGATCATCGTCAGTGCTGTTGTGCCATGGGCAACAAATAGACATGGGCTTACACAGTACATATCCATAAGCATGCATTTACATACACATACCCAAACATAGGTATATAACTACACATACACATGGGTTTACACAGTACATATCCGTAAGCATGCATTTACATACACATACCCAAACATAGGTATATAACTACACATACACATGGGCTTACACAGTACATATCCGTAAGCATGCATTTACATACACATACCCAAACATAGGTATATAACTACACATACACACGGGCTAACACAGTACATATCAGTAAGCATGCATTTGCATACACATACCCAAACATAGGTATATAACTACACATACACATGGGCTTACACAGGTACATGTCCATACACATGCACATAGCTACATGTTACACACACACAGACATGGGGTCCGAATGGAGAAATGATAAGTCAACAAACAATGGAGCATAGTATTGCTGAAGTTGAATTCATCATCAAGTCCTGGTGAGTACCTTCACAATGTGAACCCTGTTTTTTTACAAAATCACACCCAGATGACACTGATATATAGAATGTATTTATATAGCATGTATCATGGACAGAAGTAGGTTAAACATTTAAAAAGATAGCTGGGTGCACAAGACACAGGATAAAAAAATGCCCAATTCTGGTATGCACACCAGTGCCAGGACTGGAAAAGATGACAGTGTAGAATCCTAAAAATACAGAAACATTCCTACAATGGGGCCAGGCCCAGGGGGAGAATGCCCCCCCCCCCTGTTGTAGAAGGAAGTAGTAGTCCACAAAAATTAAAAAAACTGAAAGGTCAAAGAAGAGCCATGAAGAAGATAAAGTGGACTATTGAGGATAAGAAAGAAATTATGTATTGTTACTATTATGCAAAAAGCCCAGAATTTCTAGACACAAGATATACAAAACAATGAAGAGATAATTTACAGAAAAGAAAAATACTTCCACAAGAAAAACTGACAGAAGCTTCAAGTATTTGTATTCATTGCTGCTTGTGACAAAATTAATGGCAGAAGGACTCTATACTGAAAGGCATAATAATGTGGCAAGTCTGGGGATTGTGCAAACATTAAGGTATTGTGGGCTGAAAAACACCGGAAACATGAGCCACAAAGTATCATAGAAAATCATGAAGTTTACATCATATGGGATCATCCATTACCAACGTTTCATAAGATAGATGCTAGAAAACCAGATATAGTCGTCCAGGAAAAGAAGACAAATGTAGCATTGATCACTGTAATTGCCACACCCAATGATTACAGAAGTACAGTGTCATGCATACAGAGGGACACAAAGTCATAACATATCAGGATTTGCAAGCAGAAATGAGAGCAGCAGTAGTAGGAGTAATGGGCCTTATAAAAAAGAGTCGACAATCTTATTTAGAAATGCTACTAATACATGTAACGCTGTATGAATTGCAGAAGGAGTCATTACTTGTTACATTGCAAGTGCTGAGAAGAGTACTTTTTGCTGACATCAAAGAGTGAAACAATACTAATTTCATGAACTTTAATTGTACTTTGACTTTGGAATGGGGTCCATTCTCATCATGGTACTAGAAACCCAAAAGATTTGGAGAAATTAATAAAGGGTGCATAACTGCACATACACTTAGACTTACACAGTTACATATCTGTACATGTGCACATGCACATATCCAAACATGGGCATATAACTACACATACACATGGGCTTACACAGGTAGATATCCATGCACATGCATATCTACATGTGCATACACATGCCCAAACATGGGTGTATAACTGCACATACGCATGGGCTTACACAGGTACATATCCATACTAAGAGGTTGAGAGGTATGTATATGAGAACTCTCTAGCCTAGGTGACTCTCTGTCACTGTTGCTATTCTGCCTTGCCTCTAACCCTTTAAGCTGTCTACTTAACGCTTAGGCCATGGCTATAATTTGGCTCCTAGAAAACAACAGTGTGAAGACTTGTCTTCTGTTTTTCAGTGGTTTGCCCTGTTGACATGCACATCTGTGTGCACTGATACATACATAAATAAAGATTTACACATACAAATATGCAGTGGTGTAGCAATTAGCATTGTCACATCACAGCAAGAGGTTCTCCAGTTCGATTCTTGTTGGGGTGCCTTCTGTGTGGAGTCTACATCCCCTCCCTGCATTCATGTGGGTTTCCTCTGGGTGCTCTGTTTTCCTCCCACATCCCACAGACATGCATCTTGAGTGTTTCTCCCCAGGCCTCCACTGAAAATAGGCTCTGTCACTGTTGTACTTTCCAAGTAAAAAGATATTAAATAAATAAATAAATAAATAAATAAATAAATAAATAAATGTGCTTGGACATGGATATACACAAGCACAAACATAAGCATATAAGCATGCATCTTCCTACACAGAGTAATGCACACATATGCACATGCATCTTCCTACACACACATGTACTTATGCACACTTATACAGATGCATCTTCCTACATGTACACATTCACTGATCCACTTATATACACATGCAACTTCCTACACATACACACACACACACACTAATGCACAGATATACACATGCATCTTTCTACATGTACACATGCACTAATACTACCATATACACATGCATCTTCCTACACGTAAACATGCACTAATGCGCACATATACACATGCATCTTCCTACATGTACACATGCACTAATGCGCACATACGCACATGCATCTTCCTATACACATGTACTTATGCACATATATACAGATGCATCTTCCTACACATACACACTCACTAATGCACATATATACACATGCATCTTCCAACACATACACACACAATAATGCACACATATACACATACATCTTCCTACATATACACATGCACCAATGCACACATATACAATGCATCTTCCTACAGACACGCACTAATGCACACATATACACATGCATCTTCCTACATGTACACAAGCACTAATGCACACATACACACATGCATCTTCCTACATGTACACATGCACTAATGCACACATATACACATGCATCCTCCTACACATACACACACAAGCACTAATGCACACATATACACATGCATCTTCCTACACATACACACGTGCTCACTAATGCACACATACATGCATGCATGTTCCTACACATACACATGCACTAATGCATACATATGCACATGCATCTTCCTACACATACGCGTGCACTAATGCACACATATACACATGCATCCTCCTACACATCCACACACATGCACTAATGCACACATATACACATGCATTTTTGTACATGTACACATCCACTAATGCACACATATATACATGCATCTTCCTACACACACGCACTAATGCACCCATACACACATGCATGTTCCTACACATACACATGCACTAATGCACTCATATACACATGCATCTTCCTACCTGTACACATGCACTAATGCACACATATACACATGCATCCTCCTACACAGACACACGTGTGCATTAATGCACACATACACGCATGCATGTTCCTACACATACACATGCACTAATGCATACATATACACATGCATCTTCCGACACATACACGTGCACTAATGCACACATATACACATGCATCCTCCTACACATCCACACACATGTACTAATGCACACATATACACATGCATCTGACAACACGTACACATGCACTAATGCACACATATACACATGCATCTTCGTACATGTACACATCCACTAATGCACACATACACACATGCATCTTCCTACACATACACACACATGCACTAATGCACAGATATACACATGCATCTTTCTACATGTACACATGCACTAATACTACCATATACACATGCATCTTCCTACACGTAAACATGCACTAATGCGCACATATACACATGCATCTTCCTACACGTACACATGCACTAATGCGCACATATGCACATGCATCTTCCTACACACATGTACTAATGCACATATATACAGATGCATCTTCCTACACATACACACTCACTAATGCACATATATACACATGCATCTTCCAACACATACACACACACAGTAATGCACACATATACACATGCATCTTCCTACATATACACATGCACCAATGCACACATATAATGCATCTTCCTACAGACACGCACTAATGCACACATATACACATGCATCTTCCTACATGTACACAAGCACTAATGCACACATATACACATGCATTTTCCTACATGTACACATGCACTAATGCACACATATACACAAGCATCCTCCTACACATACACACACAAGCACTAATGCACACATATACACATGCATCCTCCTACGCATATACACGTGCTCACTAATGCACACATACATGCATGCATGTTCCTACACATACACATGCCCTAATGCATACATATGCACATGCATCCTCCTACACAGACACACACAAGCACTAATGCACACATATACACATGCATTTTTGTACATGTACACATCCACTAATGCACACATATATACATGCATCTTCCTACACATACACACACATGCACTAATGCACCCATACACACATGCATGTTCCTACACATACACATGCACTAATGCACACATATACACATGCATGTTCCTACACATACACATGCACTAATGCACTCATATACACATGCATCTTCCTACCTGTACACATGCACTAATGCACACATATACACATGCATCCTCCTACACAGACACACACAAGCACTAATGCACACATATACACATGCATCTTCCTACACATACACACGCGTGCATTAATGCACACATACGCATGCATGTTCCTACACATACACATGCACTAATGCACACATATACACATGCATCCTCCTACACATCCACACACATGTACCAATGCACACATATACACATGCATCTGCCAACACGTACACATGCACTAATGCACATATATACACATGCATCTTCGTACATGTACACATCCACTAATGCACACATACACACATGCATCTTCCTACACATACACACACACGCACTAATGCACACATACACACATGCATGTTCCTACACATACACATGCACTAATGCACACATATACACATGCATCTTCCTACATGTACACATACACTAATGCACACATATACACATGCATCCTCCTACACATATGCACACAAGCACTAATGCACACATATACACATGCATCTTCCTACACATACACACACACGCACTAATGCACACATGCACACATGCACACATGCATGTTCCTACACATACACATGAACTAATGCGCACATATACACATGCATCTTCCAACACGTACACATGCATTAATGCACACATATACACATGCACCTTCGTACACTTACACATGCACTAATGCACACATATACACATACATTTTCCTACACATACACATGCATTAATGCACACATATACAGATGCATCTTCCTACATACACGCACTAATGCACACATATACACATGCATCTTCTTACATGTATACATGCACTAATGCACACATATACACCTGCATCTTCCTACACATACACATGCACTAATGCACACATATACACATGCATCTTCCTGCACATACACATGCACTAATGCACACATATATACATGCATCTTCCTGCACATACACACAGGCACTCATGCACACATATACACATACATCTTCCTACACATACACATGCACCAATGCATGCATATGCACATGCATCTTCCTACATGTACACATACACTAATGCACACATATCTACATGTATCTTCCTACACGTACACATGTACTAATGCACACATATACACATGTATCTTCCTACATGTACACATGCACTAATGCACAGATATACACATGCATCTTCCTACACATACAAATGTGTACTAATGCACACATATACACATGCATCTTCCTACATGTACAGATGCACTAATGTGGGAAGTTGGCATAATGGTTAAGGTGTTTACCTTACAACCACAAGGTGCAGGGCTAGATTCTCACATGGGGTAATTAACTAGGATTTAAAATGGTTAGCCTAGTACTAATCTATGAAACTATGAACCTATATACACATGCATCTTCCTACACGTACACGTGCACTAATGCACACGTATACACATGCATCTTACTACACATACACATGCACTAATGCACACATATACACATTATCTTCCTACATGTATACATGTACTAATGCACACACATACACACACACATATATATATATATATATATATATATGTATATATATATATATATATATATATATATATATATATATATATATATATATATATATATATATATATATATACATATATATATATATATATATATATATATATATATATATATACATATATATATATATATATATATATATATGTGCATAGGTGTTTATGATGTTCTTTGTCATCTGATGAATGACAAGACTCAGGGGTTCATTCGCACTTTCCCATTTGATTTTAGTAATTGCACTGCCTTTGCCAAGAAATCTGTCCAAGTATAGCTTCGTACATTATGGCAGTTGGTCCCACTTGGTATTCTCAGCGTTTTGACGTTCTGAATAGAATAAAAAGAATAACACGGTTACATCTTTTAAATTCCAATGAATAAAAAGACCTGCACTTTCTACGTCCCTCTTTTGTCTTATTTTTGTCATCAAGAACTTTAATTCTGATGCAGGTCGGTTGATCAAAAAGAACTGTATAAGTGCCCGTTTTGTTGTGTTGCTGCTACTGCAGCTGATTATCATCAGCTGGACTGCCTTTGTAACTGCTCCAACTTCTACATCCCTGCGCTAAGCCCATGTCATTCTTCTGCAAGGAAAGGTAGGAGGAGTGGACATAATCCTGCATGACTAGAAAGAGCATAGGAGAGTGTCTTAGTGGAGCACAGTGTTGAGCCGTGCTGCTTGCAACATAAAATAAGCTGCTCACTCCAGGCTTTTTACGTTAAGCGCTACCTGCCACTGATATCACCTAAGTAGGCATGCCATGTTTCCACAAGACAAATGCCTCTGCTTGCTTGGTAGCACATCTTTTAATTGCTCTCCCATATTCACCTACACCTCCATTATAGACCTTGATATGACCATTGTGGACCTGTAACTGCTGTGTCCCTGCAAGTCCCCATTCTTGCAGACAGTACCTCATCATTCATCTCGCTTAGGAGCCATTTCTCCCGTATCTCACTCAGCATCTTGGTCATATCATATCAACATGTAAACCTGCAGACCATTCTAATATTGATAATCTTTTGAAATTATTTAAAGACTGTTGACATTAATCAAAACCACTCAATGTGATTTCTTTTCCTTTTTAAGATTTGGTCAAATATTTCTAAATTTTTGCTTCTTTACTCTTACTCTTGGCCGTGTAGTATTTTTCCTATCTAGTCTAACCAATTCATCTTCTTCCCCTTCTTTTTCATCTCATTATTCACTTAATAGTTGCCCAAACAGGGGACATATCAAGTTTAGGATCCTTTAAGACTTTATCTGTATCACTTTCATGAGAAAAATTAGCCTCACCTTCTTCAATCACATCCTCTTTCTTGTCAAACATGATTTGTTTTACAATGAAATCATCCACTTTTTTATGTCTTTTATATTTTCATCTTGTACTGCTGCACTTTCTTTTTGTGCTCAGTTGAGGCAAAATGGCCTTCGTCCCCATGCACCCTCCATTCCGTACAGTGTCGGGTGTACAGTATGTAGCATACTTACTTATGGTGTAGAAGGCTGTGGGTTCTATTCTCACACTGTGCAGATCGATGGCTGGCACTACTCTGCAATATAAGGAGGGTCCTGCACTCCTACATGTGACATCCTTTGGATGAGATGTTAAAGTGAGGCTCCATCTTCCTAAGTTGATAATAGCTCAGGTGGATGTAAGTGATCCCACGAAACCTATTAAAAAGAGTAGGGGCCTTCATTTATGTACAAAAATAACTATTTACAAAATATTTACATATTGACAAATATTTACATATGTGCAAATATTGTATTTCCATCTAAATGTAGCTAATGTTCTAAGCCAGCGTACACCAACAGCACAAGCCTCATGCATGTAACCCCCAGTGACTTCCTGCTCTGTCAGCTATCTAATGTATGTGGTTAAAAGAGGGAGGTTACTACATTTTACTTATTTGTGGCAAAGTGTCATCTCGTACATCACTGGGGACTATTATCCCTCCCCCTCAAACGGAGCATCTGCCATATCCCCAGGCCCCTTTATTTTTCTCTTTGGTTCTTCACCATCTGGAGTGGTCTGGACATTCACCTAGAGGTTACATCTGAACATTCGCCTAGAGGTTACACCTAGACGTTCACCTAGAGGTTACATCTGGACATTCACCTAGAGGCTACATGTAGATTTTTGTAGAAACTCTAACATCTAGTAATCATAACAGCTGCTACTTCACTCCTCTGTGTTATTGTAATGGTCTTGTGTGTTTCCCTCTATGCATCTCTTTCCCATAATTAGTGCGTATAATACTATAGGATCGTAGGAGTTTACTAGGCTACTGACCTAGAAGCCATTTCAGACCTAGCCATTTCATTCCAATTGGATTAGTTTGGGGTCCCTTGTTTTAGTGTTTTATACTTCCCATAATTAGTGCATACAATAGTCTTTCTGGATTAGTTTGGCATCCTAAGTCTTAGATTCTTATACTCCCCATTAATTTGTCTCACGGGCCTTAGCTGCCGGCTGCTCTTCTTCCCTGTAAAGTTCACTTTCATACAACTGTTGCCCCATACAAGGGTGAACAAACAAACTGCTCAGCATAGAGTAGACTGCACTATATTTATTGGCCTTTACCTTTGTGATTGTTTCTGTAGGCACGATCTACTGCAACCTGCTCCAACCCACTCCATTTATCTTGCTGTGCTTGGCCTCACTCCACTCCCCTTATACTATCCCCAATTCCCACCCCCACTACTTCTACAATTATTTTAACCCAACCACACTGTCCACTATAAATTATTCAATTGCAAACCATAGCACACAGCCACAAACACCCTACTTACTAAGTCCCTCCTCATGCCTAACCACACCACACTACCCATCCCCCTATCCACATATTCATCAAATACCCTCTACTTAATAAACCCAGCTTAGACACTTCACTTATATTACTCAAAAAAAACTATCCGCCTCCTCAGCAGTCAGCCTAAAACCCCCTTAACTAATCCCTCACTCCAATACCCCAAGGGCAGTAATGTCCCTACTTTACACTTCTCTAGTACCTTTTCTCTTCTTAGCCTGCCAGTTAACATCATGTCACATGCTCTCAGTTACAACCTTCCCCTCACCTCTTGTCACTTCCCCTCTACCCCATACCACAATCATAGACATCAGTATAGCCCCAACTTTGTTCAACAGTACTAAGACAGACCACTTCACCTAGAAGTATATATATCACCTCACTATGCCCTAACTACTTTGAAATATACTAAACTAACACACAGACATCCATACCTAGATCCAACCCTCCAGACTTCAATAATGCAGCAATACTATTTACTCGACTCAAAATAAATCCCACTAAATAAATAACTATTATAACAATATATATCCCCCCAGCCTACAACCCACCATAACTGAAGACTGCCTTCAATAGTCATCCCTATCATTTTCCCAAGAAACTATTATAATGGGAGACTTCAATACAAACTGGCTAACTTGATCCTCTGACAACTCCTCAAATTTCATCAACCTGCCTTTTCCCCAGGTAATGCAAACCCCAACTAGAGTCAACAAAAGAAGCAACAGAGTCTCAATTCTTTATTGGATTTTAAGCAATAAACCCACACCTACCTCTCCGTCAGGATACCTCCCCAATAGTTTACATAACCACCAACCTACCGACATACTCAATCAATGACTTCACCTGACTATAAATACCATATATAGAGAAACTCATAACAAAAATAAATTTACTCCCCAGACGTTAATATCCATCCTCCAGCACTGTGACTGGTCTCCACTAAAATAACTGCTGCTAGATGCTGCTAAGCATCACTTTAATAACACAGTCCTGAGCACATTAAATAGTCTAGCACCCCATAGAATTGTTAAGGTAACATTAAACTATGTCCCCTGCTTAACAAAAGATGCCAAACAGTTACTTATACTTAGAGAAAACGTTTGGTCACTCTATCATGCCAACAAAAAACAAACCACCCATGACTATTATCGACAACTAAGAAATAAAGCCAACACCTAGATCAAAAATGACAAAAAATCAAATTATAATACAGTCCAACAGAAAAACCAAGACAATCTTCAAAACTCTGGACTTCTATAAACCAGCTACTATATTTCAGTCAATCCTCCACTCCAACCCCAACCACCAAATATACTGCAGATAGTATCCTACCCAATTTAACATGCATTTCACAAATTCCATTCTATCACTAACCAAAAACAACTGCAGTGCCCCACACCAAAAGTGTTGTCCATCTTCTTGAAATGTCCAAAGTATATGATACCGTCCATCTTCCTGGAAATGTCCAAAGTATTTGGTACAGTCTCACACCAAAAGCTTCTCAATGAGCTCTCAGCTCTAACACTAAGTGTATCTACTCTAGCATGGTTTCATAACTATCTATCTGACTGACAGTAACTGGTCAAATGGCAATGTGACCTCTCCTCTCTCTTACCTATCAACTTGGGTGTACTACAGCTTTCAGCCCTTGGCCCACTCCTCTTTACTATATTTGCACATAAACTGCATACTGCTACCCAGCTTTCTACTATTGTGCAGTATGCAGATGACTCCATGGTCATCTCTACTAAACCCTCACTTTCTCAACTCTGAAGCATTATCTCAACAGTCCTTCTCAGCTATAGAATACTGCCTCACTTATTATCAGCTAATTTTCAATCCCAATAAAACAAAGCTAATACTCTGTTCAAATAAAAAAAAAACAGACTGCCAAACCTCATTTACAATTTACTCATCCAACAATACCAAGATAGATACTGTACCACAACAAAGCTACATGGTGTCCCTGTACCACAACAAAGCTACACTGTGTCACTGTACCACATCAAAGCTACATGGAGTCACTGTACTACTACAAAGCTACATGGTGTCACTGTACCACAACAAGGCTGTGTGGTGTCACTGTACCACAACAAAGCTGCTCTGTGTCACTGTACCACATCAAAGCTATGCGGTGTCACTGTACCACAACAAAGCTAGGCAGTGTCACTGTACCACAACAAACCTATGCAGTGTCCATGTACCACAACAAAGCTGCTCGGTGTCACTGTACCACAACAAAACTACGCAATGTCACTGTACCACAACAAAGCTACACGGTGTCACTGTACCACATCAAAGCTACATGAAGTCACTGTACCACAACAAAGCTACATGATGTCACTGTACCACAACAAAGCCATGCAGTGTTACTGTACCACATCAAAGCTACATGGAGTCATTGTACCACAACAAAGCTACGTGATGTAACTGTACCACAACAAAGTTGTGCAGTGTCACTGTACCACAACAAAGCTGCTCGGTGTCACTGTACCACAACAAAGCTACGTGGTGTCACTGTCCCACAATAAAGCTACATGGTGTCATGATCAAAAATAACATGAAGTTCGACAATCATCTATCCCATACTATTAAAAAGATTCACATAAAACTAGGCTCTCTGTTCAGAGTTAAAACATATCTCACCAACTCTGCTAAACAATGTATCTCTAGGACCACCTACTCTCCACCTTTCTCTATGTCTTCCCTATGTTCACCAACCTGAAAAAAACAGACCTTGTTAAACTGGAAGCCTACTACATTAAGACAAATAGACGTGCCTCAAACTCCACATATAAATCACATCATTGTGCAGCTGTACACCAACTAAACTAGCTAGAATTACCTAACCTCATAACCTTCACCCAACTTACAACCGCCCCTCGTGTGATACACCGACCTGACAAGTGTCCAGCACTGTATAATCTACTCCTACCATACTCTGACAAAAGACACCTCGGATCCTCTGACAAATTATTACACATAACAAAAGCTAATAATAATTCTGGAGACTCTCTCTACTCTAACTGCATCTTCAGGACTTTGAACTCTGTCCAACAACACATTCTAACCATCGTGAGCACCCCACACTTCAAAAAACTTCTTAAGACAAACTTGTCTGACTCCTGGCTTTGCTCATGCTCTACTCCTGGCTGATAATCACACCCTGCGCCATGTACTTTTCATCAGAATCATCCCACACTCCACTATGCAATTATGCATGTTTCTTCTACTCTTTACACCCTATCACTATCCTTCAACAAATATCACCATTTACAGATATCCCAACTAACCTGTGCTACCACACAATCTAACTTACAACCCTACCCTCATGTTCCGATCTCCTCCACCTGCTCTTCTCCAAACTGATCTGCTATTGCTGTTGTTGTTGTTTGTCTTTTGGCTTTTCCTGGTTAGGGGTCGCCACAGCGGAACTCCGGTCCGCTAATGATTGGCAGTAGATTTTCATGAACGCCGAAGTGCCAGCTCAGCGTCCAACCTTCAACGAAGGCACGCCCATTTACTCATGTCTTTTGAACACCCACACATCCACAGGGAGGACATGCAGACTCCACACAGAAGGCACTCCCCATACTGCAGCCGAGAATCGAACGGGAGAACCTCTTGCTGTAAGGCAACCATGCTACCGCTGCACCACAGCGGATTCTCCAAACTGATCTGTACCAAGCAAAATATAATATGTATTCTCTTGTTCTATACTCATTCTATACCACTACACTACTACTGCTAACTACTACTATTTGCTATTATTCACTGTTAACTTTACTGCTACACTACTACTGCTAACTACCACTATTCACTATTATTCACTGTTATCTTTACTGCTGCACTACTACTACTATCACTATTCACTATTATCCACTGTTATCTTTACTGCTACACTACTACTGCTAACTACCACTATTCACTATTATTCACTGTTATCTTTACTGCTGTACTACTGCTATCACTATTCACTATTATTCACTGTTATTTTTACTGCTGCACTACTACTGCTATCACTATTCACTATTGTCCACTGTTATCTTTACTGCTACACTACTACTGCTAACTACCACTATTCACTATTATTCACTGTTATATTTACTGCTGCAGTACTACTGTTATCACTATTCACTATTATCCACTGTTATCTTTACTGCTATACTACTACTGCTAACTACCACTATTCACTATTATTCACTGTTATCTTTACTGCTACACTACTACTACTAGCTACCACTATTCACTATTATTCACTGTTATCTTTACTGCTGCACTACTACTGCTATCACTATTCACTATTATCCACTGTTATCTTTACTGCTACACTACCACTGCTAAATACCACTATTCACTATTATTCACTGTTATCTGTACTGCTGCACTACTACTACTACTAAATACTACTAATTATGGTTATCATCACAGATAATGGAAAATGTCAAAACTAACATCAGATTGTGTTATTCACTGTATGTGTGTACATACCAATATCTTAACTTTTTACACATTCATGTTTGCTTGATATCATGAATTTCCACCTATTGTACTTTGTAAATAATATGCACTTTGTAAATAATATGTACTGCATTAAATTGTATTTTTGAAACTTTTCTCCCTGGGCCTCCACGGAAAATGGTAACCACCCAGTCGGACTTTCCCAGTAAACAAATAAATAAATAAATATACAAATATACAAATCTGTTAACATATTCAGTACTTCTTTTACAATCATGCTAAATTTCCATCCTTATTAGACCCCCAACCCTTTTTCAGTAACCATCATCTGATGTTTCTTGATATTGTTGTTAAATCCATTTAGCAATAAATGCAACTTAATTTATTCTTTCATTCCCTGTAATACACATAACATTAAATAACTTTTTATCTATTCTTTTAACATATTTTAACTTCCATTCTTATAATATCCATATTTAATCATATACATGCTTATTTTATCCACTTCTTTTATATCTTAAAAAAATCTTCTTTACATAGTTTTCCTCATAACCTTTGACTCTTAACACGTTTTGTAGTTTCGTCTTCTTGACAATGTAAACATATCCTATCACATTTCTTTTCATATGGCATTTTCATTCTTTTCAAATTGTCTTTTACTGGCAATTTATCTATTACCAGCGTCCAAAAAAATCTTGACATTCCACTTTCTGGTTCATCATTTGCATCTTATTTTTATACCTTCATTTTTTTCATCTGTTAGATTTTCTCATGGTTTTACATAGTAATGTTTTATCACTGCATTCTTATACCATACTTCTGTCTTTTCTGTATCATCAATTTTTATTTTCCACAAAAATGTTTTTTTTTTCTTCATAACATTTAATTTCTTCATTTATACACTTTTTTCTATTTTACTCTTTCTTGCCATACCCCAAAATTGATCATACTTATATTTATACAGTTTTACTAACAATCTCTCTTATTTTCATTTATTCCCTTTAACACTTTGTGCAAATTTAATGAAACAGTTTACACCCTTGGGTTAATTAACCCTAAACCTCATTCTTTATTTACATACAAAACTCATCTTGTTACCTGGTTTAATCTACAACCCCCATATAAATAATAAAGAAAAATTATCTGCAATAATTCCTTTTCAAATCCTGTTGGCAATATAAATATACTTGCTAAGTATGCAATTTTCCCATCAGTACTGAATTTATCAAATATGTTTTTTTTTCTGAATTTTAATTTATATGCTCTCCAGAAAAGACGTTTGATTTATTTTTTTCTGTTGTTTTTACCATTGAATTCTACTTACATCTTTATTCATGAATTTTCTACCTAACACAGAAATTTCATTTATTGTAAAATATATACCCAGATCTTTACTACATCATCTAAACCTCTACTTTTCTCTTTATTTAAAGCCATCCCTATCATCTATAGACACTTGCTTGTGCAAATTATTATGTGTTTTATCCAAATTTTGTTTTTATTTTGCAATTACTACAATATCATCTGCATATGTTAACAGAACTGGGATTCTTAAACCTTCAGGTGTTATATACTCCATCTCCTTCATTTTGTAATTTAGTTCATATAATATCACATTCATAACTAGTACAAACATTATACAACTCATTGGGCATCACTTACACCACTCTTCATATGTACCTCTTGGCTTAGGCAGCCATTTACAAGTATTTTTACTTTATTATTATCGCTGTCTGCTGACATACATAAGTTCCTAACATTATCACTTTATTACCCGTAAAATGTTGTGTGCAGTTGTGTGAAATACCTTATTAAGGTCTATCATGGTGTTTGATTCTTCTTGTCTGCTCATAATAGCATGTACAGTTCTCATTAGTAATTCTTGATAACCCTTCCCCTTTATATTATATATGTTATCTTCCATAATATTTTCCATTTTAGTTTCACATCTATTTTGTATTATTTTGCATTATTTTGTATTATTTTATATTATTTTGTATTACTTTGTATAATTTTGTATTATTTTGTATTATTTTGTATTATTTTGCATTATTTTGCATTATTTTGTATTATTTTGGTATTATTTTATATTATTTTGTATTATGTTGCATTATTTTGTATTATTCTGTATTATTTTGCATTATTTTGTATTATTTTAATTCTCTTTTAGCTTCATTTTTTCATATGAATTTAAGTATTCTACTACATATTTCTTTATACATAAAACCTTAATTTAACCATTCATTCTTTAAACATATTTTTTGCCATTCCTTTAACTTTTTATACATTTCATACCCTATTCCATCTGAATCTATATTTACTTTACTTTAACTAGCTCATTTAAAGAAATCTCCTTTTCCAACTCTTTATTCTGTTTTTCTGTATACTTTCCATATTTTTTGAATACCTCTCTTTTCTTTTAACATTTCTCGTACATCTTTTCCTACACTATAAGGTTCATAGGTAGGTACTAGGCTACCTGCCCAAAGGCATTTATAAGCCTAGCCAGAATGTGGTGGCATTTGCCACCCCTTAGATTAGTTCCCTGTGCCTCTGTCCAGCAGATCCACTGAAGTGATCCCTGGGGTAAACTTTCTGTTTCCCATCCACTCATCATGGTTTCTCTTGAAGAGTGTTAGCGAGGAGCTCTGCCTAATGTAGATTGGAATCTTGTTCCAAAGCATGGGAAGTCTCTGGGACAGGAATCTATCCCTCCAGCACGTCCTATTTATTGTTGTGGTGAGGTTTAGATCCCTAGAGCATGTGGCTCGAGGGGATAAGGTTTTCTTTAGGTGGAGCATGTCCATCAAATCTGGGTTGGACATGGCCTTGTATGTCAGACAGAGATCACCTCTGATTAGGCGGTATGCAACCAAGTACAGCTGGAGTTTCTTCATTCGAGCTGCATAGGGCATCTGTTTGAGGCCAGTGATCCTCTCGGTGAGGTACTGCTGTGGTCTTTCCAGCTGTTGCAGGTGTCTTGTAAGGTACATCCCAAATGGGGCATTGTACTCTATGATGGGTCTGATGACTGATGAGTAGAGGGGCACAATGACCTCTTTTGATCTGGATGCAAACCCTTTTGTGATTAGGTGGGCCACATAGAAAGGATTTTCTAACCACTTTGGCAATGTGATTATCAAAGGAGAGATTACTATCTACTTGGGTCCCCAGATCCCTTATTACATTTTTTGTATTTAGGGGACTACCACCTATGTGATAGTTTCTGGGTACTTTGTTTTTTCCAAAGGGGATGACTGTGTACTTTTTGGCATTTAGCTTGAGGTCATGATTTTGACACCGGGTATCCGTCTCAGCAAGACCCTTTTGGAGGATGTCTGTGTCAGCCGGAGAGTCAAATATAGCCCCTAGTTTGCAGTCATCTGCGAACTTGGTCAGCCATAGTCCTCCTGTGCTTGCCTCTACCTCTGAGAAGTACATGCTGAACAAGAGGGGTCCTAGGACTGAGCCCTGGGGAATGCCACTTGTAAATGGTTTAGAGTCAGACCTAGCTCCCACAACTCTCACTAGGCGGGTTCTGTACATGACCCAATTGGCAACCCATCTTGTAACATGGGGGTTTACGTTCAGGCTGGCGAGCTTGTCTATAATACCAGAATGGGGAATGGTGTTGAAGGTCTTTGCAAGGTCTAGGTAGGCTGTGTGTACCACCTTTCCCTCATCTATCACCTTGGTAACTGTCTCAAAGAAGTCCACCAGGTTTAGGAGGCATGATCTGACCTTAACAAAGTCGAACTGGGTAGGGCCCAGTGTTTGGAGATTCCCAATGTCTCTGTTAATGAGTTCCATGATGATGCACTCCATAGCCTTGCAGACCAAGCTAGTCAGGCTTATAGGGTGATAGTTCCCAGGGTCTGTTATGGCTCCTTCAGAAACATAAACACCATAAAACCTATAGAAAACCCACTTCAGTGAATAATTTTCTACATGCCAGCAGCATGCACCCAGTACATTTGATAAAGGCTATACCGGAAGGGGAATTTAAAAGGAATTTAAGGAATACTTCAAACAAAAGTCTTTGGGAGGAGGTGTGTGATGAAATTTTGGATAGATTATATTCACGTGGATACGAGCACGACAAGCTTCAATCTATAAAATATAGATTGTGTAAAAATAAAACATTTGGGAGAAGAGGGCATAAGCATGCATCTGAGTTTGAAAATGTGTCAGAGTTAAACAAGTTGTTTTTTGTATCCAAGTATTCCAACTTTTCAAATATTATGGAAAAAATTATTAGGGATTTGTGGCCTGTGGTGAGTGAAGATCCTGCAATAGGTCACCTTTTTCCTAAACACATTACCTTTTCCTATAAAAGGTATCCTAATTTAAAAGAGATTTTAAATAGGAAAGTTGAAGTCAAAATAGATGGTAAGGTAGGGATGTATAGCTGTGGGAGATGTTCTGTCTGCAATAAAATTAAAAATATGCACGGGGTGAAAATAAATGGAAAGAGGTACACTGCTTTTGAAAGGTTTGATTGTAGGTCAACAGGTGTTGTATACATATTAGGTTGTGATTGTGTTCCAGCAAAATGGTATATTGGGCAAACCACTAGACAAATTAAGATTTTTTGGAACATCTGGGTGACATAAGGAGGGGTAATCTAGAGAGCCCTGTAGCTGCACATTTTTGTAGTACACATAATGGTGAGAATGATAGTTTCAGGTTTAGTGTTCTAGCCAGGCCCCATTTTAGTAAAGGAAATTATAAAGCAGCACTAAGTAAGTTAGAACAGAGGATGATTATTGAGTGTCATACTTTATTCCCTAAGGGAATGAATTTGGAAATTTAAAATGAAATTTAACTTATATTTGTTGATGTAATACATGTTAAAAATGAAGTTTTGTAATACTGATAAGTTAAAATGATCAACAGGTTGTTACATTTATACACAATGTTTAAATGATAAGAATTTATTGCATTAAGGAAATTTATCTAATAATTAAATTTGGAGTGTTTAGTTTATTTATATTTATATATTTTGTAACTAATATTTAGAAATTTTTGTAAGTGGAGAAAAAAAGAAAAAAAATGAATTTTAAATTGTCAAACAATGGAAATGTTTCTTTCCTTGGAATAGGTTTCAGTGGTGAAAGAGTTAAATGTTTGACATTATGATGTTTAATTAACCAAATTATGCTTAATTAATCAATTAATGCATATATAAAAGAACTCTGAAAATGTTAAAGTATGTCCCATTGAAGGCGAATAGCCGAGGTACCAGGATGGAAAGAATAAAGATGGATGTAAGCTACTTCTGTGTCTTCCTTTGAATTTCGTGGTGTTTATGTTTCTGAAGAAATTTGAGGTTTGCTTCCTGGAGGTGTATTGTTTCTGTTATGGCTCCACCTTTGTGGAGCAGAATAACCATTGCTGTGCACCACTCTATGGGTACGTAACCTGTGGAGAGGGAACAGAGTGTTTAGATGAGGGGTTAGTTCATCTTTAAGCTCATGTAGGACGCAGCCTGGAACACCATCCGGTCCCATTTGATACTGTGTTTTTGGCTTTGGAGAGGGCTGTTTTAACCTGAGTGTCTGTGATTTCAGGGGCTCTACATTCTTCTGGTATGGTTATGGGCCCTTTTGGGGGTGAGAGGGGGGTGAAGTTTGCACTGAACCTGTCTGCCAGGATGTTGGCAATATCGGTTGGTTAGGTGTATTTTGTACCATTCTGCACTAACTCTGAGCAGATCTGAGCATTGCCACTTAGATTCTTGACATAGCTAAAGAATGCCTTGTGGTTATCTTTGGAGTCCTTGACAATTTTTCTTTTGACGCTCGCCTTGGACGATTTTATGAAGGATCGTAGTTTCTTGCTGATACTGATTAG
This sequence comes from Protopterus annectens, assembly GCF_019279795.1. Lineage (NCBI taxonomy): Eukaryota > Metazoa > Chordata > Ceratodontiformes > Protopteridae > Protopterus > Protopterus annectens. The sequence goes on from NC_056726.1 coordinate 1,511,605,961, forward strand.
GAATGTCTTCCCTTCTTGGGATTTTACTCTTTTCTGTACTAGTTTCCTCCTTCTATTGTATAGCTTGTTTATGGCAGGGGTCCACCAGACTGGTTTCCTTTTCTTTTAGGAGTGAGTCTTGGTTTTGCTTAGGGATAACACGATCCATGCATTCTTGTAGGTGCCCATATAGAATGCATTAGTAAAGGATTTTGTAGCTTGGACAGCATTATCCTTTAGCATGGGGGCTTTGAAACTTTCCACCTCGGTCTTAAGTAACATGAAGTTTGCTTTTGAAAAGTTTTTCATGGTGGTTTCCTTGTCCGGGGGTGGGGGCAGAATGTGGATATCCAAAGTGATTTATTTATGTTCAGATCTAACCAGCGAGGGGTTGACCTCCAGTGTGGAACACCGGTTGCCCATGTTGGTGATGACTAGGTCCAATATGTTGTCACCTCTGGTGGGAGTGTTGACCAGTTGATCCAGGGCATTTGATTTTATAAATTCTAGCAAATGTTGGGCAAGGGAGTTAGTACTTGAGTAGTTCCCCCAGTTAATGTTTGGGTAGTTGAAATTACCCAATATTAGGGTGTTTGGTAGGACCTTTATGTTTCCCACTGTTTCCAGAAATGCGGAATGGGGGTCCTGGGACATGGTGGGTGATCTGTAGCAAGCTACAATTTGAATTGCAGTTTTGCCCATTGTTAGTTGCACGTGGATGATCTCTGAAGCATCGTGCTGTGCCACTAACTTGGAGGTGTGGGTATCCTTGATGAATATGGATACTCCCCCACCTTTTGTATTTTGGCCCGGGTTCTGTGGCCAAAATGTATGGTATGAGTTGTAGCCTGGTAGTGCTGGGGTGCTCTCTGGAGCTTTAAACCAGGTTTCTGTTACTGCACATATATCGATTTTCTCCATACTGAGGAGTGCCTCGAGTGCGTGCATTTTGAGGTTTAGACTTCTGGCATTGAGTAGCATTACCCTCAGATTTTTGTTACTTGTGCTATTTACGGTGGTGGGTTTGTCTTTTGAGTCTTGCCTAAAAAAGGTACCATGGGGGTGGCAAGAGTCTTGGCCATTATTCGAAAGCCTAAGGGTGACAGGTGCAAGTGGTCTCTAGCAAAGCAGAGTGGCTTGTCGAGCATGTCATCCCAGGTGGACAGACACTGGATCCCCTTTGAATGACACCAGAACCTTAGCCAATTGTTGATATTGATAATTATTTCTTTATACCGTGGTATCATTCTTGGTGAGGGCAGGATGCTACTCAGGGTCAGTGTCATACCGGCCTGAGCTACGTGATCAGAGAGCTCTTCCATGTCTTTTTTCATGTAGTCCAGGGAGGTACGGCTCAGGTCATTTACACCAACATGGACATTGACAGAGTTGAATTTGTACTTGTTCTGGAGTGACCTGAGTGCTTGTGTTATGTGGCGGATCCTGGCACCCGACAGGCAGCTAACAGTAACCTTCTCCTTTTCAGCCTAGTAAGTGGGATGTCAGTGTGCCTGACTATAGAGTCACCTATTACTAGTGTGTTAAGTATGTTATTTTGCCTTAAGGGCTGTGATTGCGTGGCACACTGGTTTTGTGAAGCTTGTGTTTTGTGGTTTATGTTGGGGTGGTGGAGGTTGCTTGGATGTCTGCTTTGGATGTTTCTGTTGCTTTTGCAGATTGTTATTTAGAGCCTCCGAGTATATTTTCGTGTATTTATGTGTGTTTTTTGCCAGTGCTGGTTTAATGAGTCTATGTGAGAATGGTGGTGTGATGCCAGTATTTCCCTTCTCCTCTTGTCTGTCTGATGCACTTGGGTTGAGAGAGCTTAGCCTCCAGTTTGGCTGTATAATTGCATCTCTCGCATGTATTAGTGTTTGGTGGTAGGAGGAGAGGGTTGTCTGTGTACATGAGGCAGTTGTAACATTGCCTCAAAATGCCCAGATTCACCAGTTGGACTGGAGAGTACATGAAACTGCCTTTTGGACATTCCTGGATAAGTACAGTGAACTGTTTTACTGAATGGCTGGTAAGGTCGAATAGAGAGCCTTGTCCTTCTGTACAGTATAGGGGGGTCTAGTGCTAGGGATTATAAGTGCTTGCTATGAGTTTTGAGGAAGTGCTGGACTGTGAAATGAATGGCTTGACTGCTTAAGTTGAAAGTCTGTCTAGTTGCAAGGGAAAAATTGAAGAGGTGGCTTTGTGGAGCCAGGAATAGTTATACCCTAGCTAATCAGTTCTGCCCGGCACACAAAACTGGCCAAATGCATTTTTTATAACAGGGAAATGAAAGAGATAGAAATTAGCCCAAAATGGCCAATAAACTACTAATTTTGGGGCTGAAACCACTCCTCTAGGGACAGATAGGCTGCTCAAAGCTCCCTTTTCTCACAGGTGAACAGAGAAACTTCCTTCTATCCAGGTAAGGTATGGGCAAACACAGAGATTTGTAACAGAGCCCTGAATTCAGCACTAACCTGAAACCTAGACTATACTAGCTTAGAAAGGTGGGAAACAAGTATATATATATATATATATATATATATATATATATATATATATATATATATATATATATTTTTTTTTTTTTTTCAGAAAATAAAGCAGATACAATAAAAAAACACTTGAAAAGCATGTTTATTGTTATATATCTCAGTTCAGAGTTGTAGTGAATGCCCCTAGTAATAAAATAGGAAGAAACACAAATACAGTAAAAGCAGATGAATAAAGTGCAAATTATATATATATATATATATATATATATATATATATAAAACAATAGAAAACAAACAAACTGATTTAAACAAGTTACCCAATTAACCAGATAAAAGCTCAAAACTGAGCCCTGTTCCAGCAGTCTTCAATCAGACAAGTTCTAACTGCACACTCCCACATTCATAATCTTTTTCTGAGGTCTGTTTCTCCATTTATAGTTTATATCTCTCATTTCACTGCCATCTTCCTTTACCAATCTGCTTAAGTAACGCAATACATCTGTCTATTGTTGTAAATTACATATTTGCTTATATAACAATTCTTGTATTTTTTCTTGATTTCTTTCATATAATTATCTTTGTCAGAGTACTTTCCATCATTATGTTCTAAATATTCCAGTACCTAGCTATATGTTCTTTTATATTTTTCTTTATCTACCTTTCTCACATCATATTGCCATTGTAAAAAACATTTTTTTATATTTTTCATTAATCATTCACCATTCAGACCATTTTTTATAAAATGTTCTCATAGCAATATGATCTCTCCGTAACTGTATTCCTAATGTCTTTCTTTTTCATTCCATGAATCTCATTTATTCTTTTTATTCCTTTGCCTATTTTATATAGTCCCTGTTTTCTTTTATCTCTAACCATACTGCAAGATGATCAGAGAATCCTGTTTCGGCTACCTCCCCTTCTCCCACAACTAAACCTTCTGATACTATAAAATAATCTATTTCAGTTCTATACATATCCCTTGTGTAAGTCCGTCAGTTTTTGTCCAGATGTTTGACGTATCACATCTTGTAACTTCGAACATTTTTCTTCTATCATTTCTTTTGTTTTACACTTGCCTATTAAATCACAATTAAAGTCTCCTGTTATTATAATATTCATATTTATCACTGCATAGTCTAAAATGTGATGAAATATCTTTCCCTTTCTTTACACTTAGCATAAGCATATAGTATTATAATTGTATATCCTTGTTCTTTCCATTATAAATATACAACGGTTAATCTTCACATTTTTGCTAAGGTTACATCTGATATCTTTACTGTATTTCTACAGAACACACCTATTCCAGAACATCTCTCTTCTTCCAATTTCCAGATTATCTTACCCCAGTAGTTTCTCTGTTTGTAATCCTTCTTCATTTGTTAAAAATCTTGTGTCTTCTAATATAATCACATGTACATCACGTGCATTACACCTCTCCAACATTTCTATTCTTCTTACAATATTCTTAATTCTAGTCACATTTACAGAAAGTACTTTAAAATGTCCTCGTTCCATTTTCCTTGGATCCATGGTTTCATAAGTTCAAAGCTAAGTACTAGGCTTACTTTCTTAATAGGTCATTCTAAGCCTAACCAAGTTCCTCCCTAAAAGTGAAAATCAGACACTGTACGTTGGCTCTGTGAGTCAAGCACCTTCGCCATTATACTAAGCCCAGTCGTTAGCTGTATATACTCTTTTTTTATGCATTTCTTTTCTTTTTTTCTGCTGTACTTATCCCTTTAAATTGTATTTTTCTGCCTTTTACCAGTAGAATCCTTTCCCCCTTTTACTTGCTCCCAGTTAATGTGTTCTCATCACTTATTTCAGAGCCTTCTTCTATGTCCTCTTTATTATTTTTCATCTAATTTGTCTTCTATTTCTAATTCTTCTAAACGTTATTCTCTGTTTATTTTCTTCTTTTTCTTTCTCTTTACTATTCTCATTTGTGCAATTCATGCATAAATACCCACTTTTGTGACATTTATAACATTTCAATTCACTTTTTGCATCGTCCCATTTCCCCACCAGCTTAATGCTTTCTTTTGTCATAGTTACTTATCAGATTAACTTTTTTTCCACAAAAAGGCATGTTTTGGTTTGTCCTCAGTAATTTACAACCCAGCTGCTCCCTCCACATGTATCATGCTTGCTACGTGTATAATTTAGTTCTGTTTCTGTTTTCAACACAATATTAGAGCTAAAGCCACCAGTCCAAAAACCCCTTTTGTCGTAAACTTTTGCGATGTCCAGTACGTCTTTACAAATGTCCTGTCAAAGTCTCTCTTTCTACCTCGGTTTGACATTGTACATGAATCTTCTTTTTGTTTTGCTGTTAAATGCTTTCATCACATAAAGATTCCATGGGTAACAGTCTTTCTTTTTTCATATTCTCCAAAATTTTTAATTGAAAAACAGTCTCAAATACAATGTCAAAAATTGTCTCTTTGTTAATAAGAATAAATGTTCTTGCCTCATGTGGTTTTATACCCAAAGGAGCCCCACACTTCTTACCAGTCCATTTCTTTGTCTTCTTTACTTTGAATCATCATTTGCTGACTCATCTCCATCAAACAGATTTCTTTGAAACATTTCCTCGTAATCCTGCACACATTCTCTGGTCGCTTTCTCCTTCATTTCTTTCACTACTCCATCATCTCCTTCTCTCTCCATCTACCTCCATGTTTCTCTGGGTCACCTGTATGCCTGGAATGGGAATAGAAAGTGCTCCTCCAAAATGGGTCCCACACACAACATTGAAGAGTAGGGGAAGTTCCTTGATGCTCTGGCCAAATTTTCCTAGTAGCATAAATATCACTTTAGGTCTCCCTTGTAAAGAGGCTACTACTGTAGGGGGACTAATTAGATCAACAGAAGGATATCTAAAAATACATTATTCATTGTATGATCCATCTCCCACATTGGTTGTACTTAACATTTTTATATTCTTGAATTACATGCTCTTTGCTCCCACAAAAATGCATATTTCTCATTGGCTTTGGTACTTTAAAGTTTCTTTAAAACCTTTCACAAATATAAAAAGGTAAATTTTACAAAATCTCCTGCTTTTCATTTAACATGACATCCATTTCTCAGCCACGATTCTATACATGTATTTCATCTGATGCTATTCATTTTACAGATGTGATAAAGGTCCACCAGAGAAAGCTCCAAGAATGTCATGTAAGCCAGGCATAGATAGCCTCTCAACAGTCCGTAGGAAACATGATATAGAGATAGGACGTTCATGTGAACTACGGAGGATATGCTTTTAACTCACTGCATTATTTTTGTGAGGAACCTCTGTGGATGTTGCAGCTGTTGCACATGCCTGGTCAGGCACATGCTGAATGTTGCACATGCCTGGTCAGGCACATACTGACCGGTGAGTTGTACTCAATGATGGGCCTGATGAGTGCCGGATACAGTGGAATGGGCCTGATGAGTGCCGGACACAGTGGAACAATCATTTCTTTGGACATGGATGCTATGCCCTTGCATATAAGCTGAGCAAAATAGAATGATTTCCTTACTACCTTAGACACAAGTTGATCAAAAGCCAGGTTACTATGTACATGTGTACCCAAATCCCTGACTACTGGTTCTATTTCATGGGTGTGTTATCGATGAGGTAATTCCCTAAGGTGGTTTCCCAAAGGGCACTGTTATACATTTTTTAGCACTGAGTTATGCTGTGCCTTGGCAGCAGTCATTTGTCTGTGCTAGATTTTCCTGTAGGATGTTAGTGTCTTGGGAGATTCAGACTGCACATAGCTTGTGATCATCTGCAAACTTGGTCAACCAGAGGCCCTTGACATTGGCCTTGACTTCAGAGAAATAGATGATGAAAAGGAGCAGACCCAGAAAAGAACCATGAAGCCTCTTTGTGGAGGTGGTCCCCTATCCTAGCTTCCTGGGTGCTATCTGAGAACCAGTTGGCTATCCAGTGTGTAACATATGAGTTTATGCCTATATCCTTGAGTAAATTTACAATGCTCATGTGGGTACTATATTAAATGTGTTGGAAATACGTGGATTAACTGCACAAATAAACCATAAAATCCACCAAAGTGCAGAAAATACGATGGATAATGTCCACTTTTTAAAGAATACAGTTTATTATATCCACTCCAAAACAGAAACAGCCAGAAATAAAACCAATTAAAGCATGAATGCATTCATAACACCACAAGCGTTTTCGTCATTAAAATTGACTTCATCGGTTAGTTGGCCTGTGTTGGCCTGGTCAAGGTAGGCAGTATGCACTGTTTTGACCTCATCCATTGCCTTTATGACCTTTTAAAGAAGTCCACCAGGCTGACCAGGCATGATCTTCCTTTGAAGAAACTAAACTAGGTTGGATCCAGTGTTTGAAGGTTTTCTATGCCCTTATTAATAATTTAAAAGATAATTCTTTCCATGGCTTTGCATATGAGACTAGTCAGACTTATGGGTCTGTAGTTTCCGGCATCCATCCATGCCCCACCCTTGTGCATTGAGAGCTGCAGTTCTCCCGTCACCTAGCATAAAGCCTTCCTAGAGTCTATGGTTAAATGCTGACTACAGTGGTCCCACTAGAAGATGTTTCAGGCTATTTAGGAGGCACCCTGAGATGTTGTAGGTCCCACTGATGCAGTGATTTTAGGCCTAGAGATCGCATCTATGACCTGCTCACTAGCGATAGTTGTGGGGGGTGTTGTTTGATGGTATTTCTTGGGGTAGAGCTGGTGGAGTTGGAGGGGTAAAAGTAGAGCGAAATTTGTTGGCTAGCTGATTTGCTGTATCTTCCAGCTCCATCTATGTGTCTTCATTTATAGTCAGTTCTGCACACTGCAGTCTGCTGCCTTTGAAGTTTCAGAAATTGCTAAAGAAAGTCTTGTGGTTTTCCTTTGCCTAGAAGGCTATCTTTGCATCAAATTTGTTTTTAGTAGACTTCATTTGCCCTCTTAATTTTTTATTTTTGGCTATGACTTTTTGTTTTTGTTGTAAAATCTGTTTATGTTTGGATTCTAGCAAGGAGATTTGCTTTTTAGTTAGTTCTAGGCTTATTTCTGGTAGGCACAGCTGTCTCCATGTACTTATTAACATGATTGTACAAGGTGTCTGTGAACAATTCTGCACAGGCAGCGGTATTCTCGGGGTTTGGGGGAAGCTTGACATTTTGACAGGTTACCACTTAGTAGTAGGAAGTTTGCCTTAGAATAGTTACTAAATGTTAAGAGGTTAACCAGGGTCACAGAACTGATTTTTATTATGAAGGGAACATCGTTGTTGTCTGATCATACCAGAGGGGACACTACACTGGGGGAGTGCAACATTCTTCCATGTTTGTGAGTAGCAGGTCAAGTATGTTTGCAGCCATAGTGGGCATATTGACTATCTGATACAAGGTGTTTGTAATTACAAAGTCCAGAAAACTCTAAGCCTGCAAGTTTGGGGTCATGTAAGTATCTTGATTTATAGCTGAGTAGTTGAAGTCACCCATGAGTATAGTATTGGGATGAATGGTGAAGGCCTCCAGTTAGTCGAAGTATGAGGTATGGGTTATTTGGGTTATAATTATTATGTGTATGTATATATATATATATATATATATATATATATATATATATATATATATATTCTCTCTCTCTCTCTCTATATATATATATATATATATATAGATATAGATATATATAGATATATGTATATATATTCATAAATGATTGGCTTTTTTGAATCAGTCTCCAGAGCTGTGGATGAGGGTAAGGTGGTCCACACAGCCTATCTGGACCTCACCAAGGCCTTCAACACCATCCCCCACTCTGGAATAATAGATAAACTTACTAAGCTGGGCATTTATCCCTATGTCACTCGATGGGTTGCCAACTGGCTTACTGACAGAACCCACACTGTAAAACTAGCCGACTCCAAATCCAACTCCAGACAAGTGACAAGTGGAGTACCTCAGGGTTCAGTCCTGGGACCACTCTTGTTTGGCATCTACTTCTCTGAAGTACAGGCCAACACTAAGGGTCTCTGGCTAACAAAGTTCGCAGATGACTGCAAACTGGGAGCCATTATTGAATCCTCAAATGATATGGATATTCTACAAAAGGGCCTTACAGAAACAGATGTTTGGTACCAGAGCCATGGGCTCAAGCTTAATGCCAAGAAATGTATAAAACATGTACCCATGAATTACCACATAGGTGGCAGTACACTAAACACTGAAAGTGTGATAAGAGACTCAGGAACACAGGGGGACAGTGGTCTCATCTTTGCTAACCATATCGCCACAACAGTCAGGAAATCCTTCTATGTGGCACACCTCATCACTAAGGGCTTTTCATTCAGAAAAAAGGAGGTCATTGTCCTACTCTACCCATCCCTCATTAGACCGATTATAGAATACAATGCCCCATTTGGTATGTACCACTCAAGACATCTGCAACAACTAGAAAGGCCACAGAAATACCTTACTAAAAGAATCACAGGCCTAAAGCAGATGCCCTATGCTGACCATCTAAAAAAAACTCTAGCTATACTCTGCTCCATATTGTCTACTCAGAGGTGATCTCTGCTTAACATACAAGGCCATGTCAAAACCAGAGCTGTTGGACATGCTACACTTAAAGAAATCCCAATCCTTCAGATCCACACATATCTAAACCTTGTTATCACAATGAACAAAACATGCTGGAGGGATAGGTTCCTGACCTAGAGACTCCCCTGACTCTGGTATAGACTACCCATACATGTCAACTAGAGCACTGCTTTGGCCCTCATCAAAAGGAACCTTGACAATTGGATGGGAGATAGGAAATTCACCCTGGGGGTCACGTCAGTTGCTCTGCTAGACAAGGGTCCAGGGAAGTAAATATTGTGGGAAGAAATATCCAGGGAATGGTTATGGCTAGGCTTGTGTAGGCCGTAGGGCTGATAGCCTAGTACCAACCTATGAACCTATGAACCTATATTCATATATGTCTTTGTGTATGTATAGGGATACATCTCCAATGGCTAATGATCATTTCCAAAAGACTGCAAGGCAAAACAGTGAAAAACAGTGAAAAAAACTTATGTTTTTTTTTTTGTTGCATGGGGCAAGCACCCCTGCCCCCACCACCCTCCAAATTATATATACTAAATCAGAAATTGCTCTACAGTGGGGGGAGTACAGATTTTCAGATTCCCAGTATGTATAATCATGCAAAAACATAACACCAGCAAAAGCAATCAAATGAGTTCTGATCATTTCTGCCAGTGTTGATCATATCTGAGATTATGAACATTCAAATATATGGAGTGTTCCTGTCTGTATATATTATACTTTGCAAATGCCCAGATTTTCACAGAATGTCCAGATTTTTTTATGCCAAGAGATTGAGAGGTATGATATATATATATATATATATATATATATATATATATATATATATATATATATATGATGACCATGCCCTGGCCCAGCAATCAAGGAGCCTCAACCCTCACCACTAACACCAGGGAGGTCATCTCCTAGAAGAGGAAAGGATAACTAATGCACACAGTAAAGTACAATTTCCTTAAGTGCACACAGAGATCACAATCAGTCTGAGGCTGGCTGCTCCCTTGCTCACCAGATCCCCAATAAGACCCCCCCCCACTGGCACAGCTAACTGGGCAAGCTGGAACCTCCAGTACCCTCTCTGTCCAACCAGTGCTTCGTGCCCCTGCCAAGTAGCTGACACAGTGCACATGCACACTTTGAGATAAGTATTTATACAACTTCACAGACACTTCTGGGAAAGGCTGACACAGATTCTCTAGGTGTGCCCCTTTACCCAGACTATACGGTAGTAATTACTGCCACCACCCAGTTAATAGTATCAGCTACTAAAAGGCCCTTAAAAGGGTGTCCAATTATTACTGTGCAATATTAATATCCAATGGTAGTACGACTAACAGTCAAGGCTTACTTTACAGTGGCCTATTACAATAACCTCTATAAATATGCAATGTATTCTAGAGCTTATCTCTACACAAAGCAGCCACAGGTAGAAGGTTTTAAAAATATTTAATAATAAATAATTAAAAAAACAAAAGAAAACTACTACACCACAGAGATATCTAAGAGTTCACAGTTCACACAGAAACTTAAAATAATATCGTAGGAAAGATCTGATTACACAGAAAAATGCTTAATCTAACTTTCTAATCTTAAGAGAAAACACAGTGCTACAATCCTACTTACATACATAAAGAGCATAAGCAGTGCTGGGTTAGATGTCAAAAGTCAAAATGCTTTTTTATCTCTCTCTGAGACACAGTTTATAAAACATCACTAACAAACATATCTCCCCAGATTAAATATTTTTTGACACTTAGGTTTTCCCAGTATTCATATTGCACCATCTTGGCACCTGCTCTGAGTTCCCAGGCTAATAGAAACTCCATTTACATTATTTAGCAAGCTAACACCTGCAGAGGAGAATACAGCAGTAAAAGGCATTTCACATATACACTCTAGCAGAAGCCAAAGCAATAAAGCACCTTCCACATGTACACTCTAACAATTATCTCTTAAGTTAAGACAATAGGAAAAATGTGTTCAGCTAGCCGCTCTGGCACCATTTTTTAGATAATTTTACTTTCAAAGACATATGAAATGCTTGGCATGGTTTTCCCTACAGCAGATGACAATGTTGCATCCATCTTGAAGTTCACATTTTACAGTGTTTTCTTTCATTTAAAAACACACCTGTATTTTACATTTATTTATACAAATGATAGTATTATGTATTAAAGTCTATTTGACTAGGCAGGCAGCCTTTGCCCATCTCTCCCCAGTCTTCACTTCTCTTCCCCCCTCGGGAAACTCAAGCAAGTTTTTCAAGTGCCCCTTGAGAAACATCGCTTGAGAGTGTCAGGTCTATCTGGGTGTACCACACCCCATTCCCTGTCTTGAGAGCCCATCTGCATTGGCATTGCTACTCCTACTGCAGTTCTGCACTGACATATATGCTTGCAACCCCAGATTCCATCTTAGCAACTTGGCATTTTTGCTGACTGGCTCTGTTTAACCATGTTAGAGGGTTGTAATCCATCATCACAGTGAATTTTCTTCCATACAGATAAGGCTGAAGTTTTTGTAGTGCCCACACTAAGGCTAGACATTCCTTTTCTACCGCTGCGTAGCATTCCTCCCTGGGTTGGAGCCTATGACTGAGATAAACCACTGGGTGCTCTTTGAAGAAATCTGGCTAAGTACAATCCCCACCCCATAGTTTCATTAGTTAGGTTTGAAGCATCCACTTGCTCAACAAATTATTTGTTGTCATCTGGACTGGCTAACAAAGGGGGTCCTCCCAAAGCTTCCTTAAGCTTCTGAAATGCCTGCTCACATGCTGGGGTCCACACTACCATATCTGGCCTGTTCTTCCTTGTCAGGTCTGTAAGGGGATCAGCTATGGTACTATAATTGGGAACAAACTTTCTGTAGTACCCTGCTGTCCCTAAGAATGCCCTCACCTGCTTATTGCTAACAAGTGCAGGCCATGCCTGAATAGCTTCCATTTTGGCAGGTTCTGGCCTTATCTTACCACTCCCCACTCTATGTCCTTGGTAGGAGACCTCTGCCATACCCACCTGACATTTGCTCGGCTTAATGGTCAGCCCTGCCCTCTGTAGTCTGCCCAGCACCTCCCTGACATGCTGAAGGTGCTCTTGCCAGGAATGGCTGTAGATAGCAATATCATCCATGTAAGCAAGGGCAAACCCTCCTGCCCTTGCTAAGATATGATCTACCAGCCTCTGGAAAGTCACTAGGGCATTCTTCATCCCAAAGGGCATCTTTGTGAACTCATACAAGCCAAAAGGAGTCACAAAGGCTGACTTCTCTCTAGCACTGGCAGTCAAGGGCACCTGCCAGTAACCCTTGATAAGATCAATGGTTGTAAGATACTTAGCCGAACCCAGCTGCTCTAGGGCCTCATCTATCCTAGGCATGGGGTAAACATCTGACTCTGTGTGACTATTTAATTTCCTGTAATCCATACAGAACATGGTGCTGCCATCCTTCTTTGGCACCAACATCACTGGTGAGGCCCAGGGACTGTAGGACACTTGAATCACCCCTAGTTCCAACATCACCTGTAAATCTTCCCTCAGAGTCTGGTTGACTCTCTCAGCACCCTATAAGGGGCCTGCCTGATAGGCTTTTGGGGTCCTGTATCCACCTGGTGCTGCACCAGGTGGGTGCTCCCTGGTTTCCTGGTGAACAGGCCCACAAAATCCTGCAACACTGCTCGGATTTCTCAAACCTGGGTAGACGATAGCTGCTGGGACATTGCTACCTCTTCCACCGAGATGTCAGCCCGAGCCTCACTGAGGAGATCAGTCCCCAGATCTCTCTCAGACTCCTCCTGCAATCCACTGCAATTGCTCAGCACTAGGGCCTCAGTATCATGGTAAGGTTTCATTGTGTTAACGTGGTACAATTTGTGCCCCTGCATCTGCCTAGCACTTCCACCATATAGTTAACATCACTTACCTTTCTTACCACCTTGTAGGGTCCCTCCAAGCTGCTTGCAACTTGTTGTGTCTGACATGAATGAGAACCATCACCTGCTGCCCTACAGCATACTCTCTAGCTCGAACATTCCTGTCATACCACACCATTTCTGTTGTTGGGCTCCTGCCAGGTTCTCCTGGGCCAGGCCCATGAGTTTCCTGAGCCTTGTCCTGAGGTTCAGGACATATGCCACAACAGACTCCTTGTGAGACTCACACTCACCTTTCCACTCATCTTGAATTAAATCTAGAGTTCCACTCACCCTATGCCCATACATCAACTCAAAGGGTGAAAAAACTGTGGATTCCTGGGGGATCCTCTCTGTAAGCAAACAACAGATGGGGCAAATATTTGTCCCACTCCCTCTTAAACTGATCTGCAAATGCCTGTAGCATGGACTTGATTGTAGAGTTTAACCTCTCAACAAGACCATTAGTCTGGGGATGGTAGAGGGTGGTCTTCATGTGCTTCACCCCACAGGACTTCCACAGACAAGCCAGCAGGTCTGACATAAAATTGGCACCTCTATCAGACAGTATTTCCTTTGGGAAACCTACCCTGCTGAAAATCTGTAGCAAAGCATTTGCCACCTTCTTGGCCTCAATGGAGGACAAAGCCACTGCCTCAGGGTATCGTGTAGCATAATCTACAATCACTAGCTGTTTATACCTTGCAAGCACAAGGTGCAGGGTTTGAGTCTCACAAGGGATATTTGGCTAGGCTTAAAATGACTCGCAAGGGCAGTTACTAGGATATACTTTTTCCCTGTGGAACTTGGGGTACTCAGAGGACCCACAATATCCATAGCTACCTTCTGAAATGGCTCCTCAATCACAGACAGAGACATCAAAGGAGCTCTCACCTTGTCTCCTGCCTTGCCTACCTTTTGGCACTGCTCATAGGTCCTGAAATACCCTGGTACATCTCTGGAAATTCCAGGCCAATAGAAGCTTTGCATAATATGCCTCTTTGTACGTTTTATGCCCATATGACCTGCAAAGGGAATATCATGAGCTATGGCTAGAAGCGCCAGGCGGTAAGTTCTAGGCACTACCAACTGCTGTACTCTCTCACCTTCTAGCCCTCCCTCAGGAGTCCACTTTCTGTACAGTAACCCTTTGTTCCAGTATACAGATTCCCCCTTCCCTTAAGAATCAGGTGCCTCCCTAGCTACCTGCCTCAGGCCTTGCAATGTAGGGTCTGAGAGCTGAGCATGTCTCAAGTCTCTCCTAGTAACCCTTCCCAGCTCCCCTTCCACAGGAAGTCTGGCATTCTCTAACAGTGGTGCCTCACTGTCAGTCTGGGTACTACTACTCTCCTATACCTTTGCAGTTACCCTGTCCAAGGGAACATCAGTACCCACAAGCAGCTGTGGCTCACATTTAGTCTTACTGCTACAGCATAGCTCACTCCCTGAAATAACCACCTTAGCAATACTGGCTGCAAGTATGCAGTCTGTCTGGGTCTCGCCCAGGCTACCAGACCCACATGCTTGTCTCCTAGCCTTACTGCATTTAAATGTATAAGTACATAATACTGTCTCATCCAAATCCTTCCCTCTCAGGACATCTGCAGGATTGTAGTTCCATACCCTGGTTGTCTCAAGACATCCCACTATTGGCATTTTGTCCTTTCCACTTACTGGCTCCCTCACCTTTGGTTTCCCATCTTGCCTCTGTGAACATCTGTATGCCCATGGCCCCACTGGTTGCATTCAAAACATTTAACCCTAGCTCCTGGATGGGCACCTGGACTAGTGTCTTCCCCTACTACTGGAGGATTCTGTTGGGGTAGTCTGTGCTGCCCACCATGGGTTTCTTTAGTCCCATGAGTAGTACTGGGGGTCCCTTTCCTGTGCAGGGCTGCCCTGCTTGCTAGGTATAGGTCCCCTTCTTCCCCAACTCCTCTGAAGTAGCACACTGTTTATCAGCTAACCAGATCCTCATGTCCTCAGGCAAAGTGCTAAGAGCTTGTTCCCTTACCAAAAGGTCTGCCAGCCCTTCAAAAGTGGTGACCTGACATCCACTCACCCAGCTATGAAAATAAGTGCTCAGTTCAACATCATATTCACATACATTTTCATCTGCCTTGCATCTATGCTCACAACATTTTCCTATACATTTCAGGTGTTAGCTTAAAACATTCTAACAAATGTCTTTTTACAGCAGTATAATCAAAACAGTCAGTTTCATGCATTTTTGCTAAAGAAGTTACAGCTTTACCATGGAGTAAGGGTGTCAGGAATCGTACCCAGAGCCCTTGGTCAACTTCATACTGTTTACATACCCACTCAAACATATGAATGAAGCTGCCAAAATTATCCCCCTCTTTAAACTGTGAAAGAAATTTACTAACCTTTTGTGCTTCTTGGGTCCAGTTACTCCCTTCCCCATTACCTCCATGACTCTGGCAAAGAGTCAGTATTTCCCCTGATGCCTCCTCTGTCATTCATTTTCCTCAGCTTGTAGACTCTGCATTCTCTCAGCTGTCTCTAGTTCCATACGCCTGGTCTCCAACTCGTCTCTTTAGCTCCAGCTGGATTTTTAAGCCACTGCAGAAAGGTTGAGCTGTCCATTCTCCGAGGATATTGTATTTCCACTGTTAGTCTGATTGTCCTCCAGGCTGCTGTTTTCTGATGCAGCTGTAACCAAGGCTGCAATCAGGTTTGCTTTAGTCAGGTTTCGATGCACCAGTCCCCTAGCCTGGCACATCTCCACCAGGTGGCTCCTTGCCAGCTTTTCATACTCTTCTGCTGACATGCGGCCTGCTCACCCTGACTAGCACTAAGCTAACAAAAGAAATAAACAATTGTGATTTGAACTATGAGTATACACTGAGTGGCTGTTTTAGATTACAAAACAATTTTAGAGATCACTATACATACGCTACAGGAATTCACTCTACCCACAACACTACTAGCCAATTAGTATGTGAAGGAGATCCCACCACTGCCACCACTTGTGATGACCATGCCCTGGCCCAGCAACCAAGGAGCGTCAATCCTCACCACTAACACCAGAGAGGTCGTCTCCTAGAAGAGGAAAGGATAACTAATACACACAGTAAAGTACAACTTCCCTTAAGTGCACACAGAGATTACAGTCAGTCTGGGGTTGGCTGCTCCCTTGCTCACCAGATCCTCAATAAGACTCCCCACTGGCACAGCTATAGAATCCAGGTCTCATCCTAACTGGGCAAGCTAGAACCTCCAGTACCCTCTCTGTCCAACTAGTTCTTCATGTCCCTGCCAAGTAGCTGACACAACACACACACACTTTGAGATAAGTATTTATACAACTTCACAGACACTTCTGGGAAAGGCTGACACAGATTCTCCAGCTGTGTCCCTTTACCCAGACTATATTGTAGTAGCTACCACCACCACCCAGTTAATTATATCAACTACTAAAAGGCCCTTAAAAAGATGTCCAATTATTACTGTGCAATATTAATATCCAATGGTAGTATGACTAACAGTCAAGGCTTACTTTAGAGTGGCCTATTACAATAACCTCTATAAATATGCAATGTATTCTAGAGCTTATCTCTACACAAAGCAGTCACAGGTAGAAGGTTTTAAAAATATTTAATAATAAATAATTAAAACACAAGACAAACCTTCTACACCACAGATATATCTAAGAGTTCAGAGATCACACAGAAGCGTAAAATAATATTGTAGGAAAGATCTGATTACACAGAAAAATGCTTAATCTAACTTTCTAAGCTTTAGCTAATCTTAAAAGAAAACACAGTGCTACAATCCTACTTACATACATAAAGAGCATATGCAGTGCTGGGTTAGATGTCCAAAGTCAAAATGTTTTTTTTATCTCTCTCTGAGACACAGTTTATAAAACATCACTAACAAACATATCTCCCCAGATTAAATATTTTTTGACACTTAGGTTTTCCCAGTATTCATATTGCACCATCTTGGCACTTGCTCTGAGTTCCCAGGCAAATAGAAACTCAATTGACATTATTTAGCAAGCTAATACCTGCACAGGAGAATACAACAGTAAAAGGCATTTCACATATACACTCTAGCAGAAACCAAAGCAATAAAGCACCTTCCACATGTACACTCTAACAATTATTCCTTAAGTTAAGACAAT
>NC_056726.1:1511625583-1511663083 GCF_019279795.1 Protopterus annectens
ACTGAGTCACTCCTGGTGCACATATCACACTGAATCACTGCAGGTGCACATACCACACTGAATCACTCCTGGTGCACATAACACATTGAACCATTGCTAATGCACATACCACACTGAGTAGCTGCAGGTGCACATACCACACTGAATCACTCCTGGTGCACATACCACACTGAACCACTGCTGGTGCACATACCACTCTGAGTCACTGCTGGTGCACATATCACACTGAAACACTGCTAGTGCACTCACCACACTGAGTCGCTCAGGTGCACATACCACACTGAATCACTGCTGGTGCACATACCACACCAAGTCACTGCTAGTGCACATACCACACTGAGTCACTCCTGGTGCACATATCACACTGAATCACTGCTGGTGCACATGCCACACTGAATCACTCCTGGTGCACATAACACATTGAACCATTGCTAATGCACATACCACACTGAGTCACTGCAGGTGCACATACCACATTAAATCACTCCTGGTGCACATACCACTCTGAGTCACTGCTGGTGCACATATCACACTGAAACACTGCTAGTGCACACACCACACTGAGTCGCTCAGGTGCACATACCACACTGAATCACTGCTGGTGCACATACCACACCAAGTCATTGCTAGTGCACATACCACACTGAGTCGCTCAGGTGCACATACCACACTGAATCACTGCCGGTGCACATACCACACTGAACCACTGCTGGTGCACATACCACTCTGAGTCACTGCTGGTGCACATATCACACTGAAACACTGCTAGTGCACACACCACACTGAGTTGCTCAGGTGCACATACCACACTGAATCACTGCCGGTGCACATACCACACTGAATCACTGCTGGTGCACATACCACATCGAGTCACTGTTGGTGCACATACCACCCTGCATCACTGCTGGTGCACATACCACACTGAATCACTCCTGGTGCACATACCACACTGAATCACTCCTGGTGCACATACCACACTGAACCACTGCTGGTGCACATACTACCCTGCATCACTTCTGGTGCAAATACCACAGTGAATCACTCCCGGTGCACATACCACACTGAACCACTCCTGGTGCACATACCACACTAAACCACTGGTGCACATACCACACTGACTCACTCTTGATGGACATACCACACTGAACCACTCCTGGTGCACATACCACACTGAATCACTGCTGGTGTAAATACATACACTTCTAGACATAGTGGAACAACATAACATACAGATCAACACTATTTGTATTGTAATTCCTATCCTCTAAAACCACACCAGCAGTCATTTTCAATACCATTTCACAATTTTCAATGTAATGAGTGTTGATCAAATAAGTTTTAGATTAAATAACCACTCTTTGTCAATAAAATGGGGGTCTATATTATCGAATCGAAAGTTCCAAACTCCGAATATCATATGGTCGACACCATATGTTCAAAGTTTGAACATTTGGAATCCTAAAAAAAACAAAAAAAAAAAAAACAAAAACAGGAAACCTGTCATCAACTCCAAGATCGCACTACATTGATGTAAAGGGAAGAATTCCCTACGGTGATCTCCGTTCACACTTGCGATGTTTTCAATATTCAAACATTTGGTGTCGTCCAAATGGTATTCGCATATTGAAATGTTCGCTGTAATAATATAGACCTGATAAAATGAACGGACAATAAAATGAACCTAAGCCATAATTTGTTTGTTTAAATCCATATATAGATGTCTATTGATATATATATATATATATATATATATATATATATATATATATATATATATCTGTAGGATTACTTCATAAACCAAAAGCTCACTTACCCAACTTTCATAACATCGAGCTGAGAAACAGAATGAATGTACTATACGTACAGGGTCTGAAGAGACAACTAATACAGGGAATGGCTGAGTAGATAATGACGACTGTGTACAGTTAAATGGAGATCCTCGTGTCTCACCATATAATGTAGCATTGGTGTATTCAACACCCCTGGAAGCTCCAGTGTGTGCAGGAGCAAGTGCACAGGGGAACACGATGGTTAGGAGAAAAATATTGTCTGAAGGGGCTAAAAATGACTACCCGTCTTTTCCATTGCCTATTCGACCAGGAAGGAAGAAGTCCTTCGACACAGACAATCAGAGGGGGAACAAACAGAAAGAGCCACCCCAACAACAAGCTCAAACACTAAAAAAGATGTGGACCCAAGTGGCTTAATATGGAATATATCTAAGTACACTTTAAATAAGGGTGAAGTAGAACTTTTAAATAAAGGTTTGGGGTTTATACCCACCAGTAATGTAGATATTTGTGATGCAGTAATTTCTGTACGTATGTTTGCTAGAAATTTAGCTTTGAAACAAATGTTTGGCTGCAATGAATTGTCAAATGTTCCTTGTCTAAAAAAGAAAAGCTCATATTTACCCCATTTACCTGCCAATATAGAAACGTTCGTTAAAGCATTTGAGAACAGTGTATACAATAATTATGATTTTTGCACTAGGGATAAAGTACCCAATTTAAGTAGCAGTGAATTTGAAGCACTAAATACTTTGAAAAACAATATGGATATAATAATAAGACCATCTGATAAAGGTGGACCCACAGTTATAATGGATACAATATATTACTATGATACTATGTTTGAAATGCTTAACGATGTAGCATATGAGGAGGTTAATATGTCTGTTATAATGAATATGCTTGATAACATATTTAATTCCTTAAAGGATTGTAGAAATATGCATGTTTTAACTAATGAACTTTTTAATTATTTTTTGACAAAACACCCTGTAATACCTAGATTGCATGGTCTACCCAAAATTCACAAACATCTTACCCAGCCTAAGTTTAGGCCCATAGTGGCGGGGGCAGGTTGGGCAACAGAAGCTATATCAATCTATTTGGATTATGAATTAAAGACGGTTCTATTGTTGTTTAATTATGTGCTGAAAGACACAGAGCATTTTTTAAAAGATTTATTTGAGTTTACACAAACAGATATAAATATTGATGAATTGATGTTGGTAACAATGGATGTTGAAGCATTGTTTACATGTATACCCAATGAGGCAGGTCTGAAAATATTACATGATTTATTAATTAATGAGGTATCAATGGAGGCTAGCAAGGCAACTTTTTATGTTTCCTTCTTGAATTAGTACTTGATAACAATGTATTTGTTTTTCAGAATAGGTTTTTCAAGCAAAAGAAGGGTATTGCCATGGGCATGAGTTGCGCTAACTCATATGCTAATCTTATTATGATAGCATGGGAGAAAAATAACCTGAATACCAGTCATAATATTATTTTCCATCGACGGTTTGTGGATGATCTTTTCTTGTTATATAAAGGTGATGTTAGTGGGTTGATAGATTTACATACCCAATTTAATTCTTCGAGTGAATTTTTAAAATTCACTATGGAATACTCTGTCAGTATCAACTATTTAGATGTTAATATATACAAGGAAGGGACTGAGCTTAGGACTAGGATTTACAGGAAACCATGCTATCGTCCAGCTTTTTTGCATCATGATAGTATGTATAATCCATCGGTGTTTAATAACGTGGTTAAGGGACAAGCATTGAGATTAGCACGCCTTTGTTGTGAAGATAATATTTTGCATGAAGAATTTGATAACCTTAAACGTGATTTTGTGATCAGAGGGTATGCAGAAGCTGATGTAAATCGTATATGTAATCAAGTATATGAGAATAGGAATGATAATGCTAGACCTTATTATTCCAGTAGAACTCAAGCATCAGTGAATGTAATGCCTGATAAATACACTGTGAATTTAGTATTGCCCTTTGGTAATAATATAAAACAAATTAAAAAGGCTGTTGAAGATAACTGGCATATTTTGCTAGTAGATGATAAGACCAGGAACATGTTGAATGATGCTCCGAGATATACATATAAGAATAATAAAAATCTACGTCAACAGTTGTGCTATCGTAATCTCACCCCTGAGATAGGTAGTACCATCAATGCGAGATTTTTTGGCACTCAGAAATGTGGCTCTTGTGCTCAATGTAAGCACATTGATGAGTCACGATTTTTTAAACATCCTGACACAGGAAGGTTATGGGAACTGAAGACATATGGTACATGCACAACCAAAAATATAGTCTATGTAGCTCATTGTTTGACTTGCTTCTGCTTCTATGTGGGTAAAACCAATCGTAGTTTAAGGGAACGAATAAGAGATCACATGTATTGTATCATTAGGCAGGATAGTCATAATGCTATAGCGAAGCATGTGCTTAAAGAAGGGGTAGACCCTGTTTTTTCATTTCAAATTCTCCATGTTCTGTCCATGAATATTAGAATAGGTAACATTACCAATGATACTGAACAGGCAGAGTTGAAATGGATATTTAGGTTGGGTGCACACAGGGGACGTGGGTTAAATGAGGTTACTTCTCTAAAACCTTTTTTGAATGCAAGGGCTTTGAGATAGCCATAGTATTGTTGTTTTATATACATAGTATTTTATTTTATTTTATTTTTATTTTACATTTGTTGACCGGGATAGTCCGACTGGATACATGTCCATTTTCAGCGGAGTCCCGGGGAGAAAAGCTCCAAACAAGGTTAATCAAGGTACGTAAAGACATATCACATTGTGTTCATAGTAAGCAGATAATCACAATAGAAGATACAAAATGATTACATTACATTACATTCAGGTTCATTCACACTTAGTTGAATAGACAGAAATTGCCTAGTTGTAGGAATTACTCGTGTGAAAAGTTAGTCAGGGTTAGTACATGGACAGAGCCAATGTGATTTATAGTGGATTTTTAGTTCTTTTTTGAATAGCGCTAGTGATTGTAAGGACGTAAGCTTCTGGGGAAGAGAATTCCATACTTTGCCAATAATATTAGAGTAGAGTGAATCCCCACCTAGGTTATGGGACTTGCAGGTTTGTATTAAGAGTTTGTTAGATGAGCGAAGAGAGCTTAGGTTGGAGTAAGGCGTTAGGACGTTGTTTAGTGCAGGGGTGTTATCTGGATGTTTCAGGATTTTGAATGCTTCAATGAGTTGGTATTTCAGTAGAAGATTAGGGAGTTCTGGCCAGTCAAGTTTTTTCAGGCTGATGCAGTGATGTGTTCTATAAGGTAGGGCAGTGATGAATCTAGCAATGTGATTATAAGAAGTGGAAAGACGATTGAGGTCAGACTTGTTGAGGTTTGTAAGGATCGGGGAGGCATATAGTAGGGTGGATAGGAGGTGTGAGCGGGCGGTAGCTAACCTAGCGGCTGGAGTTAGGAAGGTTTTTAACCTGTATAAGGAACCAAGTTTTTTGTTAACCATTTTAATAGTTTGGTTGATGTGGATGTCAAACCGTAGTTTATTGTCAACAATTACTCCTAATAGTTTAGCGTTGGTAGTAGGGGAGATAATGGTACCATTGTTAGATTGTATAGTAAAGTGTGTGAAAGGTATTGGGTTGGATGGGTGGAAAAGGAGAAGTTGGGTTTTTTTTGGGTTTAAGATGAGTTGATGGTTAGTTAGCCAATTTTCAACTTTGGTGAAGCAGAGTTGGGTAGTTATTAGAAGGTTGTCAAGGATAGGATTAGAACAGATGATAGTTGAGTCATCTGCATATTGAATACAGGTGGCTTCGGGGATAACTGTATGGAGGTCATTTATAAAAATTGAGAACAGAAGTGGACCTAGGATGGACCCTTGGGGTACGCCTATAGTATTCGGCAATAGGCAGGAGAGTTTGTTCTGCCACATAACTGCCTGTTGTCTACCTACGAGGTAGGCCTGAAACCAGTTTAGGACTTGGGTGTCTAGGTGTAAGGTTGATAAGGTTTTAAGAAGTAGCTGGTGGTTTACCATGTCGAAAGCTTTCGACATATCTAGAAAGAGGGCTGAGGAGATATTTTTGTTATTCCGGTTATGGTTAATTTTCTCTGTAAAAGAGAGGAGAGCAGTGGTCGTGCTATGGTTGGGTCTAAATCCATGCTGACAATCAGTTAGTAGTTTGTTTTGGGTGAGATAGGACATGAGTTGTTTATGCACACACTTTTCCATGATTTTGGCAAGTGGTGATAGTATAGCAATTGGTCTATAGTTAGAGAGCTCGGTGGATGTTCCTCCTTTGTGAAGAGGAATGACGTAAGATATTTTCCAGATTGCTGGGATAGTGGACTCGGTAATGGTTCTATTAATTAATATTGAAATAGGGTATGCTATGACATCTGCAGCAATTTGCAAGTATTCTGCAGGTAGAAGGTCTGCTGAGAGGGTAGTTGGTTTTAGCTTTTTCAAACAGGATCGGATGAAGGCAGTGGATATGGGTTGGAGGTTAAAGGATAGTGCAGAGTTAGGAGGCATATTGTTAGGTGTGGTAGAGGGGGTGGGTAGTTGGTTAGCTAGTACCTGAATTGTTTCGTGAAGAAGGTATTAAAGTTGTTAGCTATTTCTTCTTGGTTCTTATCAGATAGAGTTTCAGGGTAGGAGTGGTGGATTTTCCTGGTTGGAGAAGTTTGTTCAATCCTGCCCAGAATTTTGAGGGTTCTTTTGGTTTTTGTTTTGTAGGTGGTGAAAGTAGTTTTTCTTATCTTGGGTGGTGGCCTTTTTGGTTTCATTTCTCAATTGCTGGAAGATGACCCGATCTAGTGGTAATTTGGTAGTACGCCATTTGTTCCAAGCTTTGTCCCTATTAGTTATTTTGGTTTTGGATTCTGAGGTTAGCCAAGGTGCTATGTGAGTTTTGATTCTGGACACCCTTTTGGGGGCATGAGAGTCAAGTAGGGTAAGGAATGTTTGATTAAAATGTGAGACTGCTTCGTCAAGGGAAGGGATTTCAATGTTGACCAATTACAGTGATTGAGTGCCTTGTTAAACTTTAGAGGATCAAATTTTTTTGTTTCTGACTGTTCTATAGACTGGTAAGCTAGCATTGGTTGGGTTATCTTTCCTGATGTAAGTAAGCAGATGATCACTAAGATCATTAGGTAGAGTCCCCGGGGTATATTTTTGGGGGTGTTCCTTGATGAGCACCCAATCAAGTATGCTTTCCTTTTGTTTATTATTACCTAGTCTGGTGGTAGTGGTTATAACCTGAGAGAAACCATGGAGATTTAAAGAAGTAGGACTGGACTGAGCAGAACATTTGTTCCAATCAATGTTAACATCTCCCAGGACTACTGTTTCTTGTGGATAGTTGTTATCTATCCAGTTTAGGATGGCTTCTAAAGTTTCAGTATTGTTCCCTGGGGTATATAGATAACTATTAGGTTTATGCTTTTGCTTATTTAATTGTATTTTTAGAGCTAGAGTTTCAGCATTTGCAACCTGTGGTGGTTGTTTGGGGTGAGTTAGGACGTTTAGCGTATTTTTATATAGGACAGCTATCCCTCCTCCTCTTTTCTTTAATCGGTCAGCCCTGAGTATGTTGTACCCAGGTGGCATTATCTGATTGTCTTTGGTTGATGGTTTAAGCCAAGTTTCAGTCAGACACATGAAGTCAGGTAAGTAGGTTGCAAGCATGGCGTGTAAGTTGTGAACCTTGTTGTTCAGACTTCTTATATTTAGGTGACAAATGAGTAGAGAGTTAGCTGGTCTAAGGGAGATTGGATGTTGAGTGGGCTCTGTTGATCTGGTAGGGCCTGGGTTGGGATGGATATCTCCATCTTTGGTGATGTTTTTCCTTAGGTATTCTATTAATTTTAGAACTTTGGATAGTAATTTTAGACCTAGCTTTGTTTTGGTAGTTATATGGTGTTGCTTTTTTAGGTACAGATCACTCAGTTTTGTTGTTTTGGGAGTTGTATTATGGGGGAAGAATTGCCTATAGATGGTGGAGAGGGGGAACTTGTGTGGTAATTTGGGTAGTGGAATCCTGATAAGGACAGGTGTTCATAACTTGTTAAGAGATAGGGTAATAAAATGAGTGGTGGGATAAGTAGGATAATTATCCCTATTGGCTTGGGCATGGTGATGGTGTGCAGGGGCGGGAGTTGGTAGGGAGGAAGTCTAGTGGGTGGGAGAGGAAGTAGGTGTGGCGAGGTGGCTATAAATCTAGAGGTAGTGGGGGCGGGTGGGATAAGGGGGCAGGGTGGGGAGCGGAGCGAGCCCGAGCGAAGCGAGGGCGAAGCGGAGCGGGGCAAACCCAAACTCGGAGTTTGCAGACTACTGGTGAAGAGTCCTGATTTTATACGTAGGAGATTTTACAAGCCAGGGCTAATTTGGGCACTTCTGACTTTAATTTTGGAGCAAAAGTAGAGCCAGGTTAGAGGAATTAACATAGATTATGGATGGTGGCTGCTGTGTTTGAACCCAATAAATGGTCGGTAAATATTAATTACAGTTTTAATATTATGTAAACAGTATCTAATAACCTTGGCTGAGTTTGAGGTAGCGTTGGGGCTGAGGCTTTGGCCGTGCTTTCGCACCTGGTCTGGCGGTCCTATCTTGGGCAGTTAGTTTACTGCCAGTCAAGTAGAGTACTGGGCAGTACCTGGATAGAGGATATAATATTTTAGATTAGTACCATTTCATTTAGGAATAGGCAGGTAATAATACAGGTAATAATACATACAAAACCTTAATTCTGTTGACAAATGTTTAACTGTAGTTATTATTTCTATCATTAGAGTTGAAAGAGATTCTGTAGAATAAGCACGTTCTGAACATATGACAAAAATAGGTAGTAAATGTCTCCAACTCAAGCAGAGATTGCCAAGAGACGTAACATCAGTTTGATTATAGCCTAGGAAGACACAAATGCCGTTCAGAGCTACTTTCTAGATAACTAGGTGCAATATAGTCACTGGTTTGGTATCTAACAACACTACAACAGGTTCTTGATATTTCCAAAACACGCTACAGTTCAGAACGAGAATTACCAACCAAGCGTTAATTATAATGCAGTCGCTAGTGTAGTACGCCCAAAACACGTGCAATAGCTTTAACATGTAGGTAGGTTTGTTAGCGTTTTACAAGCAGTACTATGTAATTTTACAGGAATATGGACTAAAATTGCAGTCGCTAATCAACAAACAGCATCGTCTATCATTGCAGTCACTAGAGCAATATATCAATGAAGAAAACGCTAATTTACTGACAACATTGCATATACCCTAAAACATGTGCAGCAGCGTTACATATAGGTAGGTTTAGTAAGGTTTCTAAACAGTACAAAGTAACTTCACAGCACCAAAGTCTATCGTAGTAGTTGCTAGTGCAGTATATCAACAAGCAAACAAATGCTGTAATAGTGTCGGCATTTCACATACCCTGTTTTTAGGCGGCCAAGTGGGTCAGGAACACAGCAGCTATAGAGGAATGGCGGAAACTGGGGATATATAACTTTTGCTGATGTCAGAGGGAGGTGGGCAGTCCCAAACTCTGCAAACCCAAACTCGGAGTTTGCAGACTACTGGTGAAGAGTCCTGATTTTATACGTAGGAGATTTTACAAGCCAGGGCTAATTTGGGCACTTCTGACTTTAATTTTGGAGCAAAAGTAGAGCCAGGTTAGAGGAATTAACATAGATTATGGATGGTGGCTGCTGTGTTTGAACCCAATAAATGGTCGGTAAATATTAATTACAGTTTTAATATTATGTAAACAGTATCTAATAACCTTGGCTGAGTTTGAGGTAGCGTTGGGGCTGAGGCTTTGGCCGTGCTTTCGCACCTGGTCTGGCGGTCCTATCTTGGGCAGTTAGTTTACTGCCAGTCAAGTAGAGTACTGGGCAGTACCTTGGCTGAGTTTGAGGTAGCGTTGGGGCTGAGGCTTTGGCCGTGCTTTCGCACCTGGTCTGGCGGTCCTATCTTGGGCAGTTAGTTTACTGCCAGTCAAGTAGAGTACTGGGCAGTACCTTGGCTGAGTTTGAGGTAGCGTTGGGGCTGAGGCTTTGGCGGTGCTTTCGCACCTGGTCTGGCGGTCCTATCTTGGGCAGTTAGTTTACTGCCAGTCAAGTAGAGTACTGGGCAGTACCTTGGCTGAGTTTGAGGTAGCGTTGGGGCTGAGGCTTTGGCCGTGCTTTCGCACCTGGTCTGGCGGTCCTATCTTGGGCAGTTAGTTTACTGCCAGTCAAGTAGAGTACTGGGCAGTACCTTGGCTGAGTTTGAGGTAGCGTTGGGGCTGAGGCTTTGGCCGTGCTTTCGCACCTGGTCTGGCGGTCCTATCTTGGGCAGTTAGTTTACTGCCAGTCATATAGTTATATAGTTTTAATTAAATTATTTGTATTTAATTGATTTTAATTATTTAATTGATTTTAATTAATTGATGGATGTAATCTGTTAATTTGAGTTTACTATAGTATATAAAGTGCATTTAATGTTCTATAGAGTACGTCTGAAGAAGCGGTTGAATTCCGTGAAAGCGCTCACGTCTTTTTTGTTGTCCTGTTGTTAACGAATAAATTACTGGATTTTACAATAGTTCGAGTACATTTTTTGACTTGTGGACCTTCAGTTGCTGGGTATTTCTTGCTTTGTTCTATATCTTTGGGACTTGTTGCTGATGTGTACTTTCGCATATATATATATATATATATATATATACATATATATATATATATATATATATATATATATATATATACATATATATATATATATATATATCCTGCATATGTGCATGTGTCCTGTTGTATGCAACTTCGTAATTGTTTTAAATTATATTTCTTGATTAATGCAGCAGCATTCATTAAACTGATATTTTAAATTTTCAGTTTGGAACATTTTTTCTAGTAAACACAAAAACAAAATTTATTATCCAGTAATGACGCAAGTTACCATTTCAGAATATTTCAACCATAAGGGTTACTCAAACTATTTTCATTAGAATCCACCAAAATCCATAGTAATCAGTTATGGCCATTTTATTGACTTGTGTGCATGTCTGATTGTGATACAAATGGTCTCAATAAAGTATTCCAGTTTGCCTTAAACAAATGTATGCTTGTTATACAAAGACAGACTAACGCTTTTTTGAGTTTATCAACCCAGCAGGATCAGTCACTTTTATCCACAGACATCCCCAAAACTAAGCAATTATTGTTACATGTATGACTGCATCCTTCTCAGATGTCTGTGACAAAAAATAAAAATAATAATACTGACCAAAGTGACATATATCAAACGTGTTTCACACATACAAAAGCCATAGTAAAATATTCTAACTTAAACATGCACACCAGTCCTAGAAAAAACAGATTAAAAAGCTATTTAGAATGATCAGATTATAAAAGCATAAGGTACATTTATTCACAGATAACCTCACACCACCAGCCACTTTGTCGACTCTGTACACCCCTTGATAACCCCAGCTCAACAGCCACTTTGACTGTGTACACCCCTTATTATTATGAAGAAATAAATTGCAGGTACGTTATTGGTAGCATTAGATGAAATATATGAAACTATATAAAGATCATTAGCATCACACCATAAGATCTAGCCATGTGTATCATGCTTTAAACAGTAGAGTAAACAGTAGAGTATATCTGATGAGTATGTAAGAAATATTAGTACCATCGTACTAGGCGATGTTAACATTGACTGGACACTATGTTCAGCACAGACCAATCCCACACCCATTAACCTGTATGGATTCTCCCAAAATATAATCTCTACAACAAGAATAGGTAACACTTACCAAAAAGAAAGTATACTAGATTGGATCCTTACCAGTAACCATGCCCATAAGTATACCACCGGGACCCTTCCTAATGACCTAAGTGACCATCTTGTCACTTTCTTAATTAAACACAAAGTTTCTAGGACAAATCTTCCATTACATAGACTTATTAGAAATAAGAAGAAATTTGTTCCATCACAATTTGTAGCAGAACTCAAGTCCTGCAACTGGACAAAGCTAAAAACTTTACCCCTAGAGGAGAGCGTGTCATTCTTTAATGACACATTCCTAAAATTTCTTGACAACCATGCTCCTAACCGACTCACTAGGACAAAGGTGAAGATAGCTCCCTGGCTATCCAAAGAAACAAAAACCAAAATTAAAATTAGAGATAAAGCATGGGACAAATGGCGAGCCACCAAGGCACCCCTAGACCGCATTAAATTCCAGGAACTTAGAAATGCAACCAAAAAAGCTAGCACAATGGATAAAAAGAACTATTTCTGTCACCTTCAAGACAAACACCAGAACAGCCCAAAAAGTTCTGGGCAGGCTTAAACAATCTCCTCCATCCTGGGAAATCAGCCACTCCTACCCCTGAGACTCTTATTGACAAAAAACCTGAAGTCATAGCCAACACCTTTAACTCCTTCTTTACTGAAACTATTCAATCTCTAGCCAAACAACTTCCTCCCTCCCCACCCCAAACTAATGTTATTGAAGCCACCTTCCCATCCTTTAAAATACAGCCTATCCCTACCTCTTACATCAAAACCTTACTGAAAAAACTTAAACCTACCACCCTCTCGGCAGATCAGCTCCCAGCCGAATACCTGCAAATAGCAGCTGATGCTATAGCCTACCCCATCTCCATCCTGATAAACAGAACCTTTACTGAGGCCACAATACCCAATATCTGGAAAATATCCTACGTAATACCACTACATAAAGGTGGTTCTTCTACTGAGCCATCTAACTATAGACCCATAGCAATTCTATCCCCAATAGCTAAGATCATGGAAAGATGTGTTCATAAACAATTTCTTAATCACCTCTCTCTAAACAATCTTTTGACCAAATCTCAACACGGCTTTAGACCCTACCATAGTACGACCACTGCCCTCCTATCCTTTACTGACTCAATTAATAAAAATCGCAACAACAAAAAAATATCCTCTGCCCTATTTCTTGACCTGTCAAAAGCCTTTGATATGGTCAATCACCAACTACTGCTACAGACGCTAAAAACCTTCCACTTTGATAATTCAGCTCTCAATTGGTTCCATGCCTATCTCTCTGGAAGGCAACAGGCAGTCCAATGGCAAAATAAGCTCTCTCAACCCTTACCTAATACCATAGGAGTTCCACAAGGCTCCATTCTAGGTCCCCTTCTCTTCTCCGTGTTTATAAATGAACTCCACTCAGTTATCCCTCAAGCCACATGCATCCAATATGCCGACGACTCCACCCTCATCTGCTCTAATGTAGCTCTCCCTGACCTACAAGTAATGACCCAACAGTGCTTTAGTACAATTGAAAAATGGCTATCAGAGAGGAATCTCATCCTAAATCCTAAAAAAACTAAGCTATTACTATTCTTTCCCACCTCAGATCCTTCTCCAGTACAATACCCCCACTAGCTAATAATAGCACCTTCTTCGTTCAATCTAATAATGGCACCATAATTAACCCTGACACTAACACTAAACTACTAGGGGTCATTATTGACAATAAACTTAAATTTAACTTACACATCAGTCAAACCATAAAGACTGTAAATAAGAAACTCGGATCACTGTATAGAATTAAGAACTTCCTCACCCCCATTGCCAAACTAACCATAGCACGTACCCATCTTCTCTCCACACTACTGTATGCTTCCCCTGTTTTCTCTTTCCTCAACATAGGGGACATCAACAAACTTTCCGTGACTTACAATCACATTGCTAGATTCATTACAGGTGCCCCTTATAGAACGCATCACTGCCTTAACCTAAAGAAACTTGACTGGTTAGAACTACCAAATATTCTCAAACTTAACCAACTTTCCCAAGGATATAAAATAATCAAGCAACCTGAAAAACTCCCTCACTAGACAATCTACTGACCCCCTTCCTCAACCTAAGTAGTCTTCGCTCCTCTAACAGATTACTGGTCCAAACTATCAAATCCAACAATATGGGAGGGGATGCTCTCTATGCTAATTCTATAGGCAAGGTATGGAACTCCCTACCTAACAACCTAAGACTCCACAATACGCTTTCTCAATTCAAGAAAAATCTTACCCAATTCTTTAAGGAACATTGGATATGCCCCTGCGTAAACCCAGGCTAGGTTCCTGTCATCTATAACTCATCATACACTACTTGAACAATTTGGAAATCTTCTCAATTTCTTACTCAAACTGACTATTAATCCTACTCTACTGTAATAAAGTATGTAGTTTCTTTATCATCCCTCAGAACTCTAGATAAACAATGAACTGGAATCTTGCAATAGTACTTTAAAGTCCCTTGAACTGCACTAGTTCTCACTAGTTTTTTTCTCTTTAGAATTGTATTTTAACCTTATTCTGCTATCACAAGTTTCTACATGAATGTAGATAATACGTTAACGAGCATATTTTTTCTACCATATATGTAATGTGTAAACTTATATGTATTTTTTGCAATATTGGAGCTTTTCTCCCCGGGCCTCCGCTGAAAATGGACATGTATCCAGTCGGACCATCCCGGTCAACAAATGTAAAATAAAATAAAATAAATTAACCACCTGGTAACATGTGCTAAGTCAATATATAAAATCCCTGCCAAAGTTAAAGTCATCAGAACAGTTCCACATTAAAGAGAACTATTACTAGTGCAGATGCTGCTGTTGCAGTGCTTCATCTACAAATGCTATGCCTGTTGCCCTTGAGGCATAAATGGAATATATTTCATTAAAGCATTCTGATTGTGTGATTCTGTGTGATTGATGTGATTATGGTGTTCTGATGGTATTGCTATATTTCAAGAATTAGATCAGCTATGCAATAAGGAATGGCTGGCAAAAACACAGCCACAAGTTCATGATTAGTTAACAGGCATGAAGTCCAGCAGACTAGCTCAAATTCTCAAAACAGTGTCTGGTTAAATGACATGCTCATGGTCGCACAGTAGATAAGAGAAACATATTCAAATCCTTCCCCTTTAGTGTAGGAATCAACTCATCATCACATCAGAGGTTTAACCCTCTGAGCTAGCTATAAGACAGGGTAGACATATTTAAGCAAATGTAGGAATGTTTTATAGTCTGGTCTTGTAGAGAAAAAGAGTGTCACATTCAGTGTCAGTTGCACTACAGGTACACACTACCTTTGCTGCAGCAGGCTGTGGGTTCTATTCCCACAGCAGGTACATCAGTTGCTGATATTGCAGTACAGCCCAAGGCAGGTTCTACACTCCTGATTGTGTTCTCCTTTGGATGAGACATTAAACCAAGATCCCATCAGCTTGAGTTGGTGATAGCTTAGGTTGATATAAAAGATCCTATGGAAGCTATTTAACACAACATAAACACATCGTTCACATATTTACAGGCATGTACATATCTCTATTTTTTTCACTATTTATCATTTTTCTTATAACAAAATAATTTTAATTGTTCCATAACTGATCTCCCCACCTTCTTTCACAACCCATATTATATAAAATAAATTTATATCTACATTTCTCACATTTACTTTCTTTCTTCCTATTCTTATAATATCCACACAAAATCATATTCATGCTATGTTATAAACACAGTCTTTCAACTTTCTTTTTTTAGGGCATATTCTCCTTTAACAGTAACTTATTTATTACCAGTCTAAACAGGACATCCTACGACTCTAATATTTTGGTACACCAGTTTTTTACTTGTTCTATGCTTTAGTAACTGCTTCTGGTAAAATTGCCTATGGCTTTACACAATAATACACACAATAATATTGTATCCTCTCATTATTATGCCACGTTCTTCCAATGTTCTCTATATTATCAGTTTTTGTTTTCCATGTTAGTATTTTTTTCTTGATAATTTGTAATTTCATTTCCATATTCTTTTTCTCTTTTTCTTACTCTCACCATCTCCCAGAACCTTTCGACTTATATTTAAATATTACCACAATTACTGTCTTATTATCTTCATTTGTTCACTTCAGTACTTATCAAAAGTATAGAGAAGAAGAAACAACTGAACTGAGTAACACCAATTTCCCTTCAACATCACTCATACATACACCAAATTTCTCTGGGTTTAATCTTGAATCCATAGGAAAAAACACCAATTGTACAAATGCCTTTTCATATTTCTTCTGGGATCATATGCACATTTGGCGTATATATACTATTTTTCCTTTAATACAGAATTCACCAGAAAAAAAAAAACTTTTTCCCTGGATGCTAATCTTTACATCTTCCAGAGAAGCCATATGTACATTTCTTTTCCTTTTATTTTATCAAACCCTCCCAATACATCACAACTACATAATTTTGCCCAAATTTTATTCCTAGCAAGCACACTTCATTCATTAAAAAATACAAACCCCAATTTATTCTACATCACCCAGACCCTTGTCGTTATGCAAGTTCATTCCAATTTCTTTTAAACATCAGTTCAGACAAACCAATACTTCCCTCATCCATAGTTTGATCTTAACAACTACAACTGTATCATCTGCTTATGTACAAACTACAGGAGTCATAACCTCTTTTTGCATCACATATCTGGCATCTTTCATTTTATAAGATAGTTCACTCACTGTCACATTCACTAACAGTGCAAACAATGTTCTTCTCATGGGACATCCCTGTCTTATACCACACTTCATGTATATTCCTTTACTGACATACACACTCCATAATTCTATTACCTGTTCATACTTCTCTATAACATCCTTGTGTTCTCCTGCATCAAATACCTTGTTATCACCCATCAAAACTTTTACATCCTCCTTTTTACTTAATCATCCACAATTTCTCTCACAACCAATAACAGTTCCTGACATCCCTTTCCTTTTTGTACCATATGCATTTTCTTCCATAATATCACTCATCCTTACTTCCATTCCCCTCTGTATTGCTCTCGTAAAAAATTACAATCTGTGTTGTTTAGTGTGATGGGTCTCCATTTTTATTTAATTCTTCTCATCTGTCTTCCATATAAATTTGAATATGTCGCTACACAACTCTTCATAAAAAAACTTCCTTACCAATTCATTCAGTAAATTTAGAAAATGCTCCCTTTGCCAATCCATTAATTTCATGTGCATTTCATGCCATGTACCATCTCGTCTGATACTTAATCAACAATTACTATCCTAAGTACTTCATCCAATTCACTAACAGCAATTTATTTTTCAAATTCTTCCTTAACTCATTTTGGGTTTTTGTTTTACTTTCCATCTCTCTTATTTTTCTACTTTTTTACTCTTGTACATAGTTTCCACATGCTATATTACAATACTTATAATTTGCCCTTTTACCTCCCCATCTTCATTTTTCATTTCCCTCATTATGTAAATATCCCCTGTACTGTTTCACCCAAATATGCAGATACCTCTTCCCAGTTGCTTTTTAAATAACATCTCTGCCTAAACAGTAATATTTTATTTTTTTTCTCAGTTTCTTTTTCCGTATCATAATATTCTCTGGTATATTCTATAAATTCTCTAATATATTTTTATACATTTTCCCATGCTGCACTTTTTCTTCCTTTCTTAAACATCCTCTGAAAAAAAAACTCTTGTATACTTCTTTTTAAATTTAATCTAAATTTACCATTCAGCTCAGGTTTTTATAGAAGTCTCTCACAGTTATATGATCCTTCAATAACTATAGTACCTCCCACTCTCCAATTTCACCACACAATTTCTCGTTTATTCTTAATATTCCTTTTCCTGTTTTAATATACTGTCTTTTTTCCATCACCTCTAGCCTTATTACTCAATGGTGTAAAAAATCATTACAAGTTTGCTACCGTCTGCTACCTCAGCTCAGATCCAAGTGCCACCCTCCCATAAGTCCATTAACTTTTGTTCTTCATGGCTAGTTTACATTTTATTACTTCCTGTAGTTCCCTTTACATCTTTCCCCTTCTTTTAAAATTTCCATTTAAATCACAATTAAAGTCCCCTGCAGTTTTAATTTTTATGTTAACCACCACACAGTCTAATTTTTGATGAAACAGGTTCTCCCTTTTCTTGCTAGTTATATAAACATATAATGTTGTAATTCTATAAGCATGTTTTCTCTACCTCACATCCATAACAATCAACTTTCCCACCCTTACCAATGTTACATCTCATATTTTCTCTGTTTTTTTTTGTGTACAATAGAGCCACTCCAGAACAATGTTCACTTCCTAAGTTCCATATAATACCCTATCCCTCTCCCCAATTTTTCCATTCACAGTTTTTTTTCACTTGTCAGAAATCTTACCTCCTCTAGCAGAGTAACATTTCCATCACATTTAGCACACCGTTCTAGTTCACATCACATTTAACACACCATTCTAGTATAACTTTCTAACAGAGTAACATTCCCATCACATTTAGCACACCATTCCAGTTCCCATCACATTTAACACACCATTCTAGTTTGCATCACATTTAGCACACTGTTCTAGTATAACTTTCTAACAGAGTAACATTCCAATCACATTTAGCACACCGTTCTAGTATAACTTTCTAACAGAGTAACATTCCCATCACATTTAGCACAGCGTTCCAGTTCACATCACATTTAACACACCGTTCCAGTTCCCATCACATTTAGCACACCGTTCCAGTTCACATCACATTTAACACACCGTTCCAGTTCCCATCACATTTAGCACACCGTTCTAGTTTGCATCACATTTAGCACACCATTCCAGTTCCCATCACATTTAGCACACCGTTCCAGTTCACATCACATTTAACACATCATTCTAGCTTGCATCACATTTAGCGCACCATTCTAGTATAACTTTCTGACAGAGTAACATTCCCATCATATTTAGCACACCGTTCTAGTATAACTTTCTAACAGAGTAACATTCCCATCACATTTAGCACACCGTTCTAGTATAACTTTCTAACAGAGTAACATTCCATCACATTTAGCACACCGTTCCAGTTCCCATCACATTTAGCACACCGTTCCAGTTCCCATCACATTTAGCACACCGTTCCAGTTCCCATCACATTTAGCACACCGTTCCAGTTCACATCACATTTAGCACACCATTCCAGTTCACATCACATTTAGCACACCGTTCCAGTTCCCATCACATTTAACACATCGTTCTAGTATACCGATCCTTCTTATAGCGCTACTAATGTAGCACCCCCGCTACTTAAATAATCTCCTTCCCATATACTCACCTGCCTTCCTTTCTTTCCTCGTTTCTCCCCTCCATGTTTGTTTTTCTTCTACAGTTTCTTCTTCGCCTAGTTCACTCCCGCTGCCACTTGTTGTAATTCCTCATGCATGTTGTCATCCCTTCCCTCTCTTTTTCACTATTTGATGTTTGCTCTTGATGATCCATCCAAAAGTTTTTTTTTTAAACAACCCATATTCAGTCACACACCTTCTTGTTGTGTATACTTTCTCTGCCCACAGGTTACATTGTATCTTTTCACAATTATTAATTAAGTGAGAACAATTCCCACAAAAGAAACATAATTTAGGCTGCCCAGCATATCTTAATGCCCATCTATGACCAGCCACAAAAGTAACTGTTGCCAAGTGCTTCACCAAGCTGTTTTTACATTTTGAAACAGCTTCCAACCGCCACCCTCTATTCCAGAAGTTTCTCTCATCTAGAGGGGAAGTGATAACAATAACAAAAACAGAAAGGGACCTCGCATGTTTCCGTTACTTCACCTAAAGTTAAAAAAAACCTGGGGCATTATTAATTAACTGGGAAATCAAACTTGGAACAGAGCCAATCTTCAGCGGAGGTCAAGGGAAAAATGCTCCAGACGCATGTCTTTGTAACATGGGAGGAAATCCACATGAACAACATGCAGACTCCACACAGAAGGCACCCAAGCTGTGAATCAAACTGGAGAACATCTTGCTGTGAGGCGGCAATGCTACCACTGCACCACTGTGCCATCAACATTAGCAGCAGGAAAAAGAAGATAGACAGCTGGTAATGTTCCATCTGGGTTATTATCTACAATTCTGAGATGCAGAGACATAGCCTTTGTTAGGACATAGGCTAGAGGCAGTTAAACAAAACAGCAACAAATATAGTGTCTGCTATTCTGCATAATCCATCTAGATTAAGATACCTACAGCTTAATGTGTGCAGTCACAGAACAGGGGGACATTGTCCAAGGGGTTACACTGTGTAAGATATAGGAAAACAACAGTATATAGTCAGGAAAGAACCTTGAAAGTTCAAGTGAGCAGGGATGAAGTAGTTTTAAAAAAAAGTGTGATGCATGCATTATTGGAAAACATTCCTAAAGAGATCAAAGCAGTTACAGATAGTAACAACTTTCAGGAATGCATGGAATAAGAAAGTTGTTATGCTTTGTAGAATTAAAAAAATGTAAGTTATATTTAAGAAGAAACTGTAGATTATCCAGTGTGGGTGGGAAAGGATCCATCCAAGAAGTTTACCTTATATGTCAACAAAATCTATATTTCCACAAATTAGCAAGAGAATCTCAGTAGGGGTAAACCAAAGTACTGGCCTTCAAAAACGTTCATGCCAGTTACTGAAGTCCTTTGTCGTGATACTTTCCTGCTGGCATATAGGCCATGGAAGTCATTTCTCTCAGTTCGTTTGCTTTGTTTGTATATGTTACAGCTGGTGGGACAGCCATCACTGACGTCTCTGCTGTAGTACTTCAGCTATCAATGACTGTTACTCCAGGATTTCTTGCTGTTTCTGGTCATAGTCTTTGTGATCCTACACGGATATGCCCTTAATATCCTGCTGGCATACTTTGAGACAGATTGATGTGAATTGTCTGCCACATGTGGTAGCTGTCAAGCTTCGACTCTCATTACTTACCTGCATGTAGGATGAATGTAGACCCTGCTCACTGGCTTTGTACTTCCATGCACTTTTGTGTTCACCTGTTGATATTGCATAAGTCTCCATGGTGATTACGGAGCGTGTTTAATAATTAATGCACTTTAGCATTTACCTACTTCTTTGTTTTAGTGCGTCATTGTGCTTCTCCCTGTTTGTAACTTAATTCCATCTGTTGTGCACTATATATACCAAAAATATATTTGCTTTTTAGTTTAAATAGGACATTTTATTCCTTCTTGACTTATCTGCATCTACATTATAACTTTCCTTCACATTTTTTCTGGTTGTCTTAGTGCATTATGCTGTTTTACATTTTCATTATATACCCCCCACACAAAGAAGAGTGTTCCCTTCATGTCTCTTATTACACTGTCTCAGGCATACCAGTAGTGTCAGATTTCTGATATTTAAATATACACCTTACAACCTGTCACTTATTTGAGATGCATTAATATTTCTCTGCATTACTAAATGTCCTATTATTAAAAACTAAATGAAAACTCCAGCCAAGCTAGAACTTCCAATGAGTGACCTCCCAAACCTCCTGTAACAGAGACACATGGGGTATATGCAAATAACCCTTATGAACATCAGGTGTTTCAGCTATATGGTGATTCTGATTGCCCATGACTTTTACATTTGAAGTCGTTTTAATGGACAATTTCAGGCCAATAAAGCCAAAACCCACTAGCTATGGATTTGTATATTTTGGCCTGTTATGACCTCGTCAGCATAGCACAAGCAGAGTGTTTGACTAAGCATAAGAAACACAGGGCTGTTAAACCCAGCTGATGTCAATTATCATTAGGGTAACTGCAAAATATCCCAACTAACAAATTAAAACAAAGAGTGAGAAGGTCACACTGAAAAAACAATCAGTAACAGCTGGATATAACAACCCTGTGTTTTATATGCTTAGTCAAACACTTTGCTTGTGCTATGCTGACGAGGTCATAACAAGGCCAAAATATGCATATCCATAGTTAGTGAGGTTTGGCTTTATTGGCCTGAAATTTTCCATTAAAATGACTTCAAACGGAAAAGTAATGGGCAATCAGAATTGCCATATAGCTGAAACACCTGATGTTCGTAAGGGTCATTTGCATATATCCCATGTGCCTCTGTTACAGGAGGTTTGGGAGGTCACTCATTGGAATTTCTAGCTTGGCTGGAGTTTTCGTTTAGTTTTTACTGATTGGTTTTTCAGTGTGACCTTCTCACATTTTGTTTTAAATGTACTATTATGGAAAGTATTTCAATACCTGGATATGGGATTCATCTCATATGATGTGTGTGTCAATCAAGTTAGTATTAGTGACATATATTCTACCTAAGTATATAACTTAAACTTACACTGTACATTCAGGCTGAGGATTGAAATCGAATAAGTTTATTATGTTGTAATGAAATGTTCTGCCATTTTAAAATAAACAGTACTTGTCCAAATTTACAGGGATTTGTGTCCTAGATGTTCATAAATTACATAGTTTTATTTCCCTCAGTTTTAGTTTTCATATTATTAAAATCACATGCTCTTTACCGTTCTGATTCCCTTATTATTGTAAATTCTGCTTTTCAGATTGTTTTGGCAGGCATAGCCAAATAACGGCAGTATAGTTCTGATTTTAGATTAATGAAAAATGCTGTAAATAGAAAAATAAATGTCAGTCTCCTTGTCATGGTTTCTGCCCGTACTCTGTTTGACAATGAACATGATGCATTCTATTCCCTCCCTAGCATTCTAGGGTGACCCCAGAATCTGACATCTGTGTTTAATGGACTGCAGCCAATTATCAGATATTAAGACACATGTCCATCAGACCATGTGGCATGAAAGATTTGCTGCTGAACAAATAAGAAGCAATGACAGGTAAACAGAGTGCAAGGCATAACTGGGATGATATGGCTGGAATATTGTGAGTAAAGTGCTTGAGGCAGGATAAAATCAGTGACAGCGTTTGATGGCAGTAATGCTTGAATATGAATTAGCCTATTAAGAGCTGATGCAGTAAATCAGTAGAAAGTCAATAAAGGTTTAATGGAAAATGTGTGCTGTGTGAGGTCAAGCTGAGCTGCTATAGCTAGAAATATAGAGTGAAAGGAAGCCCTTGTCAGATGTAGGGACATCTGCATTCTAAAACTGCGAGGTGTTGTGGTTATTATTCATGTTTAATGAAGACAGACAAGGCAAGGTACAGACTTAGGTAACTATCATACTGTAGGCGCACATATGTTTGTTTATTGTCATTTAAAACAGGTGAGTCTGATGACCTCATAAAGGAGAAGGGAAGAGGTTATCTGAGGAAAGTGATAAGGGAAGCTGATAACTCTGACAAAATGCATCTGGAATCTAAATTTAAAAGTCTCTCTCTCTGTCTTTTCCATTTATGCACCATGTGGTTCATCGGGCAAAGAGCACATTTCAGTGCT
This sequence comes from Protopterus annectens, assembly GCF_019279795.1. Taxonomy (NCBI): domain Eukaryota; kingdom Metazoa; phylum Chordata; order Ceratodontiformes; family Protopteridae; genus Protopterus; species Protopterus annectens. The sequence continues at coordinate 1,511,648,671 of NC_056726.1, forward strand.
GATTATTTCTGTAGCAGGTATGAGTTTTATGGGTTCAAGTTGCTAACCCAAGCCCCAACCTTTGTCAGAGGGAGCAAATTTAAAAGGCCTTTTACATCAAAATGCTCCACCCAAAGGACATGTAGAATGGAATGAGGATATGAGTTGCAATGGCAAAGTGCCATACATAACTGTGATGACCATGCCCTGGCCCCAATCCTCACCACTAACACCAGGGAGGTCGTCTCCTAGAAGAGGAAAGGATAACAAATACTCACAGTAAAGTACAATTTCCCCTTAAGTGCACACAGAGATCACAGTCAGTCTGGGGCTGGTTGCTCCCTTGCTCTCCAGGTCCCCAATAAGACTCCCCACCGGCACAGCTATATGGTCCAGATCTCAGCCTAGCTGGCAAGCTAACCTCCAGTACCCTCTCAGTCCCACCAGTGCTTCATGTCCTCGCCTAGGTAGCCAACACACCACACACACACTTTGAGATAAGTATTTATACAGCTTCACAGGCACTCCTGGGAAAGGCTGACACAGATTCCCCTTTGCCCCTTTACCCAGACTATACAGTAGTAATTCCTGCCATTACCAGCTAATATTATTAGCTACCCAAAGGTCCTTGAAAGGATGTCCAATTATTACTGTGCAATATTATTATCCAATTGGTAATGTGACTATTCAGTCTAAGGCTTATTAGAGTGGCCTAGTACGATAACCTCTATAAATATGCAATGCACTCTAGAGCTTACTTATCTCTACACAAACCAGCCACAGGTAAAGGTTTTTAAAAATATTTAACAATAAATAATTAAAACACAATTCAATACAACTACATCAGAGAGATATCTAAGAGTTCAGAGATCACACAGACACTTAAAATAATACAGTAGAACAGGTCTGATGTCAAAGAAAAACACTTAATCTAACTTTCTAATCTTTAGCTAATCTTAAGAGAAAACACAGTGCTATAATCCTATTTACATACATAAAGAGCAAGCAGTGCTGTGGCTGATGGTCCAAGATGAATGCTTTTGTCTCTCACTCAACAATAGTTTTTAAAACAATAACAAACAGCTCTGCTAAGGCCCTCCCAAATTATATCATTTTGACACTTAGGTTTTCCCAGTATTCACATTACATTATCTTGACACTTAGTCTGGAGTTCCCAGGCAAACAAATTGTATTATTTAGCAATCTAACACCTGCTCAGGAAACTACAACAATAAAAGACATTTCACATGTACACTCTAACAATTATTCCTTAAGTTAAAACAATAGAAAGAATGTGTTCAGCCAGCCACTTCGGCACCACCATTTAGATAATTGTAACTTCAAAGAACATTTGAAATGCTTGGCTTGGTTTTCCTTACAGCAGATGGCAATGTTGCAACAATCTTGAAGTTCACATTTTACAGTGTTTTCTTTCATTTAAGAACACAAGCCTGTAGTTTACATTTATTTATACAAATGATAGAATTATGCATCACATTCTATTTGACTAGGCTGGCAGCCTTCGCCCATCTTTCCCCAATCTTCACAATAGCATACTCCTTAGAGATATTTTTTTAACTTGTCCCAGTCAGTGCTTGATGACTACAGCAAATGCAGACAGGAGTGCCTCTAGGGATGTATATACTTGTACAACAGATAAATTCAGTTATAAACATTAAGGTGTTGTGTATTAGCAGTTTCTGCTTTGCCTGAAGTATGTATATGAAGACAGGAAGCAAAGCCATATGTGAAACTGTCTTAACCTTTGAAACGGATCATTTTACAGAGGTGAGGAACAGATACGTTCTACGATGTACTAAGTAGGTATAGAAACGGACAAATTAGGAAAGCCAAACAGTCATTGCCTGTCAAACATTTTTGTTCAGCATAGCCCTGGGTGAGTAGGAACTCTTGAAGTCTACATGTGTGATGAAGTACTATGGCATTTTAAGCAAATGGGAATAAACCATATCAATGTAAACAATATAAGATCTAGTAAACAATCTCAGGTTATTACCTCTTGCTGGACTAATATTACTGCAGTAAAAGGATAACCTGCATTACCTGTTAAACTGAGGTCCAGTTTGCCAAGTTCCCTTAATTTTGCCTTGCAAACCATGCAAATCTGAGTATGTCACTTTACATGACAGTGATGCTTTGTTGTCCCCTGAAAAGAGGCACTACCAATGAATTTATCTACTTAACAAACAGACAGACAGACATACAAACAGACAAATAAATAAATAAAACTGTAACACTGATGCACATTGGGATAAAAGAAAATCCCCTCCCACATTGCAACCTAGAGTTTCACTATTTTTTATTTTTATTTTTATTTTGATTAATTAATTAGTTAACTTATTTATTTTTAAAGAAGTGCATACTTCATTGCTTGATGGACCTCCTGCATATCCACAACCAAGCATCACTATCAGATAAAGTGACATACTCAGATTTGCATGGTTTGGAAAACGAAATTGAGGGAACTTGGCAAACTGGACCTCAGTTTAACATGTAATGCAAATTATCCTTTTACTACAGTGACATTATACTCATAAGAGGATTGACGCAGTATGGAAGAGGTATTATGTAAATAAATAAATATTATTTATTTATTTATTTATTGACATTTGATTACTGAGAAAGTCCGACTGGGTAGAAGCCCATTTTCAGTGGAGGCCTAGGAGAATAGCTCCAAAAAATAAATAAATACTAGTTGTTGAAAGTATTTTAATAAACAAATCATAACCGCTATTTTTAATAGGCCATAATATAGAGCTAAGGCAATTGGTTGCACAGAGCACAACTGTGGAACTAAGAAATGGTGCAACAAATAAAATAAAATAACCTCTCGAGCAGAAAATTTTTGAATAATAAAGTTAGATTTCCTGAACAGCAAAAGGAGTATGTTTGTCCTTAAACTAATCCTACCACATCTAGAACCAGCATAGCTTGTTCCCATCTTAAATAACAGTATTGTTTTTTTCAGAAAATATAATCCCAATAATCAGCGCTGTAATTTTCTTTACATTCTATAAATAAATTAAAAACTGACCTGAAAACAGATCTTAAAGCAAGTGTATAATGCAACCCGTTTGCAGTGCTATCCTGCGTTTGCATGCGGCACATGATAGCTATGAGCCATGTTCTGATACTACTGTTCTGTACCGCCATTGATCAACACTTCAAGTGGTTATTCTGAGAGAGGGCATTCTGTGTCTGAAAGCAACTCATCTATAGTCACTTGATCATTGTTAAATTATCAAGAATTTGGACTGCCAAAACAATTTCTATATCGGATAATGAGCTGAAATATATTACTATGGACAAAATTTAATTCTGATGATCAGTCACTGTCAGAGGTGCGTGAAAGCTAAAGTACTTTGCATTAAAATGTCTGAAGTCTTTAATTTTAGACAATTTATGCAATTTGCTCCAGTCAAAGCAGAGGATTAGTCTGTATGGAGAAACAAATAAAATTATTTTTGTGATATTACAAGAAAGAAAGAAAGATACTGGATACATTTTGCTTTTTTCAAAGTCAAAGTAAACTTTATTGTCACATAGGACTACACAAGTGTAGCCTAAATGAAAATTGAGTATCAACTCACCAGAGACTACAAAGGAAGCAAGAATAACAAGAACAACCGTATAACATTTCAATTTAAAAATACATATTCAATACGGAACCCACAAAAGGATAAATAAATCAATAATAACAGCAAAAACACACAAGCCCATCCAGACAATCATAAGAAAAACACTGTACATAGCAGCATGACAGAGAAGAATTGCACATGTTAAGATTGTCATCCTTTGCTCATCTGCATCAAACAAACAGCAGGCAATCGCACATGACTAAGAAAATGCGCTAAATCAAAGAATAACAAAAGATATTGCACACTTTTCAGCTGAGCTACTTATTGTGCATGACTAATGACTAAATAATCTGTGGCTGGTATGAGAGTTTATAAGTTTCAACACTGCTGCAAAGAAGCTGTTACGTGTCTGGTGGTCCTGCAGCGGATACTCTTGATATCTCTTGCCCAAAGACAGTTGTGTAAACCAGCCGTGTGCAGCGTGGGAGGGGGTCACAAATTATTTTGGATGCACATTTAGTGCTTCTTGCTGAGAAGAGATCCTGTATTGACGGTAAATTTGTGCCCATGATTTTTTCAGCAACTCGCACCACCCTCTGTAGCTTCTTTCTTTCTGCTATTGTATTGTTCCCAAACCAAACCGAATTCTGAATTCAGAATTTTCATTTAATCAGTATAATTGTGCAGTATATATAGTGTGTTTTTTCATCTTCTAGAATTGGACTGTTTGAAAATATGCATTAAAGTTAAGGTTACAATAAATGCTTTTACATATGGTAGGTTTTCTCTTACCTTTACATGTAAAAGCATATGTGTATTCTGTAAATAAGTATCCAAATATGTTGTCCAGAGAATTTTACTAGAAAATATCTAAAATGTTTCAAAGAAACAAGCCTGTGGAAAAGAGACTCTCAACAGGTCAGCGTGATCATCAGAATGTTCTGGTACCAAACTGTATTATGCTTTACATCTGTAGGATGTGTGTATTTGACTTCTTTTAAGTTTATTGGGATGTGGTACATGATCACAGCATATATATTTTATGTTGGCTTGACATTAGAAGCTAACATACTATTCATTTCTCTAGAAAAATAACTTTTACTATCACTGAAAAGATGCCACCACCAAAATCTCTGTAGTCAGCATGACAATTTGGCTGATCCATACATAATAAGTATTCATCAGACTTATCACTGAGTACAATGCCCCCTTTGGTATGTACCTAACCAGGCATATCCAACAACTGGAACGTCCACAGGGACTCCTCACTGAAAGAATACAGGGGGCAAGTAAAATGTCTTATGCAGACTGCCTCAAGGCCCTATCCCTGTATTCTGCCTCCTACAGGCTTTTGAGGGGACATCTATGCCTGGCATACAGGACATTGTCAGACCCCTCTCTGATGGACCTACATACCCACAAAACAAACAGCACCAGAATTACCCATTCTAAAGAGTTAAACCTTGCCTGTAATATATGTAAGACCTGCTAGAGAGATAGGTATGAATCCCAGAGACTACTCCATCTATGGAACAGGCTCCCCATCTATGTGAAGCAGAATTCCTTCCTAACCCAATTCATGTACAGTTTGGACAATTGTATGGGAAACTGGAAATTCATCCCTGGTTTGCCACCTATATCTCCAATGAACACAGGTAACCTGTAAATGTTTCATCTCCCAGGCCCATGCTTACACTTATCAAGGGTATCAGAACTTGTCAGAGATTTGGGATGCATGGTTAGGCTTTAAAAGACCCTTATGGTCATTAGCCTAGTAAACACCTGTGAACCTATAAGCCTATCCGACCAATGTCAGTTTTGAGGTACATTTAAATCCCTAATGATGGAATGGCATCTTTATGTGAATTACATGGTTCCCTATTATATGATCGAAGACGCATTCTTTTGAATGCGTCTTGATCGAACTTGAAAGCACGAAATGGCAAAATACCGAAATGGCATATAAACAAATTCTTTCCCTGGGAAAGAAATTGCTTAGCCGCCTTCGTTATTTTGCTTTTTTCGTCACTATAGTGCAATGTCGGAGTTGATACATTTAAGTAGAGGGGTTGTGGGAGGCGTGGGGGATGAAGCCCCCCACTTTATGTAATGTTTTAAAGTTTTTTTTCCTTTTTTGGAACAGCAATTTAGTTTTTGGGATTGTAAACTTTCACTTACATGGGGTCGATAAATCAGTGTTTGCTTTTTTAAGCATTTGCTGGTTTAATATACACCCAGTTACACACCTCCATGTGTAAATATAATTCCCTCAAAGTTTTACTGAGGTCAGACAAAGGATGGCTGAACTATTCCCTCCTATATAACAGCAGCATTTGCTGACTTGCACAGTCATTTCACAGTGCAGTTTGTCAAGTTGCTTTATATTCAGTTTTCCATTAGGGATATGCATGCCACTTCTGTATAAGGTAGCAGATGCAGTAGTTATGCAGAACATATTGTTTTGTTTCTGGTTTGACATTGTAGTGCCAATAGCTATGCCAGTATGGTGTTAGCATGGTAGGAGCAAATTGAAGTTATTTCTGATAATCCTTTTGTGTCATCTATTAAGTATTACAAGTGCTTTGTAGATGACATATTTTTGTTGTGGAATGGTTCTTTGCAAGCTTTACACGATTTCATTGAATATATTGGGAATAGTACCAGTTTTTTGAGATTTACTTTGAATTTCTCTATGGAATCAATTGAATTTTTAGATGTTAACATCAGTAAGAATGCCAGTGGTCAAGTTATTACTAACTTATACCATAAACACTGTAGAAAGAATAATTTACTTCACAGTTCTAGCGTACATCCTTCCTTTGTTTATAGAAATATTTTGAAGAGTCAGTTTATCACAGTTTCTAGGCTTGACAACAAAGAAGACCTTTGATACCTTAAGTGATGACTTTAGGGAGAGGTTATCAAATTAATGAGAATAATAATATTAGACAAGAAATTGAGCTTTTAAGATAAAGCAAGGCACAGCCTTATTTTTGTAAGTTTTCTTCTGCTGCTATGGATAACATTGGTAAAGGTCGGCGATTGAATGCAGTATGTATTCCTTTAACATACACAGATAATGTAAGCATGGTATGTGAAACTATTAAAAGGAATTAGCCAATTGTAGTAGCCAATGATAGAATAAAATCCATTGTTGGATCTGAACCAAAGTTTACTTTTAGGAATGATCACTTAAGAGACAACTTTGTTATAGGAATTTGAACATTGAGGATGGTGAGCGCTATGATGTGAAATGTACCTTTTCATGTGGATCATGTAAAGCTTGTGAGTTGATAGATTCAGCATCTGAATTCATACATCCAAATTCAAAGGTGCATTATAAGTTAAATTTATTTGCAGACTGTAATACAAAGAATTTGATTTGTGTGGCAAAATGTGTTTTATGTCCATGTTTCTACATGGCAAAACAAATTGTAGTTTGAGAGATCAAGTTTTACAAAACGTATATGGCATCCATAAGGGGAATTTGTCTAATGCTTTAGCTAAACATTGCAATTGTTTTAAAGATACTTCACATTCTTTTAAGATTTTAGTTTTGCAGATTCTGTCTGTTAACTTGTGGGGAGGTGATATCACAAATAGGACAGAATTAGCTGAAACCAAATGGATTACTTTGCTACAAGCTGATAAAGGTTTTGGGTTGGATGCTATTGTACCTTTAAAACCTCTGCTTAGAGCACACCCCTTATTACACTGATTGGTTGTTTTAATATGTGATCGGTTAATTATTTTATTTAAAGATTACTGAATTATTTGAATGTTATGAAGTGAAAGCGCTTACTTATTATTTTTTCGTATTAATGTTTTTTAATTTTTTAGTACCTTCAGCTGTGTAGGCTGGTTGCTTCTTTGAATTTTAACAATAAAACATATATGTTTATCAGTTAATATGACACTTTTTGTTACTGAAACAATGCAGTCACTAGCACAAAAGTCCTACTACTCAAAGGCAAGATGGCTTATGTATCTTCAACAATGAACTGCATGTAAATTCATAAGGATGGAAAGTTTTACTAAGACTTAGTAGGAGACTACGATTTTGACTGAGCTGGTATTTCAGTGTGACAGTCCATTAAACACATCTATATAAAGGAAGAATTACATAATAAATAAAATCATATATATCTCTTCAATGAAAATGATTTTTTTCTGTTGTCTTAAAGACATCAACACCAAAAATCCCTGTTTTGGCAATGGTAAAATAGCAAAGCCAGCTTCAGCACTGAGCTGTATAAATATTTATTTTATTTTAGTTATTTATTTATTTTATGTTTGTTTATCAGGAAAGCTTGACTGTGTAAAAACTTCCCCTTTTCAATGGAAGCTTGGGGAGAAAAGTTTCCCAAAGAAAAAATACATATGTCCAAAGCCATTACATATTTGAGAAAAGAAAATAAATGACATAATAGTATTATATACTATGACTGCAGTCTAAATAAAAAATTTAGCATTAAAGACTGACAGTCATAGGTGCAGTATATACGAAAGGATTCAAGCATTATTCCATGAACTCTCAAATGGTGAGTGAAGTAATGACTTCTATAGAGAAGTACTGAATGCAGGCATTTATAAGCATTGCAAAATGACAGTTTGCCAAATTGCATTATACTTGGATGGTTATGTGACTTCTGTTCAGAACGCAGATTGAAGAAGAGATTTAGAATATATCTGTATTGCACTGGCATTGCATGAGAATGGAAGAATCATGTACAGTTCCACAGAATAAAGACAGATTTGTCACTGGAAAGGTACTACGACCAATTTACCTTTACTGACCATGACAATATAGTTGAGTTGGATTTATTAATGATCTGAAATTAAGTCCATAAAGAGGAAATTGCATTTCCATATCCAGTGTGCTTCTGGGTGTCCAGGGATAATTCAGTACGTGTTACTAAGAACTGCTAAATAGTACTTGGGAGATTATATCCTTTAGATAGGCACTGAATGCAGGGTTTATACTAATTTCACAGTAACAAACTTTAAAGTTGTATTGTACTAAGTTTCCACAAGGGCTGAGTATGTGACTGCTTTTCTAGATGTTATAACCAGTGTGCCCTCCAAAATATATCTTTGATGAGTTAGTATTATATCAGAAGAAAGAAAACCATATATCTCTACCTTTTCTATTACTGTAATTTTGGTTGTCTCTCTCAAACAAAGCCATATTACAGTATTAATATTACAGGTGTATATAGTTTTGTGCAGTTTTTTTTTTTACATAAAATCACCTATTAAGTGCATCTCAAAGCTAAGTGTCATGATACATTTTTACAAGAAATTTATTAAAACATTTAGGTTCATAGGTTCATAGGTGTTCACTAGGCTAATGACCACAAGGACCTTTTTAACCCTAGCCATGCATCTAGCATATCTGACAAGTTCTGCTACCCTTGATAAGTGTAAGCATGGGCCTGGGAGATGCAACATTTACAGGTTACCTGTTTGCATTAGAGACATAGGTGCCAAACCAGGAATGAATTTCTGGTTTCCCATCCAATTGTCCAAGTTGAACTTGAATTGGGTTAGGGAGGAACTCTGCTTGACATGGATGGGGATCCTGTTCCATAGATGGGGTAGTCTCTGGGATGCATCCCTATCTCTCCTGCAGGTCCTATTTATATCACTGTTATATTATTTCAGAGTTTCAAAGATATGCTGGATGAGGCATTGCCCCCTAGCCACCCCCCACCCCTCTAGGAGGGTGGATGGTCCTTTACTGTCAGGTACCACTACAAAGTCTGCATAACCATTAGGATAATTAGTTCTTATAATGAGTTTCACAACAAAACTCTACATTTAAAATGTTTTGGCTGAGAGACTCATTTAATATCAGAATCATATTTCTAGTGGGTAATTAAGATATCAAATATAAAAAAAAGTTTATTTCTCAGAAAAGTAATCAAATGGCCAGTAGAAACTGGAAAAGTACATTTCCAAAAGAATAATATCTCTTCAGAGTAACAAATATAAAGGCCACATGACCTCAAGCCTGAAAAGGACAGAATTTCTCTATAAAAGTGAATTTTCATTCTTTTTGAATGTTGCAACTTAAACGATGATATTAAAAGATTTTTTTATTAAAATTCAAAGTACAAGTTCTCAGTTGCATAAGAAACTGGTATCGATATGCAGAGATACTTTATAGGTAAGTGCTATAGAATAAGTCTCTGAGAATTTCATGAGAATATGTCAGAATATGTCAGATCAACCCAGAGATTTATCGGAGACTATTTAACAGTGTACTATTCCCCATCATTCCTTCTGTCTCAGCCTTTCTCCATCCTCTCCATGCCTTTTTAATGCCTTCCTCGGATTTCTTTTCTGTCTGTTTTTTATGGTTTGTTTAGTTTACTGTTTAAAGACATCACATCAAGTGAGTCTGCAGAGTGTTACAGAGTTGACCAAGTCATAAAACTCAGCAGTACAAATTTAAGGATAATTTAGTCTAACTAGATAACCTTAGCATCATGTCTTGGTAAGATGAGAGGAAAAACGTGCCTACCCACATGTATGTGGATACATTGAGAACATGTATCCTGCCATGACACAGCAACTGCAGTTTGGTTATCAATTAGTATTGTCTGACACACAGACAGATGTTAAGTTCTGCAGTACGGAATTAGAAACACTTCCACATTTAATTGTAGGCTGTAATATGCCTAAGGCTGAAGGTTTGTATGCTGAAGTACATAATATGGCAAAGTTTTCACTGGAGACTCTGTAAACTGTACAATATGCAAGTAGTTGAAAGATATAAGAAACATAAACACAAAGGATTTCTGAAAATGAAGAAGCAGTGAGTTTAAGTAACATCTCAATACCAACAGTTAAGAAAGTAGAAACAATCAAGCCAGATACCACAGTGCAAATGAGGAAGACAAACGCAGAATTTTAGAAATTGTTACATCTATCCATTATAATGTCTTATCGACTGAAAGATACAAAGGTATAAAATATCAAGACAGGTAAACAAATTAAGCAGTGTAGAATGACACCCAAATACTCCAGTGGTAGTAGAAGCAACCGGATATTAAAAAATAATTTCAAACATATTTAAATATTCCACCTGTAGAAATATCCCAATAAGAACTGCACTGCAGAAAGAGGCAATATTTACTATGTTGTGGGAGCCGAGAAGAACAGAGTTTTGGCAAACATGGGAAGATTAGCAAGCTTAAACTAACCACCCTGGCAGCAGACAACTTACCCTCAGAATACCTACAGCTAGCAGCAGAGGCTATGGCCCATTGCTATTCTAATTAACAGATCTATAACAGAGTGTAATGTACCTACTAAGTGTAAAGTCTCCCACATAAAACAGTTACACAAGGGTGGTGACTCCATGGAATTAAATAACTACCATCCAATTGCTGTTTTATCACCCCTATCAAAAATACTCGAAAGAGTTGTACACACTCAGCTAATGGACCACCTTCTAAAAAATACCCTGCTATTGAAATCTCAGCATGGCTTTAGACCCTTCCACAGCACCACCACAGCACTGACATCCTTTACCAACACAGTCAACCATCACAGAAACCAGAGGCAACATGCTCTGCCATTTTTTCTAGACTTGTCAAAAGCTTTCAATATGGTCAACTATAATAAACTTCTTAATGCACTATCCACTCTAAACATCAGCACCCCCACTATCTCATGGTTTCAAAACTACCTGTTTGAGCAGCAGCAAACAGTAAAATGGCAAAACCAACTATCCGCCCTCTTACAGTATCCTTAGGGCTTACAGACCCTTATGGCTCAATACTTGGCCCACTCCTCTTATCTCTATTTACCAATCAGCTCCCTACCTCCACACCCAATGCCTCAATGCTTCAATATGCTGATGACACAACCCTCATATGTGCAGCCCAAACAATAGATGAACTTCATTCCCTAACACAAAACTGCTTCGCACTAGCTGAGACCTGGTTCACTAATCCCTAGCCAAAAAAACAAAACTTCTTATTTTTGGACCATGTAGATTCCTCCAGTGACAACTTTTCCATTACATCCAGGAACAAAGCCACAACCCCCCACCCCACCTCTCACACTAAACTTTTCGGTGTAAAAATAGGCAACAACCTCAGATTAGACAGCCATATTGCAGAAACTATCAAGAAGGCTCATAGGACTCCTGTATTGGAACAAGTCATTTCTCACTAGCCACACTAAAGCCACTATAGCCAGGACTCATCTGTTATCTACCCTCCTCTATGCATCCTCAGTACTAACCAACCTCCGCAAAACCAACCTAAACAAATTAGAATCTTGTTTTGCTAGATTTGCTAGTGGGACCCCATATAGGACCTGCCATTGTGTAGCTCTCAAACAACTAAATTGGCTAGACATGCCTCAACTACTAAAATGCAATCAATTGACGTTGATACACACATTATACTACCACCTAGCTAAAACCCTGGCACTCCAAAACCTAATTACACCTTAATCTACTACTAGAACCTTAATATCTAGTACCCAGAACCACCTAGAAGTCACCAAACATAATAACAAAGCTGGGGAATCTCTCTTCAGTTACTCCATCTCAGAAGCATGGAATACCCTACCTAGTCACCTAACTTCCAATTCCTCCACCACTCAATTTAAAAAAACTCCTTAAGGGACACTATATGAATATGTAGCTATGCTCCTGTGACTCCCCAGGTTAAACTACCACTCATCCGTTCCCCAGCTTAACCCGATATAACTTACAACTTCCTACTCTATTTCCAAAACAAACCCATCTGTCTCTTACCATAACCACAAATCCAGTTTCTGTCCATCCGACCAACCAGAAACCCTGACATAATTACAACTCTAAACATTACGGTTATTATGCAGCTCTGCTTTACTGCTACGACACATGTCCATCTAAGTGCAATTTTTGATTGCATCATCATCACCATCATTAACAAAAGAATTTTTAATTCCTCTTACCATGTAGTATATGGAAGTATGTTCTAAACTGCGTTGTCTTTATTACTATGTATTGCCTGACATCCACCATGTTCTAGCTAGATATCCAATGTCTGTAAGTTCACTGATTGTGAGTATGACTCGTTTTTCTATTTGATACACATCTTTATGTACATTATGGATTTTATGGACAGTCCATTACATCTTTATGTACGTTATGGATTTTATGGACAGTCCATTACATCTTTATGTATGTTATGGATTTTATGTATCTATGTTTTTTGTAGAAACCTATACGCTCTACCTGAAGCTTTTCTTCCCAGGCCTCTGCTAAAAATGGACCTATGTCCAGTCGGACTTTCCTGGTAAACAAATATAAAATAAAAAAGAAAGAAAGAAAGTAATCTCGGAGAGACAGAGTGCATTTTGGTCATGATATTTCAAAACCTAAACAATCTGGAGGAATTAAGCAAATGCAGCAGTACTATCCACTGTACTGTCATGTTACTGGATGTTGCGGGTTTTAGAAAATAAATCTCTTCTATAAAAACATTTCAAATTCAGATTCTCGCAGTGCTGTCAGTGGAGATAGGGTTAACTTTAGACCTCACTCTTACACGATTTACATTCTATATGATATTATTTATTTTCTTAGACAATTACATTCCTAAGCACTTCTTCAAATGGTGCCTTTGTGTTCTCTTTCATTATGCAGGGTAACCCCGGTTGTAAAGTATGTTCTACACTACAGGTTAGTAGAAAAGGAAATACCTGGAAGAAAGACTCCTTCACTAAAAGAGTCTTGTCATGACATTAAGAATGGAATTCCTTTCTCTCCTCACCTGCATAACTTAGCACTGCACTCTTCATCTTTGTTACTCTTTGTGGTCAGCATTCAAACTGCTTCTGCACAATATTTTTGTCTTGCATTTCATTTCCCATATCATGAGAAATGCACAACAAACCAATCTCTTGCCTTTTTGTTAGATCGGCCCTTTCTTTAAATTTATAATTATCAGTGAATCAATCAACCTGAGATTAACTGCATGATCAACATGTTTATTTACTTTTAGCGAGTTTTAAGTATAGAATTCTGTCTAATTAAATTATTTGAAAGCAGCCCTGAACAGTCTGTGAGTAAGGCAGAGTCTTTACCCCAGTCTCATGTACGCACTTGTTGAGATTCTCAGTTAAGTTGCAAGGTCCGAGGATCGGCTTTTGCTCTTACATATACACCAATGACAGGACAGTATGCAAATTTAGCTGAGAAGATTCATGTGGTGTGCAGCACATACATTAAGGGTACGTGTAGTACAACACTTGAACCAAGATTTAAGCAGACTGGTGTTCCATGGACTGCAGTGAAACAGAGTCAGTACATCAGAATAGTTATTCTCATTTTCTAAGCTTTTTATTACATCACAGGGTCTGGCTTTATCCCCTCACAACCTGTCCACCGTTTGGCTCATCTGTTATTTCAGGAGTGAGAGACAGACATACTTATATGAGAAGAAAGATCTTTGGCCCATTTGTTCACTTTACTGGGGATCTGATGGACACATTCATCGTCCTGTACATAAAAGGCAGGCTTTGTGCAGCAGGTCAGTGTTCCAGTTCCTGTGAAGTTCCCCACCTCATTTTTTTTCTCACCCCTCCACACAGACAGCTCTCTGTCCTGTTCCATGGCTCCCTGGGTAGTATGATGCACTAGCTTCTGTCCACATTGCCTCTTACTCTGTGATGCATGTTCTGAACCTAACAAGTCACACCTGCAGATTCTCTCTCTGTGATACATTCTGCACTTACTAGTCACACCTGCCCGATTCTCTCTCTGTGGTTCTGTGGTGCATATTCTTTATCTAAGAAGTTACACTTGCCCGATTGTCTTCCATGAAAGA
>NC_056726.1:1511668083-1511700583 GCF_019279795.1 Protopterus annectens
CCTCCCACATTATGCCACTCCATAAAGGCAGCAATTCAACTGATCTAACTAACGCCCAATTGCAATCCTATCCCCTCCGTATAAGATACTGGAGATAATTGTTCATAAGCAAATCATGGACTACCTGAATATAATCATGCTACTAACCAATACGCAGCACGGTTTCTGTCCAACCACAGTACTACCACTGTGCTAATGTCATTTCCTAACACTGTTAACCTTCACAGATACAATGGTGAATATGTATTTTCTATCTTTCTGAACTTATTGAAAGCCTTTGATATGGTCTCACACAACAAAATTATTAATGCCCTCTCTGAGTTGAATCTGTCTCAGCCTGCGCTTCCTCAGTTCCAGGGCTACTTAACTGGGTGCCAGCAAGCAGTATGTTGGAAGCAAGAGCTTTCACCCCTTCTACCTGTGACCCTAAGAGGTCCCCAAGGATCTATATTATGTACCATACTCTTCTCCATATTTACAAACAACCTTCATACCTCAGCCCCTCAGGCCTCAGTCATTCAATATGCAGATATTTCTACAGTGATATGTGCTGCTACTACCCTACAAGAACTACAGACACTAACACAAAATTCCTTCTTAAAAGTAGAAACCTGGATAACAAACTCCCACCTATCCTTCTTCTTCTTTCAGCTGTTCCTATTAGGGGTCGCCACAGTGGATCATCTGTTTCCATTTCTTCCTGTCCTCTGCATCTTGGTCTGGCACACCAACCACCTGCATGTCCTCTCTCACCACATCTATAAACCTTATCTTAGGCCTTCCTCTTTTCCTCTTACCTGGCAGCTCCATCCTCAGCATCCTTTTCCCAATATACCCAACATCCCTCCTCAGCACATGACCAAACCAACACAACCTCACCTCTCTGGCTTTGTCTCTAAACTGTTCTACCTGAGCTGACCCTCTAATGTACAGATTCCTAATCCTGTCCATCCTCATCACACCTCCCACCTAATTCTAACCCCCACGAAAACAAACTCAAGCTATTCTACCCCACTAAAGCTACTGTACTCCTCCCCACATTCAACATTGTATCTATAAGCAACACCGTCATCTCACCCTCACCTCACACCAAGCTACTGGTTGTAGAAATAGACAGCAGCATGAGATTTGAAAGTACACAAAAAACTTGGTACACTATATAGAAACAGGCAGTATTTTACAAAAAAACACAAGAACTACTATTTCTATATCCCATCTTGTCTCAAATATACTCTATGCATCAACTGTATTAACTAATCTAATAAACAACAAATTAGCAAAACTAGACTTCTGTTATAATAAAATCACTAGGTATGCAGCAAATTCACCATTTAGAGTTCACCATTGTTCTGCATTCATGCAACTCAACTGGTTAGAACTCCCCCGATTCTTACTCATTAACCAACTAACCATGGCCTGGAAAATCTTCTATCAACCCAAGAAAGCAGCAGCCCTGCAAAACCTATTAGAGCCATACTCAATAGCCAGAACTCTACGCTCTAGCAACAAACCTCTTATAAATAGTAACCACAGCCAACAATCCTGCTGGAGAAGCCTGCTACTCAAACTACATAGTCAAAATCAGGACTGTACTAACTGCTAATGTAACATCCGCCACAGCCTTAACTCGATTTAAAAAAAATGCTAAAAACTCACTTAGCCAACAAGAGGCAATGCCCATGTACTGCTCCTGATTAAACTGTCTCTCAGCTAATTCAGTTTCTTCTTCTAAGCTATATTTCTTAATGCTCTGATAAATAGGTGGTGGCATGTGCTCAGAAAAACATGTGCACTTTTATCTCTGTCTAACTCTCTATTGTAGCGATTTAATGTTTATATGAAATCTGTTAACTATGTATGGTCACATATACAGTATGTAACTCACTGCAATTTATGTGTTCTCAAAGTTTATTATCTTGCATATGTTATAGGTTCATAGGTTCATACTAGGCTATCTGCCCTAGGGTATTTATAAGCCTAGCCAGAGTGTGTGTGGCTTTCACCACCCCTTAGGATGAGAATACTATACCCATTAGTTTGCTGTGCCTCTGTCCAGCAGTGACACAGAGATGATTCCCGGGGTAAGCCTAAGATCTCCCATCCACTCGTCAAGATTTCTCTTGAACAGAGTCAGTGAGGGGCTCTGCCCCACATGGACTGGGTTTCTGTTCCATAGTGTAGGGAGTCTCTGGGTGATGAATCTGTCCCTCCAGCACGTCCTATTTATATCCGTGTTGAGGTTTAAGTCTCTTGCTCTCGTGGCTCTGGTGGATTTGGATTTTTTGAGGTGGAGCATGTCCATTAATTCCGGGTTGGACATGGCCTTGTATGTCAGGCACAGATCACCTCTGAGCAGACGGTATGCGACTGAACAGAGCTGGAGTTTCTTCAGTCAGGCATCGTATGACATATGTTTGAGCCCCTTTATCCTTTTGGTGATGAACTTTTGGGGTCTTTCCAACTGCTGCAGGTGTCGGGTAAGGTACATTCCGAATGGGGCGTTGTACTCAGTCATTGGTCTGATAAGTGAAGAGTACAGGGGTACAATGACCTCTCCTGATCTGGATGTGAATCCCTTCATGATCAGGTGGGCAATGTAGAAGGTCTTCCTACTCAAAGTTTGCTCAACTTATTTGTACTATGTGCAACTTTTCTCCCCAGGCCTCCACATTAAAAGGACGTGCCCAGTTGTACCTCCCAGTAAACAAATGCAAAATAAATAAATAAAATAAATATCTATATCTATTTCTATCTATATCGGTATATAGCAGTGCTTAAATTAAATGGAATTGCCTATTACCCACCTCTGTTTTGTTGACACACTTTGGCAGACAAAGCAGACGATCGACGGGTGTATAAGATTAACAATCCCCAGGGCTGGGAATATGCTCTTTTCCTTGAGAATGTGCTATCTCCAAGTTGGAATAAATAATTAGCAGGGGATATGGGGGTATAATGTCACACATGGGGGGTGTGGTAAATAATTAGCAGGGGATATGGGGGTATAATGTCACACATGGGGGGTGCAGTAAATAATTAGCAGGGGATATGGGGGTATAATGTCACACATGGGGGGTGCGGTAAATAATTAGCAGGGGATATGGGGGTATAATGTCACACATGGGGGATGCGGTAAATAATTAGCAGGGGATATGGGGGTATAATGTCACACATGGGGGATGCGGTAAATAATTAGCAGGGGATATGGGGGTATGATGTCACACATGGGGGATGCGGTGGGCACAATGCAAAAAATATGTTTCAAATGTTGTCTGCTGCGGGGTTATTTTGGAGTGTGTGCAAAAGTAATGTGTTGATGTTAGTGCCATTGACGTTTCAATGATTCAGTGCTTTTAGGTAACTGCATAGATATAAAATTCATGAAAGTCTGATGTATGATGCATAGGTGCATGATTCATGAAATATTTTGTACTAGAGTGTTAGGGAATGAGTGTTGTGACAAGTTACTGTGCAGAAATTCTTGGTATCAGCAGTGCATTTCTGTGATCCTATGATACCAAATTATCTTTCCTTGCAAGTGTGCGAGCAGCATATTTTGTTGTGACTTTCTATATTTCTCAGTTCTGTTACTAGCCATTGCTATGCACAGAAGTGAACTCCAGGCTCCTTCCTGTACATAATAATGTTTAATGAAGTCAGAAGGACTTTTAGGTTTAGTGTTGCTTCATGCAATTAAAATAAATGAATGGTTTCAAGGAGCAAAAAGTTCACTTTATTCATTTGCATAAATTCAGAGGCCAGACAGTTTCATGGCTTCAAAGTAAATGCCCTTCACCCTGGATTGCTTCCTGTTGTAATTAACGTAAATCCTAGGCAATGTTTCAGAGAGAGGACAGTGGTAGTACCACAGCATTCATTTTTTTTCAGACTGTATTGTACTTGCTCAGTTGTTGAAGTATATCAAATTATTTATAACATAGGCAGTGCCATGTTTAACCATGCCATTTCAAATACTGTATTCTGTTACAATGGACATCAGTTTCTTATAGATGAAATACAATGATGTAGTCACTTATCATCGGTAGTTACTGCTACACGTGTGTGAGTATGTAATTCTTATACTTTTTGACTGTCTAATGCAGGAAGGTTTCTTTTTTTTTCAAAACAGGTTTATTGTTTTAACATATAAGAGAAATATCATAACAATTTTATACAAGTAATTAAAAATAGGTATTATTATAATATTCAACAAAACAACTAAAGTATTTACAAAGACATCCACTACAATCAGATCAATTAATTAAACTAAAATACCATGCTATTGAAATTAAAATTTTTTTAACAAATTTTGTAAATTATCCCATACAATATAATAAGATGTTTTTCTATTTGTTCTTGTCCTAATTGTGTTTATTTCCATATGGCACACTATATTCATAACATTTTTAAATTCATTGAACGAAGGAGGTGTATCTGAAATCCAATTTCTAATGCAGGAAGGTTTCTGAATACTGTTTTAGCGTGACATTGTGGATCATTATATTGTCATTATAGCCATTTTGAAATGCTGCTTTGCTCTCTTGAAATAGTGAGATTTTGTTCTCAGATTGTATAAAATAATAAAAAATGTGAAAGCAGATGACTTAGTTGTTATTACATCTCCAGGTACCACAGAAAAAAAAGCTGAGGGGCGCTGGCAAGGAAAAATAGCATAAGAGAAATCTTGACAAGTGGATGTGCAATAGGAAGTTCACCCCGTGGATCACTTCAGTGGCCTTGCTTGACAGGGGCACTGGGAACTAACTTTGGGCAGTATCATACCAGGGAATCTTCTTGGGCTAGGCTTATATAGGCTCCAGGGCCGTTAGCCTTGTACACACCTATGAACCTATAAACCATAATACTCTTTTCATTTGGTCCTTGAATGATTGATTGATTGATTGATTGATTGATTGATTGATTGATTGATTAACTGATTGACTGATTGGAGTAATGTCCGCAGTAAATCCATTGCGTCCCTATATTTTTTTGTCTATTAAAAAGAGTTACTTATTTAATCTTCCCTGTTGTAATAACCATTTCATTGTCCATTCAACATTTCGCACATATCTGCAATCATGACGTCCTCTGTCTCTACTGAAAAATCGTTCACATATTGAACTTTCCAGCACTGACTGCTGCTCATTTCTAGTTACCTAAACTAATGTCTCATGTTGCACTCCATTTCCAAACTGATTACTACTTGACACTAATTTAATATGACGCCGTGGTTACTTTGTTTTGGTTTAGTATTGATTTTAGTTGTTATCTTGGTAAGCAGAAGTGTCCCATTTGAAGGGTGATCCCAAACATTTACATGTTAGATGACTAGCTCAAAGTCATACAGTTAGACAAATGGGGCCTGAGAGAGTCAAACCCTGGAGTACAGAAAGAAGTTCATTAAAATATCTCATTCCATTACTCATCTGTGCTAACTGGCAGAGAGTGTTTATGGCTTTTAAATGTGGTAACTATTTACATTTTGTAATCATCTAAATTACTGTGAAAAGCATTTCCATTGTCCAAACTTTATGACATAAATCTTGCATGTTTTGTTTATTATAACTGACGTATGTTAGAATGTAGACAATAAAAACGGGAGTAAAAGGACAACGCAAAGTCCTGTGGGGCACGAAGTGAACTTACTGATTGAGACGATTTTCCCTGAAATCTCTCAAAATGTCTTATTTTGGGGGTAGATATGCACTTATGTTTAATTTTTATTTATTTTATTTTACATTTGGTTATATGTTATTATTCTCAAAGAGCACATCTGTTGCTTGCGTTAGTATGCTCTACCATTTCTAATATACATTTGAAATCATCAAAATACATCACAGAGAGAGACTGCTTTATTTTTCATGTTTGAATAGGTTTGTTTGGTAAATGAGTTAATTTCTCTAACATTACTGTGTTTAGTCTGAAGGCCATATTGGTTTGCAGAGAAATGTTATTGTAAGTGTTTCTAGCAGCAAAGCTGTTAACGAGCTGCCTCTTGAAGTCTGGGTACAGGGTGCAATTCCTTTATCCTTCATGTGTCTACTGTGTGGCTCTCATCAAGTCACTTAACCAAACAGCACTCCCAGGTCATCCCTGAAAAGGTAAACACGAACAAAACTTTGGGATAACAAAAACACGACCAAACTGAAAATGTGTTGGCAGTTGGAGAGACAATGATGTTGTTGTGTCTTTTGGCTTTTCCTGGTTAGGGGTCACCACAGCGGAACTCCGGTCCGCTAATGATTGGCAGTAGATTCTTATGTGCCAAGTTGCCAGCCCTGACGCACAACCTTCAACAAAAGTACGCCCATTCACACATGTCTCCACACAGAAGACTCTCTAGCTGAGAATCGAACAGGACAGTGTCTTACTGTGAGGCAACAACGCTACCGCAGCGCCACCACCGCAGTATCTTCAAATTAAGGAAAAAACTACAATTTATTAAGGGGATTAGTGAAAGAACTCACTAAATAAACTCCTTAATTTGGAGTGTATTGTTGTCTGTCCAACTGCCAGCACAGGGGATTTATAGTTTGGTCATCACTGAAAAGGGACAGACACATACAGTCTGCTTGTCTGGTCAAAAAACAGACAAAAATAACATTAAAAGAAATGCTGATAAGCACATTTCTGAAACAGTTTAGCTAAAGGATATATGTAGGTTAAAGATCTACAATTAGAGCCAAACTAGAGTGTGATGCTTATGGAGAGCAGCAGTGAGGCTACACTTGACATTGCAGGGAACAGTACCTGTGGGCAGGCGCAGATTACATATTGATCAAGGGGCTTTGAAATAGTAAATATGTCACTTTTTAAGCATTTGTTTATCTTTTTAATAATGTTATTTCAGACGTTTGATATATCTATGTGTATTGTAACTGCCCATATTCTCTACTGTGGTGCTTTTCAGCGTAGGCCTCTTCTGAAAAGGGTTTTGTACGGCCCGGTTGTACTTTCCAGATAAACAGAAATCAAGTGCATAAATAAATAAGGCACACTACTTAACTTAAGAATTGTGTGATGCAAGGTATGGTTAGTAGGGCTGTAGGTGGTCATTTTTGTCAAGGATTGATTGATCAAACCTCCTGGAGATAGACTTAAAGTAAAAAGGGGACATTGCAGGATTGTGTGAAGAGGGGCAAAATATATGATTAAAATATTATTTGGGAAATATATATAAGGTAAAGTTGGGGAAGTGAGAGACTTTGTTTTATTTCCTCCAAAGAGTATTTATCTGCTTGGTAAATTTTAAAGAGAAAATTATTACCTAAGAGGCCTTTAAGACTTTTAGACCATATAGTTTCAGAAATTCAGGATGGAGTGCTGTGTCCATTTTCAAAATGTACTTTATAGAGTATTATTGAATGGTCGATTTCAGTGGCTCAGCAGGTTGCCCACTCCTCCCTGATACTGAAAGATCAAACAGCTGTTAGTTCTACTCTCCCCTCGGTGGTTGTATTCAGTTTCCATTACTGATATTGGATTACAGCATGCATAACTTCTGAGTGTGTCATCCATTAGATGAAATGTTTGATGGTAAGTCAGGTGGATGTAAAAAATCCTGTAGCACTTATCTAAAAAAGTACAGTTTCTTCACATACAAGTCGCACTGTTTTTTTGTTTGTTTACTTTTCACACTTCAGAATTGTTAAATACATTTAACATAATACATGACCTTGCTCTTCTACATTTTCTTATAAATCCTCATGTATGTATTCATCTCCCAGCATTTTTGTCACTACCACATTTGTATTCTTTTTAACACATCATAATCTGACTTTGTATTATACCATAATTCTTCATGTCTACACACAGAAATAAATGGGTTTCCATCTGCCTTCTGTATCACTTTTTCACACATATTGTTATGCTACCTGTACAATATCAAGTACTGCAAAAGCCATAGGTATATTCTTCTTTAAAGCTTAAACAGATTTATCGGCTTTACATATCATACACACATTACATAATCTTTCTTACTGATTATAGTTCATTTGCCCTTTTACTGACATCTTGTTTAACCATAGTCAGCAAAAAATATGATGCCACCTGTACATTTTAAACCTAAGTTGTCTCTCAGAACACTTTTCTTTCCACATTACTCAGATTCTCCCAGAAATTAATATAAACATTTTGCTCAATTACATTACTTTTTTCTAAAATTGTCTTTCAGTCTCCAAACCTCACCACCCAGCTTTGATAATCTGATTTTATTGACATGTTTACAGTTTGCTTTTTCTCGTTTGTACTTCATATTTTCTTCATATTTCTCCTTTGTTGTTCGTTCTGTCTTTGACATCACACAAAACAAATGTCTAGATGACAAACCACAATATTTATTAAACCTAACCTGCCTTAATCTTTGAGACAATGCAACACTCCACTTTTGATGAGAATCAGCCTAGAACCCCAATAGCAAATATATTTTCCAATAACTTTTTTTCTTTGTCCATGGACTGCTTATGTCTGTAGCTAATACAGATGTAAAGAAGCAAGGACATACACAGGAGCAGACTAGCGTGCCTAAAGGACTGCTGAGGTACGTTTACATGCTGTTGTGAAAGAAATGTCACTGTTTGAATAACAACAGTTGTGCCCATTAATAACTTTTCTACCGCAGTACCACATCCATCAGGAGTGGGAGATAGAATGACTATGCAATGTTAGACAAGCACTTCTGCAGGCTTGCTCATCCATAGGTGGACAGGTGCCTCACTGTGCTACATTTATGCGCACTAAGATTGTTAGGATGGCTGTGGGTTCACCCTCTCCCAAAAAAAGCAAGTTATATTGTCATGGCAATGTATATTTATTATCCTACTAATATCAAAGCACCGCTACAAGGTCCATATGTGTAATACCCATAATTAGTAATAGCTTACTGGGCATTTCACAATATACAACAGCAGTATCTGTCCCTTGAGTATCACTAGTGCTAGACATATTGTTTCTGTGATCAGCATCCTAATTATGTATATGTACAGTTTTGTTGTTGTGAAAAGTCAAATAGTATCCGTGGCCAGAAACGCGGGTGTGCTGCTGTCGTGATAATTAGCTCCTGCAGTTAGTATTCGGTTATGTCAGGAAGGCTTCTGGCTTAACCCCCTCCACCCCATATGTTGTAATCAGACAGACAGGTTGATGACATACCTATGTAAGTCCTGTATAAAAAGGTTATTGTGCTATACTGTATCAGTATCAGCGCACTTAAGAAATCAATATTCATTGTTTTTGTATTCGCCTTTCCCACACCGTCTTTATTGCTATCCTTTCTTCTTCATCCATTATTTTTTATTTCTTTCCATTTCTTTTACTTTTATCTGCAGTAGCACAGCAACCTGCACCTAAAATACTGACAAGGCCTGTCAGCAACTTACAGGTGGCAGCAGTAATGCCACCGCCTCCAGAGGTGCCCAACACATCTAGGTCCCAGCATGCCACAGTTGTTCCCACATCTCCTGCCCTGCTTGGATAACTTGTGTCAGGTAGTTCTCCTGCCCTGCTTGCATAACTTGTGTCAGGTAGTTCTGCAATGGAGTGGGGTACAATGGTACCCACAGGTAACAGTGCAAGTCGGGCTGACACTTTCATCACCTGTTAGGAGCTGACAGAGTTTGTGGGAGAGATAATGTACAGGAGGCTGGAGGACCACATTGACTCCATGAAGACAATGCTCTGGCAACTTATAGATTCAAGTTCCTGCCCAGTGCTAACTACAGCCTCTGAGGAAGGACCCACTGGTAACAGTTTTCACTCTGATGAGTAATCTCCCACTGGGTCTAAGCTGGCAGAAAGTGCATCTTTGGACAAACACTACTACCCTCCGACGTGGAGTTCCCCTCATGTTTGTGTCTATTTCACCCCTCTTCATTGTCTTCCCTCAATTCTCTTTCACCATTATGTTACCCCTACCTCATTCTGTTACCTTACACTCTTTCAGTCGCGTGTGTCTTCCCCCGCTAGTTAACCTCCCCTCATCTGCCTCTTACTTCCCTGACTTCCTTCCCCAACTTTTTGTTCTCTAATAAAAAAAAGTGTATCTAGCCCACAAAAAATGCTGCTACCCATATCGCTCATCTTCCCAAATACTTAAATAATGAATACATGATTAGCTAAAGTTGTTTATCAGAAAACATATAGTTTTCTGACAAATTAGTGAACATTTAAGGCATTAAATATTTTAAACTATGTCTTTTTCCAGGATTATTGAGCTAAGAGATATGCTCCTATCCCATGTCCATCCTGCTTATTCCTGGTTTCCTCACCTTCTGTTCTACTCTCTTCTTGTTCTGTCTTTTCAGTTCTGTCCTGTATTCCTGTATCTAACATTTAATTTGATCAAAAATAAAGACAACAAATGCAAGCCCACAAAGGACTTATAAGAAAGTAATCTTTCTGTGCTCAGACATTGCACAATGTGTCACAAAGAGCAACATCCATATGGATTTATATAACCAACAAGACATAACACTTGTTGTCTGATGGTAAAAATGAAGTCAGAATGTTTTCCTGTGTTACGGCCTTTCCATCAGTCATGCAGATGAGCTAAGCATCACCACACCACCATAAAAACCTGAAATAAAATAAAGTTATTAACACATTTATTTTAAGGGCTGACATGGCTCAGTGTAGTCATAAAATATTTATACTGTGTCAGTGCAGTGGATGAGGCATTTGAATTCTTTGTGGTTGTATGTTGTTTTACAGCATTGGTTTTCAGGTTTCAGATATCTTACATTTCCTGAATGTGTGAGTTTTATGAGCACTTTTTGTCTGATGGCTTCGGTGGCAGTCCTTGCTAAGGAACTAGAGATATGGGGAGCATATTGATGGAATTGCTGAGGTGGCTCCCCTGTGGGTATCATATTCTCTTTCTTTAATATCATTCACATAATTGTACACAGTAGTGTAGCTACAGTGGGGCATGAGGGGCAACTGCCCTGGTTACAAATTGTCAGAGGGCTGTAATCAGAACATCCAGATCTCTGTTTTATGCAATACCAGCTTTTAAAACCTGGAATTGCATTCTGGTCAAATCTGAGCAATGTAGCACTACATATGTCGTATAAGCTGTATTAACTGCTTGCTACAATAGCAATCAGTTTCCCACAGTTTCAACATAAAATATTAAATAAAAAGAAAATTTCTTTATTTTTTTAACTAAAACCTAAGCACTGTAGCCCTATGTGCAGGCAGGGTAAAAACTGTGGCAACTATTGTGCAACTATGTGCTACATTTATAGCAAGTTTAAAACAGGAAATTATTTATTTATTTTTTTGTAGAAAGAGGGTTCAAGGCAGGGCACAGGAACGGAATCTGAATGGCTGTGGCAGGAGGTGGGAGGAGTGCCAGAAGAAAGAATGGATATTTTTTTTTGGCTCTTCAGTGGGAGAGCTGCAAGGAGGAGGGGGAGTTCAACCATCAGCCTATACAGTAAAGTGTTTTTTTTGTTTGTTTGTTTTTTTATTTAGTCTTCAGTGACAGAACAGGGAGGAGAGGTGGATCTAAATAAGCTGTCGCTACAGTTTAGCCACTGATAGTGCTTTTTTTTTTTTTTTTTTTTTCGCTCGTCAATGGAAGAGCAGATGATTGCGGTACATGGATTTAACTGTAATAAGCTGATGGCTACAATGTAGCCTGTCAGCCAATTACAGCATAGGGAGGTCCACATTATTCGACATTTATGTATTGTCATATCATCTTCTCCCTTGTGCTTTGCACCCCTGGCTTTGATGGGCAGATCCCTTTGCAATCTTTTTGCACATCTCTGGGGTTTCTGTTGCTATAGTGAAACCTCTACTCCATCCTTAGCCATCCGTGACATTTTCTGTCTCACAAAACATTTCCCTGCATATATATTGCAGTGCACCAACATCAGTTTCCCATCTGTGCATAAAGATTCACAGTGACTACCAGAGGAGCCAATGTGCCTTCTATGTTTACTGCAGCTGTTCCTACTTTAATCTTGCTACAAGGTGCTCCAACATGATCAGGCCATGGATCTGTGCTGTGGCTGCAATAATGAGCTGCTTGTCATGCGAAGTGGCCTGGCCACAGGGCTGGCATCTCCATTAAGGTGAATTAGGCATTCGCCTAGGGCACAGATCATGAGGGGACGCAGCCGGGCAGCTCGTAATACCTCTCTAATTTAGTGTAGTGAGTATTTGTGGAACATGGAGCAGCTCACATGCATGCTCAAATTTCGCTGTAACAAAAAAAAACACACCTCATAGTCTGGATTAACTGGAGAGACTGCAGGGATCTGAGTCCGACTGGAGTGTTTAGTCGCAGCCACATATGTGACGTGGCTGCTGAGTAGTCCTATTGCTCTTGCGCTCTCTTTCCCCTCTTTTCATTGGGTAAAGCAATGAGCGAGAGTTAGAGAGCGGCAGTGGAGTCTTCTTCAGAGGTGTGTGTGAATTTTATTACTGCTAACTGAAAACTAATCCACAGTGACAGGCAGATAGTTTCTTTTCAGGTAAGTGTGAACAAAAAAATAATGGGTTCTTCTCTCTGTTTTTTTTTTTCTTTTTTTAAGGAGGGCCAACCAGATATACATATTGCATTTTTGTTTCCTGGCAGGGTCAACCAGATATTTTCTGTATTTTTTTTTTCCTGGCAGGGTCGATCAGATAATTGATGTATTTAATTATTTATTATTTTTGGCAAGATTGACCAGATACGGTTTAAAATTAAAAGGTGGACTGGTTGCATATTTGTCCTTTGTTCCTAACATCCTGAGCCTGGAGTTTGGCAGAGTCAACCAGATCATAGTAGAAGATGAAATCTGCAGTGGGCTGGCTGTTTTGGGGCAGTTTGTGATTTTCTAACACTCCTGGCATGGTCACCCAGATACTAGTAGTAGGTAAGGGTAGGTAGTGTGTGTGTGTTGGGGGCTGTTGATGACTTTCTTTTTTTTTAATAAACTATCCTGGCAGGGTTGACCAGATACCAGGGATGCAATGTGTTTTGGGGACTGTTAATTTTTTTTTTGTAATTGTGTATTTTGTAATACACTGGCATGGTCAACCAGATACTAGTGGTCTGTGTGTGTTTTGAGGGCTGTTGATGACTTTCTTTCTTATTATTATTATTAGTATTATTATTGTTTTTATTATTATTATTGTTATTATTATTATTATTATTGTTGTTATTATTATTGTTTTTATTATTATTATTGTTATTATTATTGTTATTATTGTTATTATTATTATTGTTATTATTATTATTATTATTATTATTATTGTTATTATTATTATTATTGTTATTATTATTATTGTTATTATTGTTGTTATTATTATTATTGTTATTATTATGATTATTATTATTATTGTTATCATTATTGTTATTATTGTTGTTGTTATTATATGTATATATATTTTTTAATTTAACATCTTGGCAGGAGCCAAAGAGATACTAGGTCTGAAATGTGTTCTAGTGAGCCGTTTAAGGATAACATATTTTTCTAACCTAATATCGCTTTGTAGGGGTAGTGAAGATAAGTAGGACTGTTTTTAATGTGTTGTTGTTGAAACAAGCTGTACTCTTACATGAGTGCAGTGTATACAATAATGTAACCGTGGCCCTTTATTTTCATTATTTTAAACATTGTAGGCTCAAAGCATATTCTTTGGGTAGACATTTGGAATGGGGGTAATGGCTGTGTGCAAATAGAATGACTGCTGTTCTATCTTGATTTGCAAGAATAATGTGCATTTTAGTGAAGTAAGATTGACCACAAGTTCTGAACTGTTAAGTATTGCTTGTGTGAAAAAAGTGTACTTCATGATAGTGTCGTCTTTTTTTGTTGCTGAAAATTTTAATTTTGATTATGTAATCTATGTGTAATTTTTTTGTGATAAATATCAATTTAAATCGTTGTTTCCTTTTTCTATAATTTCAATTTTAATTAAACAAGAAAGTAACTTATTTGTGAAACAAGGGGCGCACTAATAACTTTTGCCTAGGCAGTCAAATAACCTAGGCCCCAGCACTGCCTGACCATATTTATATGTAATGAGCTTTGATGTTTGTCACACATCTAATGTAAAACGTGCTGCAATCACTGAAGCAACATTTCTAAATCCCTGGATCTATGTTCAAATGAAATATTAATACCTGAAACAACCTAAATCAGTGTTCTTTCTGGTTTAAGTTGGTGTGTAAAACAGAACTAGTTTAATGGAAAATAGAGAGAGGCAAGAGAGCTTATTAAATCAAGAAGTAGATTTCATCTTTATCCAGCTAGTTTTTGGGTTTTACAGCACTATTTCGCTGTTGGCAAGGTAGATATTAATTATAATTTTGTCTGAATTATGATCACTTAAGTATGAGTCCACCAGAGGAGAGGGTAAAACATGAAAAAGAAAGATTGCATGTTTTTATTAATTTAATGCACAATAAAAAATACAAAGGGTGTTTTACAAGTGCTACTGTGGTTTAGAGTTGTCGTAGAGGAAATTACAATAGAATTGTGATAACCATTTGCTTCTTCATTTGTAAATTTTATGATGCCATCACTTTTTTTCATTTGTGCTTCTAAGATATGTTATCTTATTATTTCCAAAATTAAAAAACAAAAAGTTTCACCTCAGTGTAATCTAAAATTAATTCTGCAAGATTTGCTGTCTAATCTATAATGTGGTTATTGAAATGTAAGAGGAAAGGTGAGGGGAGAGCCATAAGCATGAAAAGCTGTGGCTACAACTCGATTAGTACTTGCACATGAAACGGAATTTATTTTATGACAGACTCCATGATGCCTATGCCACGCTGACTCATAACTGCTGTAATCTGTGTTGCTAAAAATTCAGAAGTCATCAATGAGAATATTTCCTTACTACAGTTACACACGTTAGTTAAGAGCTGCTGCATGCATAATTTCTTTATTTAGTTAGTTAACATTTGTTTACTGAGGTTGATAGACTGGGAGAAAGCCAGTTTTCACCAGAGACCTGGGAAGAAATGCTCCAGATGCATCTTTGGAATGTGGAAGCAGAGCAGGGAGCACCTGGAGGAAACCCATGTGAACGCGGAGAGGACATACGGACTCTGCACAGAAGGCACCCCAGCTGAGAATCAAATTAGAGAACCTCTTGCTGTGAGGTAACAATGCTAAGCGCTGAACCACTGCACCATCCAAGAGTCCTTAGAGCTTGTGTATTGAGGCTTAATGAGACTGAAATGTATAGATAACAGAGAAGTTTTATTCTTACAGTCACAAGTAAAGGAGTCATCTGCTTCTTTTGCTGTAGCTGATCCTTCATTAAGCATATTGTTTTCTGATTCCCCCTCTAAAGTTTAATGAAAATGAGCACATGGCTGTCCTCTCACCTTTTCTGTTTTCATTTCAATATTTGCTTGATCACCAGCAGCAGCAAACACTCTCAGACATATTTTACTTACATGTGTTCATTAACCATGGTAGAGTATCAATCCACAAGGGTCTTTTTCAGACTCTGTCCTGGAGCACTGTCTGGTTAAGTGACTTGCTTCGAGTCACAGAGGCAAATGGATGCTGTGGGAATCAAACCATGGACCACTGGAAGCAGCTCATTTTCTGTAGGTTTTTTGCATGCAAAAGAAATGTGTTTAATTTTAGACAACGAACATTTAATTGTTTACTCGTGTTTGTATTTTTGACAGCCAGTATTTATACAGATGTTTACTTTTGATAGATGCAAAGCTGGAAGCCTTTAGCTTTTTTTTTTAAATCTGGACCTGTTTTTGTTTCAGATAAATTTCTCAGCTCAAGCTCAATTGTGCAGTCTGACAGTTTATTCATTAATTGTGTTAATAACCAGAGAAACTACCTAGTATTTTTAATGTGCAAAGATGCATATACTTGATTAAGAACATCTGCTGCTGGAACAATCATGACTGACATTGCAGGCATTAGAACTGCTTAGCACCCCAGATTCTCCCAGGATGCTAAACTGGGCCTAATTCCCATTGTACACTGCATAAAGAATACAAGATTACTTCAGTCATCTTCAATAAAAAAATATTATTTTTGATATATAATCTTCCTTTTTTAATTCTTTCCTTATTGGAAATCTTTATTGGTTAAAATCTTAGATCTTCTTTCTTGTCAAATAGTCAGAGGTATAGCGAGCGCTCTCTGTACCCTTTGACCGGAGGGGCCCCACAAGGAAGGTGGCCCCTAAAAGTGACAAGAAAATGTAAAGTGATACATCATAGTGCTATTGGCAGCCATCAGTTGTCTGTCAGTCAGTTTCGGATTTTAGTTGGGTCTGCAGCCACGCATAGGCAGAATTAGTTTCAGCTATAAATAATTGTGTCATCATGAAACTAACGGGAAATGTATATTTTCTCCCACAAATCTCTGGACAGCTGTCACATTTTACATTTTCTTGGGACACAAATCCCAGATAAAAGCTGTCCTATTCTGTAAATAGAGAGGTGCTAAACCCTATTAACTTAACACCATTATATAACCCCGTCACCGGTTTCTTTTTTTAGTCAGCTGTTAGTTTCTGTCATCTCTTACCGGTCCGTCATACAGCCATCTGTCCTTGTTACCAAATTAATATTCCAATTCACTTACCAGGTGACAACTTGAGCTTATTTAAAACCCATCGTAGGCACCTTAATATTTCACAGGATTTCGGAGGAGGCCTCGCGCTCTATAGGACCTGCGTCAAGAGGACAGTGCTGTGTGCTGATAATTTAATTGTGGATTTAATGGAGTGTAACTCTAGTGGGCATTATTGTATTTAGGGAATAGGCAGCAGTACATTGGCAACCTGATTGGAGAAGAAAGAACCTTCTCTAGAAGTGTGTTAATATACAAATAACAGCCACGGCAAGATGGGTCCACCGCTTCATAGCAGAAAAGAAAAAAGCTTGTGTGTGACATTGTATGACCAACTCACGGAGGGGAATAAGTTGTTTGGATTTCTGTACGACCCCAACAGCCTGAAGCAGTGTGACAGAGAAAATGAACTGGAGAATCACTGCAAAAATGTTAAAAGAAAAATGGGAGACATTGATGCCAATGAACTCATAATGGAATTAAATCGTTTTATTTATGTCATTGAGAAGGAGAGAGGACTTATCATGTACATATACAAGAACAGCCTTCAGGAGGTATATCCGAATCTTTGCATTTGCATCAGAATTCTTCTGACCACACCAGTTACTGTCACTGGTGCTGAAAGAAGCTTCAGCAGGATGAAACTGATCGAGAATATCTTGTGCTCAACCATGACAGATGGCAGGTTTTCTGCACTTACAGTGATTTTAGTCGAAAACAACATTGCCAGATCTCTGGACTATGAAACACTGATTAACCAATTCGTGCAAAACAAGGCGCAAAAGAAGCGCTTTGTGTAAATAATCTAACGGTGTTTGGAATACATGTACACTGTAGGCCTATGTATACATAATATGAGCCCCGTATATATGTTAGCATGCTAAGAAGACATTTTTTCACCCTGCTCTGTTAATAATTTGTATGCAGTTTTGTGTGCATTATGCTAACTGAACAGGCATGGACCAACTGCACTGCAATGCAATGCAACTTTTATAATTACATTTTATGTACTTCATTAATGATGAATACAGCATACGTGAGGTCATTGAGTGAAAGCAGTGTTTTGATGTGCACATTTACGCAATTGAAGAACTGGATTTATTATTATAGTTACACTATAGCAAGCACTAAGCTCTCGTAGTTTAGGATTATTTTAGCTTGGTCTTAAGGCATTTGTTGATGTGTGTGGACAGTGTGACCAATAAAATGTTAATTTCAGAGGGATAGTGTAAAGGGCCCTGGACGTATGTTCGGAGGGGGTCACGTTCTTTGTTGCTACACCCTGCAAATAGTAATTTATAATTTTCTCTTAAGAGTTTATAAGATCTTGTCAGCAACAGTGGAGGAGTTACTATTCAGACATCTAAGCACACTTGGTTTGCTCATGGGCTTCAGAAAAACAAATTCCGAAACCATTGAGTAAAAAGCTATATGCATTATCGACTGGAGCCATGTTATAAGGTAAAAAAGAAATGGTGCGACTTAGAGCTATTTATAGTATATATAAAGGTTTGCACGATCACAAACCAAGGTGCCAGTGTAGTGATTTGTGAAACAAATAACATCGTTATCACGCTAGTTGTGAAGCCCGTTAGGTTGCATGGCCTTTGATGAAGCATTTGCAATGAACTTGTTGGTACAGGTATGATTAAAGCTAACACCTGAAGTTAGTGCAGGCAGAGAAGAGTAAGTATTCATTCAGAGTTCTAAACTTTAGCCTTATTTCTGCCACCAGGCTGTTCATGAGATGCATGACAGCTGTACCATCTTCTTGTATCTACAAAGTAGAAACACTGTTTCCACGCTAGAGCATTGGCTGCTGCTTACTGGCCAATGATAGAGACATTCTTATTTGGCACAGGGATATGTATTCTATGATTTTTAATTCACAATGATCCCATTAGAGTTTGTAGAGTTTTTGCATTTTTCCTTAATTCCCTGTGGCCTGTTGTGTACCAGCTATTCTGGCCAGAGGTGTGTTGGTTACTTCGTGTCACTACACCCTAATAACAGTAACCCCATGCCAGGCCTTCAAACTATCTGCTTCCATCATCTTGAACAGCATAGCCTAGTGAGTATATATATATATATATATATATATATATATATATATAGAGAGAGAGAGAGAGAGAGAGAAGTAAAGAGTGGAGGTGGATATTTGGGACATTCAGGGAACTATTATGAAAGTGGGCCATCTAATCAAGGCCCCTACTTAGAAAGCACTCTATGGGAGAAGTGCATTTTTGGGCCATAATACTATCATCCTTATATCCTGTCAGGCCACCACACAAACTTAGAATGTAGCACAACAGATGGTGTCCGGCCTTATATTGCACAGTAGATGCAACTTACTTCCACCCCCCCCCAAAAAAATGTTACCATTGTTACCTACTATTTCTCACCAACTCTCACTTTCACTGATTGAGTCATATTTCATGGTTCTGGAAGTTTAATATTAGCCAGTAACCTGTCACTAAATAACACCTGTTGTTTCTGCTGGTCAGGTTCAGGGCTTATCTAAATGGTTAATATAAATCCTGTATCACAGGAATCATGAACCGAAAACAATTAAAGTGCAATTAACACACTCCAGTGGATTGACTTGCTGGGCTCTTCCATCGCAGTTTTTGATATGATAATTAAATGTGTACCCCCCACACCTGAATACATCATAGAGAGATTCAGGTAGAAAAAACATTTATTTTTATTTTCATTGCTTACAGCAAAAAGCAAGTACTATTTACATTATTAGCAGATGTAAGATAACTTGCATAACCTGGAAAAGTCAGTAGGCTGAGAATAATTCCATGCAAAGGCATAACAGATGTTCATTTAATTGTAATATTTATTTATGTATGCTTTTATGTATGTATGTATGCATGTATATATGTATTTTAATTGATCGATTCATTCATTTTGTAAATGAATTACCCTGTTTCAAGCTAAGACAAACACTGCAATGATCAATAAAGTTAATTTTGCCTTTTCAAGCATTCAAATACATGAAATTGTAGGGTATTTCTTATTCTATTCACCAGTATCTCTTTGCCTTACCTAGAGGACCGTAACTGGCCAAGTTAGGAAAAGCAATCTTCCTTGGTAAAATGCTGATTTTTTAGATGACTGGGTTGCCCATTATATTTAATGCCCTGCAAAATGTTATTATGAATCTATGATTGAACAAAATCGGTCACTGTACAATATTCTTTAAATCTTTGCCTTTAATGCTACTCTGTCTTCATTCAAATTAGTTGAACATAATTAAAGTTTTATACAGAAATCATACGGTGAAGTAGATCCCACTTGAGTTTATGCAGGCCTCTGGAAAAAGAAGAAAGTCATCCGTTACATTCAAGGCCAGATTCGTTTAGAATAGTATTCATTTATCTTTCATGCAGTTCGAGTGAGTGTGTTATTAAACCAAACAAAAAGGACAAGCTTAGGTCTAAGTATTGATATATTCATTAATTCTTTACCAGCTGAGAAGCCACTTGAAGGGACTGCATGAGCATTCCATAAATTAGCTTTGTCTCAGCTTTTTCAAAGAACTTTGGACCAGACAATCAAAACTTTGCTCTGAGCACAAGCTCCTGGTAATAGAGCTGCAACAGGTTTGCATGAAGCCTCTAATCATAAAAAACAGAGTAGTGCAGGAAAAAAAGTGCATTTGTTCTAATCAGATCATGTTTGAGGTAGACAAAGGAAAGAGGTCCTTATCAGAGCATTAGGTTATGCTCAGAATTCTTTTAAGGTTGCTGAGAGAAACATATAGTAAAATATAATTCTAAACTAATACCCCATAGGAACTGCTACAGACTTTAAAGTACAGTAATTTTACCAACTTTTTTTAATTCATGGATTTTGTCTAATAAAACTGTACACAGTAACTGTTATAATAAGTTTACTGAGTTTATGTGTTGGTAGGAGTTTACGTTAAGTGATGACAAAACATTGGTGAACACGTTAAAAATTTGCTTTTATAGTGACTACAGGGGCACAGTGGCATACAAGTTAAAATACGTCCTCACAGGGGTCTATATTAGAACACTGACTTTTTAAAATTTCTAATGTTCTAATATCGACACCTATTCAGCAAACGCTGACAATATCGAACATGCAGAACAGTGAATTTTTTTCCCAGGGAAAAAAATTTGCTGTTCCGACACACATACACACAACACAAGCACACCAAACAAACAGCAATCCACACACATACACCTAAAATCCTACATCTAACCCTGCAATAAACTGCACATACACCACTAGCTGTCCACTTACCTTAACCCAAACCCTAACCCTAAGGTCCATCACTATCGCACACTCACCTCACCCGCTCCCTAACCCTAACTCACCTACCCTGCCTCAACCCTCACGTTGACACAATCACACACTTATCTGACTCGCGCCCTAACCCTAACTCACCTACCCCATGCCCTAATGCTCACGTTCACACAATCGCACACTTACCTGATCCCGACCCGTAACTTTCCACCACAGTGCTGAAAATAGTGAAGCCACAGGAATGGCCAACCGAATTCCTTCCCTAGGAAGAAATTCTGTGTTCTGCAGCTTCGCTATTTTCAGCGTTCACTGACTAGGGGTTGATATTAGGACATTCGAAGTTGTGAAACTTCGATGTTGTAATATAGACCCCCTCTCAGATCTGTGTACTCCAGTTTGCTTAGTTGGGATGCCTTTTTTTTTGGCATCTTCATACCATCCCTTTGTTTCTGCAGGGTTTTAATGGGTACTTTGGTTTCCTTCTGCATCTCAAAGACATGTTGTAGGTAGGTTGTTGGTCCTCCACAGTAACCGTGTGTGTGTGTGTGTGTGTGTGTGTGTGTGTGTGTGTGTGTGTGTGTGTGTGTGTGTGTGTGTGTGTAATACACACAACACATATGCACACATACACATGCAGTCACACATATGATATATGGGTGTCAAACTGTGAAAAGTTTGAACGTTTGAATTTACGGCTAAAGGACTGAAAAATCGATTTTTCAAACTTAGCTGCTATTTGAATGTGTGACATCACTGTACAGAGGGAACCGGGAATTTCTCTTTCCCCACTGTGGTGTAATCTCAGTGTTGGTATATTACAGCAAGACAAATGCAGATGGATATATATATATATACATAAATATATATAGATAGATATAGATATATTTGGTATAGGTATATATGGATTTACTGAATAAAGTTGAAACACAAAATGTCAGTATGTAATATTTCAACAAAATATAAAAAAATTAAATAAACATCAACAATAGACTATGCATGCTCTTGAGAGTCTCAGAGAGTGCAAATAACAAAAATAACATGAAGCCGAGGATCGTCTGCACCCTTCACACCCGATGTCTAATTAAATATACAAACTATGAGGACTCACAATAATGGGAAGAGGGCATATTTCCCAACCTCATTACCTCATTACTAGTACAGTCTCACATAAGCCTACTCACCAAATTAAGTAATATTTAGCACAGTTAGTTAATTTAGCTAGACCCATATATATAGATATATATATATATATATATATATATATATATATATATATATATATATATATATATATATATATATATATATATATATTTTTTACAGGGCGGCCGTGGTAGTGCAGCGGTTAGCATTGCCGCCTTACAGCAAGAAGTTCTCCGGTTCGATTCTCGGCTGGGGTGCCTTCTGTGTGGAGTCTGCATGTCCTTCCTGTGGTCGCACGGGTTTTCTCCGGGTGCTCCGGTTTCCTCCCACATCCCAAAGACACGCAGTAGGTGGATTGGATACTCTAAAGTGGTCCTAGGTGTGAGTGTGTACATGTGTGCGTGCCTCCTGTGAAAAGTTGGGTGCCAGGCTGGCAACTCGACACCATAAAACTTCACTGCCAAACATGAGCAGACAGATGATCCACTGTGGTGACCCCTAACTGGGAAAAGCCAAAAGAAGAAGATATATATATATATATATATATATATATATATATATATATATATATATATATATATATTACACATACACAAATGCACATATATACATATATGCATACAGATTCAGTACATACTGTGGCATGCTGAATGAAGAAAATGTGTAACGTGCCGTTAAGTTTATTTCACTACTGAGTGTGGGAATATTCACAAAACAGTTAGGCAAACCCTGCACATTAGTCAGCTTGACAAGGCACTAATTAACAATTGTTCTAATGTAAAAGGAAGTTGCCTGAAGGGGTAAAATCCAGAAGTTCTTTCCACAACTGGAAGTTCAGAGAAGGTGAGATGAACCTTACCCAGAATACCCTGGCATCATAGTATAAGACAGCTAATTAAGTGCTAACGTCTGGAATTATACTTGAATAAGGCATCTGGAGTTTAGAGTGATTGAGGCCTAGTTCAGACTTACAGCCTGAGAGGTTTTTTATGGCAGTCTGTGCTTGGAAATGCTGGTAGAAGCTGCACTACTGTTTGCTGAAAAAATATTGTTGGTACAATGTTGTTCTTATTTGAAGTCACGTGGACTATTAATTTTTATTTTCCTGTGACTTATTGAAAAACGAACTGAGTTTATTCACGTTTTGTCTCCAGACTCTCCTTGGACCTTCTAGTACACCTACGTCTGACAACCCTGCATGCATGAATGTGTGTGTGTGTGTGTGTGTGTGTGTGTGTGTGTGTGTGTGTGTGTGTGTGTGTGTGCGTGTGTGTGTGTGTGTATGTGTGTGTGTGTCCTCGTTTCTATTATTGTAATCTGCATGCATTAATGAAGCATTAAGTATGTTTTATTCCTTCCTCTTCAAAATGTTCTTTCACCATTGTGGTGATGAATATAAGTAAGTAAGTGATTTAGATGGTGACCAGAAATATTAAGCTTTGCTTTACACTTGTAAAATGTGTTTATGTGTGTGGATTTGGGAGAGGATAATGCGTGATTCGTGGGAGTTATAGTTTGTTATCTGAGTTTACTTGCAGCAAATGTGCCTTTCTTCAGCATTAGACAGGCTCACATCAGTAATGTTTTATTAAAGAGCTGGATGTGTTAAGTGTTGTCGAACATAGCCTTCTATTTTTGAAGTAATTTACTACTCATAAATTCTAAATGAGGCATTGTACAGTCTCAGTGGAAAGAATATTTTTAGTTCAAAGAACTTGGAAGGCTATTGCCAAGGTGCTAGAGGTTTGATTAAATTCTGAGTGGTGGATCCTGGTCTTACCGGTCTTCTATTTATTATTTTTGTGCTTTTTTTGTTGTTTTTGAACAAAAACTAACGATTGCTAGAGCGTTCTCTGCTTAATATTTGAGTGCAGCAAATATAGTTATATAAAAAAATCACACTTGTAATGGTATAAATACTTATGTGGTTAAGCTTAGTTTCAAGTCTTTTGTAAGCTGTAATGTGCTGAATATAAATAAGAAAAAATAGTATTGATCAAGCAGACAAAATATTCTTTTAAGTCATTTTCTCTGACATCAAGTCACCTGCAAAGTCTGTGTAATTTTATGCTAATGTATTAAATATTCATAATTTGCAACTTGCTATACTTTTAGTAGATGTCTGGGGTTTAACCCCAAGCAGAATACTAAAATTAGGACAAAACAATTCTTGTGATCAACGTTCTCCTTTTATATTTACATGTAGACTGGGACACTCTACGCCTGCTACTGAAATGATTTGTCTTGTGATCAACGTTCTCCTTTTATATTTACATGTAGACTGGGAGGGCAGGAACACTCTAAGCCACGTTACTGAATGACGGATTTGTCTTGTGATCAACGTTCTCCTTTTATATTTACATGTAGATTGGGAGGGCAGGAACACTCTAAGCTGCGTTACTGAATGAAGGATTTGTCTTGTAATCAACGTTCTCCTTTTATATTTACATATAGATTGGGAGGGCAGGAACACTCTAAGCTGCGTTACTGAATGAAGGATTTGTCTTGTAATCAACGTTCTCCTTTTATATTTGCATGTAGACTGGGAGGGCAGGAACACTCTAAGCCACGTTACTGAATGACGGATTTGTCTTGTGATCAACGTTCTCCTTTTATATTTACATGTAGACTGGGAGGGCAGGAACACTCTACGCCGCGTTACTGAATGACTGATTTGTCTTGTGATCAACGTTCTCCTTTTATATTTACATGTAGACTGGGAGGGCAGGAACACTCTACGTCGCGTTACTGAATGACTGATTTGTCTTGTGATCAACGTTCTCCTTTTATATTTACATATAGATTGGGAGGGCAGGAACACTCTAAGCCGCGTTACTGAATGAAGGATTTGTCTTGTGATCAACGTTCTCCTTTTATATTTACATGTAGACTGGGAGGGCAGGAACACTCTACGCCGCGTTACTGAATGACTGATTTGTCTTGTGATCAACGTTCTCCTTTTATATTTACATGTAGACTGGGAGGGCAGGAACACTCTAAGCCACGTTACTGAATGACTGATTTGTCTTGTAATCAACGTTCTCCTTTTATATTTACATGTAGACTGGGAGGGCAGGAACACTCTACGCCGCGTTACTGAATGAAGGATTTGTCTTGTAATCAACGTTCTCCTTTTATATTTACATGTAGATTGGGAGGGCAGGAACACTCTACGCCGCGTTACTGAATGAAGGATTTGTCTTGTGATCAACGTTCTCCTTTTATATTTACATGTAGACTGGGAGGGCAGGAACACTCTACGCCGCGTTACTGAATGACTGATTTGTCTTGTGATCAACGTTCTCCTTTTATATTTGCATGTAGACTGGGAGGGCAGGAACACTCTACGCCGTGTTACTGAATGAAGGATTTGTCTTGTAATCAACGTTCTCCTTTTATATTTACATGTAGATTGGGAGGGCAGGAACACTCTACGTCGTGTTACTGAATGACTGATTTGTCTTGTGATCAACGTTCTCCTTTTATATTTACATGTAGATTGGGAGGGCAGGAACACTCTACGTCGTGTTACTGAATGACGGATTTGTCTTGTGATCAACGTTCTCCTTTTATATTTACATGTAGACTGGGAGGGCAGGAACACTCTAAGCCACGTTACTGAATGACTGATTTGTCTTGTAATCAACGTTCTCCTTTTATATTTACATGTACACTGGGAGGGCAGGAACACTCTACGCCGCATTACTGAATGACTGATTTGTCTTGTGATCAACGTTCTCCTTTTATATTTACATGTAGATTGGGAGGGCAGGAACACTCTAAGCTGCGTTACTGAATGACGGATTTGTCTTGTGATCAACGTTCTCCTTTTATATTTACATGTAGATTGGGAGGGCAGGAACACTCTACGCCGCGTTACTGAATGACTGATTTGTCTTGTGATCAACGTTCTCCTTTTATATTTACATGTAGATTGGGAGGGCAGGAACACTCTACGCCGCGTTACTGAATGACTGATTTGTCTTGTGATCAACGTTCTCCTTTTATATTTACATATAGATTGGGAGGGCAGGAACACTCTACGCCGCATTACTGAATGACTGATTTGTCTTGTGATCAACGTTCTCCTTTTATATTTACATGTAGATTGGGAGGGCAGGAACACTCTAAGCTGCGTTACTGAATGAAGGATTTGTCTTGTAATCAACGTTCTCCTTTTATATTTACATGTAGACTGGGAGGGCAGGAACACTCTAAGCCGCGTTACTGAATGACGGATTTGTCTTATGATCAACGTTCTCCTTTTATATTTACATATAGATTGGGAGGGCAGGAACACTCTACGCAGCATTACTGAATGACTGATTTGGCTTGTGATCAACTTTCTCCTTTTATATTTACATGTAGACTGGGAGGGCAGGAACACTCTAAGCCGCGTTACTGAATGACGGATTTGTCTTGTGATCAACGTTCTCCTTTTATATTTACATGTAGACTGGGAGGGCAGGAACACTCTACGCCGCGTTACTGAATGACTGATTTATCTTGTGATCAACGTTCTCCTTTTATATTTACATGTAGACTGGGAGGGCAGGAACACTTTACGCCGCGTTACTGAATGACGGATTTTCATTATTTATTTAAATGTGTGTTTCATAACAAATCTACACAACCTAGCAAACACATAATGAAGGAAAGCTTCTGTTTTCATTTCAGCTACTTGGATTATTTTTAAGCTTCTTCCATTTCTTGAGATGATTCGCCTAGTTTTTTTTCCTATGTTCCTGGATTTTTTTGTTTTGCATGCAGTAAAGTTTTGATTTTTGTTGTACGTGTTGCGCAATTGTTTTATAAATTTAATAAATCATACCAGTACTTGTATTCCAGGGTTGTAATGCAGTTCTTAGAGTTATAATGATTCTTGATTATAGGCCTCATGATCAGCCATGCCTGATGTGAATAATAAAATCCAGTAGTCCGTGGAGAGGGATTTTACTCAGACTGGAGTCAAAGATGTGCAAAGATGCTCCGGCAAACCAAATAACCCATTTGGTGTGGTCAAGACACAGGCTGTTCCCAGCAAGGTTTGATAAACATTGCTCACAAATGAGAACATTCTGGTAAGACAGAAGGAGTGCTTAGAGAGACTTGTAACACCACTGGCAGGGCTTTCTTTTAGAAGGTAACACCAGAAGCAGATGAAAGGATTTCGTCCATTTATGTAAATGAGGTTACTGCAGCAAATAAATATTTCCAAGGTGTCCGGTTGTGAAAATGGATGGGATCTGATTGAAAATGTTAAAGGTGATTGATACTGTCAGGATCTTGTTGTTAATAACTAACACAACTTTTAGTGTTGTGTGGAGTACAGGGGCAACACACATTGACTGGCAAACTAGGTTGTTGCTGAACATTTAAAAAAATTGAGATGGGATAGTGCATTCCAGTTACAGAGGGATAACCCTTCAAAGCCTCCATGGGAAACCCTAGGAGAGGTTGCAGGAAAGGACAATTTATATGATGGGTTAGGCTTTGATTCAGGAAGAACATACTTAATTCCATCCTTGGCATTAAAAGGTGGGATCAGCTATCTGCCCTTGCACAAGTATACAAGAATTTGTTGAAGTTCACCAAAATGGTTTAACTGTATTTGTGAATGTGGAGGAAGGATAAAAGGTGATGGAGATTGGCCCAATCCTTAAGGTGCTTACCTCACAGACAGAAGATACAAGGTTTGATTCTCACCTTTGAAGGAAAATTGGCTATTTTTAAATGTCTCATAAAGACAGTTAGCCTAGGAATCTATATGTTTATGTATACCATGGAAGCTGCTGCAATAGGATATGGTTATAGTGTGCCATGTACTATCTAGTTTTGTGGAAGAGGAGTTGTGTCTGTGTTCTAATTGTTATGTAGAATTTGTTCCAAAATGGAAGCAGAGCTTTGTGCAGGGCATGCCTTGTTTGTGCAGAGCATGCCTTGTCACCCCTGCTCAAACTGTTCAGAGATAGGCTGTTGAAGTACATCCAGATTGTTAATATCCTGTCTTGGGAGGTAAGGACTGCATCTTCGTTTTTTTGCAGGCAATGCTTTCCTATTGATTTCTATTGGCAGTTATCTCCACTTTACACAAGAGCAATACATTTCTGAGTGTGTAGCCATTGGGATGAAAATCAGTATCTCCAAATCGAAGCTACAGTTTCTGTCAGAAATAAGAGAATTTCTAGACTTTGCAAATGAGAGGGGAAAGCTACCAAGACTGTAGCAGCTGAAGTATCTTGGGATGCTGACAAGTGAGGGCAGAGGTGATCAGGAGATGGCCAAGAGGATGCCGACAGTACTGCAGACATTATTAGACTGACCAGTAGATGGAAGCAGTACAGTGGTCATTGTAACAGACAGACTGACCAGCAGATGGCAGCAGTACTGTAGTCATTGTAACAGACTGACTGACCAGTAGATGGCAGCAGTACTTGGAACATTATGACAGATTGCCTGACCAGTAGATGGCAGCATTACTGTGAACATTGTAACAGGTAGACTGACCAGTAGATGGCAGCATTACTACAGATATTGCAGCAGTCAGACTATGATGGTGAACTGAGACTTCATTCATAGGATGAAACGTCCAATACCCCAGTCAGTTTATCCACTCTGAAGTTCAGAAGGATAAAGCCCTAAATGTGGGCTAGATGACCTTGGACTGACTGGCATCCCGACTGCTGGAAGAGGTGGCATGTAGTGTATGGATCATGGATGTGCTTGGCTCTGCTAAGCCAAATCCGTGTTGTAGCCTATGTGAACTATGTGTAGCATGCACATTCTTACTGGGGAGGGAATTTCTGGCCATCACATTTGTAAGCATGCACATGATACTAGGAGCATGTTAGAATGAGAGAAAAAAACAGCCTCTTGGCTGCCTGGATGATGACCCTGCCATAGGGGGCTAAATGATAAGCAGACATGGGAGACAGAAAGAATGAATAACGAATTTCACACTTGTTTTACAGAATACTCACATCATCAGCTGTAATCACAAGCTCGACCCATGTCTAAAAGCATGATGTCATAAATGGAAAGTTAAAGAAATGGGGCTTCTTCTCAGGGTGCTGTACTCGCTATGTAAGACAGGATGAGCAGCACATCAGTGGTACAGGAGAATCTCAAAGCCGATCCATTGCTTTCTTGGGTTTAGTAGTGTCAGTTGAAGTTGCTTGAGTATATAACAGAGTAAAATACGGTGGTACCTCCTCTATGAGGTTTAGAAGTTACAGTCTACTGGGATACGTCCAAGCAGCGGATACACTAAAGATACTATTTTTAGAACAAATGCCAAAATTGTTCTCGACTTGACCCCTCAATATATAGATGCGTTAAAAGTGTTTTAATGCAGTCAGAGTCCAAGGAATGGAATTAAACTTAGCTTTTATTGTCAAGATTAAAACACAGACAACCTCAGTCAGTATATTAGAGCATACAAGGGATATATATATATATATATATATATATATATGTATATATATATCTGATTCCAATCTTGTGGCAAAACAGTTCCTTTTTCACACAATTCTGATTTTCCTGGATTACAATTCTTCCTTTTATGCAGTCTTCCATATGTATATGTACATCTGGATCCTAGTTTACGTTTATTACAAACTGTGATGCATGTTATTTTTCCTTTAGAAACCCTGTATCTGAAGGACATAAAC
Source organism: Protopterus annectens (assembly GCF_019279795.1). Classification (NCBI taxonomy): domain Eukaryota; kingdom Metazoa; phylum Chordata; order Ceratodontiformes; family Protopteridae; genus Protopterus; species Protopterus annectens. The sequence goes on from NC_056726.1 coordinate 1,511,697,734, forward strand.
CATGAATTGAATTTGAATTATTTTTTATTACTAAAAATGTTCTGTTCCATGCAGATGCATAAACTGTTGAACAGTTATGGTGGTATACATGTTAAGTGCTGCTTTAGGCTGATTGTTTTAGTATTTCACCTCAGTCAATTCATGTGCCAGTTTGGAACATTTTATTAATAACATTACATGCATTTTTGTCAAGGTGCTTGTTGCTTTAATCTTTATAATCAAAGCTATGTTGTCTTCACTCTGTCAGGTTACCACTCTGTTTTAGTAAAATGGTGATTTTTGCTCAGGTTTCTTGCCAGTCCCTGGGATCCTACAGAATGAATGACCAAGGGACTGCTGCAGCTGATGACAGGATTGTGTGGTCTGTTTTGCTTTCCTTGTTACTACCTCAGCCTTCATCAGGGCTAGTGGTTTAGAAAATCAGTGGATGGAGAGACTGGCATTGTTATGGACATCTTATTGTTATGGACATCTTATTGTTATGGACATCTTATCTTGTGAAGTAAACGAAACACTGATAGTATTATTTTTATTTTTACAGTAATTGCTATTCCTGCAGCTGGCTATGTACCCTGGTTACTTTTTATAGTACTTATCATAGGAAACAAAGCAAATAAACTAAGGACCTAAAAGTCAACAACAAATTCAGCTGTAGCAAAAAAAAAAGTCATGTACTTAACGTTGGAGATCATTTTGCACTGTATGCCATGTTAGATATTGTTAAACTGAAATACTAACTTTTTATTGATGCAGTCCTTACTTTTTAAAGTCTCAGTAATTGTCAGCATACAGCTTTAAGCTACGTCTCAAGTTACACCATTGTAACAGTTTTGTGTCACACCTTTAATTTCCCTGTTGTTTCTGGCCAACAGTGCAATGAGGTAGGTGTCTTTGTTGATAGCGTTTCATGTTCATCTTCTCAATGACTTTGACCTACCAGCAGTATTCTCGACAGGTTGCTGAACTGAGAGATAAATCATTTTGGTATACCGTTTTGACTGGCACCTTCCATAACACCTCATAAATCATATTAAAACCAATAAAAATGGAATGAATGATTTGTTTCAAGAAACCAAGTACAGCTGTTAGTGTAGAGTCATTTAGAGGGTTTCCAAGTAAAATAAGGGTAACACCTAAGCAGCATTAACAAAGAAAAAAAATACAAAACTTTTTTTCAGCTGCTGACAAATGTATGAATCATAATTTAATAGTAGTTGTGGGACTGTGTTCAGATGATATACATCAGTAAATGCAATCCATCATTGACTTGCTTGCATGCATTCCAAAAGCTGACAGGTAATCACTTCTGAAACTCCAAGTTAGCAGCCTCTTCTGCTGAGTAGACATTAACTTGCGTGTCCTATCAAGTAATATCAGGTATTAGTCTAACCTTGTTCTTGTGTCTCGGTATCGGGACAGCATGATGTATAAAATGGTTCACGGCTCTTTTGTCCAGCTGCTTTGCAGGATTACAGAACTCTGTCATTTCAGCGGCGTAAACTCCCGGTGTCTTTTGCTATTATGGCTTGCTGAGTTTTGTTTGAGTCTCTAGACAGAAACTAACTGACCCAGTTTAATCTAATCCTTATCATGCAGTTCAGCCCAAAATCCAATGTAAGCACAAGACAGAGACATTCAAAAAACTTTACTGTACATTAATAAAATCTTACGCAGCTCAACCTTCAGACTTTCAAGCAGAAGATATTGCAAATACAGTTCATAATGAACACACTTTTTGTTAACTAAAAGAAGGCACTTCACCATTCGGTTCACATGCCTCACGTGTGTTTGCTAACATTTTTTTAACAATGTTTCCAAACTTTCTCTCTCTCCCTCTCTGGTGAAAAAAAAGTGCATTCACAGAAAATGGGAATATTGAAGAATTCCTTCATTCATTCATTCTTTCATAAAATGTCATTATAATGGGGTGCAGCTATTACAGTATCCCTTATCTTTTGATCTTGTAAGTATTCCTGACTGTCAATTTGTTTCACAAATGTAAACTATAGGGCATGAGTGACTGCCCTCATAGCACTGTAAGGAATTGTTTGTATGATCCAAAAGGCTATACCCTGAAATTGATCCAGTCCAGTTCTCATGCACATTTAAAAAGCATGTATTTATTTTGTTTCTTTACAGTTTTACATTTAGATAGATCTACTGTTTTATATGTACACAAGCTGTTAAATGTCAGTTGCTTTTCTAAATACTGACTTTGAACTACATGACAGATTCTCCTGTTAGGCGTCATCAGATACCAACCAAATAACACCAATGTCATGCTAACCTAGCTGTGTTTGTTCAAGTGTAAATACAATAACACACTTTGTGTCTTCTTGCCATGTTGTATGCATTGTGTTATTTTTGGTTTTGATGCTGTAATCCAAATTATGTAAGCAGTTATCAAGATAATCAAAACAAAATATGTTTTACTGAAGAGCAGTTCTTTTATACCTCCGTAATGTGCTTAATGTAGCAGATATATGTACACTGCGAGTGGATAAGCAGTTACCTGGTGCAATTAGCATCTTACATTGGAAAGTCCAAATATTTAAAAAAAAATGTGACTATGTATGAAAAAATATAACAAAAACACAGGAATATAAAAATGTACAAACTGTTTGCTTTGATTTTTCAAGCATTGATAGATAAAATGACCTGAGAGAACTCTATGACAATTTAAATTTTCAGTGACAGAAGAAGGTTTTCTCTTAAAGTGGTCAAACGCTACAACAAAATTAAGAAACAAAACCTACCCTAAAGCATAGCAAGGATGTTGAGAGGTGTATGTACTGCACTGATTTCACTATAACTTCTTTGGAAAAGGGATAGCACTAGGACCTGGAGCAT
>NC_056726.1:1511706300-1511736300 GCF_019279795.1 Protopterus annectens
TAGCCATCCTTTCACCCATAGCAGAAATTCTAGAGAAATGTATTCACCAACAACTGCTGAATCACCTGACCACCTGTAATGTACTTTCCAGCTCTCAGCACGGTTACAGGCTTAAGCATAGTACTAACACAGCATTAATAAGCTTTACCAACACTACTCGTCACCTCAAAAATGATGGACAAATAGTCTCTGCAGTTTTCCTGGATGTGTCAAAAGCTATTGGATCCCACCAGCTGCTGCTCAACGAAATTGCTACTAACATTCTTAATTCATCATCCCTGTCATGGTTTTGCAGCTACTAACATTCTTAATTCATCATCCCTGTCATGGTTTCACAGCTACTAACATTCTTAATTCATCATCCCTGGCATGGTTTCGCAGCTACTAACATTCTTAATTCATCATCCTATCATGATTTCACAGCTACTAACATTCTTAATTCATAATCCCTATCATGGTTTCACAGCTACTAACATTCTTAATTCATCATCCCTATCATGATTTCACAGCTACTAACAGTCTTAATTCATCATCCCTATCATGGTTTCACAGCTACTAACATTCTTAATTCATCATCCCTATCATGGTTTCACAGCTACTAACATTCTTAATTCATCATCCCTATCATGGTTTCACAGCTACTAACATTCTTAATTCATCATCCCTGTCATGATTTTAAAGCTATCTGTCAAAACATCAGCAGGCTACAAAACGGGAGAACATTCTCTTCCCACTTCTGCGAGTATCCACCGGTGTACCCCAAGGATCCATAATTGACCCCCTTCTTTTTGTCATATTTACCAACAATCTAAATTCAGCAGCTGAACTTGCCACAGTCATATGATGTGCAGATGATTCCTCTCTTATTTGCTCTGCCCCCCCCCCCCCAAGAACTTCAGTTCAAAATGCAAAAAAAAATCATTCCAGGACATTGAAACTTACCTTCCAATCATCAACTCATTCTAAACCCAAATAAGACTAAGTTAATGATTTTCACAAATAAAACTTCCAAGACCAACTCGCTACCTCTCTCTATTCACACCTATAATGGAACCAAAATTGAGCCTACAAATCAAACCAAACTCCTAGGGATCATAATAGAAGACAGTATAACATTTGATGTACATATTTCCCTAACAATAAAAAACTCCATGCCATACTCAGCACTCTCTATTGGGCCAAACCTTACCTAACACACCAAGCCAGACTAGCCATGGCAAGATCTCACTTACTTTCTACCCTCCTCTACTGCTCACACATTTTCACCAACATACGTAAGGCTGACCTTAGTAACCTTGAGTCCTGCTATAACAAAATAGAAAAGGTGCAGCTAATCCTCCACATAAAGCTTACCGTTGTTCCACTCCTCGTCAGCTTAACTGGCTGCAACTTCCCAACTTGTTAATACTAAGCCAACTTACCTTTGCCCACAAAATAATTCACAACCCACGTAATTGCCCTGCTCTTTCTAACTTGGTCCAACCTAATCTCAACAGTACATCCCTCAGGTCTTCTAACAGGTTATTTTTAAAAGTTACCCAGTCTCACAACTATCACGGTGACTCCCTCTATTCCAATAAAATAGCAAACATCTAGAATGTTATTCCTGAGGACATCCAGAACAATCCAAGCATGTCTTCTTTAAAAAATAAAATTAAAAGATTATCTCAACAACAACCTGCTCTGCCCCTGTAATTCTCCTGGATAATTTCTGTCTCCTAACCATCTCCAGAACTTTTAAACAGCTTACACCTATCTCCATTTGTTTTCAAATGTTTTGGTTTGCTATCTGACTGATATTTGATTACTCAGTTACTCAGCATCTCTGTTCTTACGCTATGCTCTATGTTTGTTACTTAAATAATTCTGTTAGTTATTTTAGTTAGCATATTTTTTTTCTTTTCTTGTCTGCTATATTTTTTACTTGTTCTTACAAATTGTTTTTGTTACTGGAGCATTTCTCCCCAGGTCTGTGCTGAAAACGGGTTACTTGCGCAGTCGGACACTACCCGGTTAAGAAATGTAAATAAATAAATATGTGCACACATATGTGTGTGTCTGTCTTCTTCTCTTGCTACTTTCCTTTGACTATCAGCTCAGCAAGGCCCATCCATGACCAGACTTTCAGACTAGTGCGGCAAGGTGGTTAGGAAATGAAAAAGTAAATAAAAGACTGAATTCCTTTTCTTTTCTTTGGTTGATGTTATCATAGTTTAATTGAATTAAACACTTGTATGGGAAGGAAGAGTGCATCTGATAGTAATATGCTGAAAAGTGTAAGAAAAACAGAAATGATTGCACTCCCACAGGGGGAGTAGACGACGGAGGTGATATTTTCTATTTGATAAGGATAATTCTCCTCTAAATACTAATTTCAGTAAATTTTGCTACCTGGTGGTAGGTCAAAAATCAAAAGAATTCCTGTCTTCTGATGACTGTGCTGCTTCTAGCTGGTGATTCTAAGATCTGATTAATGCGTGTCATTCTGTGTTATTTTCTCAGGTTATATGTGTGCATAAATCTCACTATGGGTGGATGAAGCCTCGAGTTATATGCTAATAAATACTGCCCTACAGAGGTGAATGACATGAGTTTAGTTGAAAATGTAAATGTCCATGGCTCAGTAACGAAGGACTAAAATAAGATGTGTCCTTCTCTAGATTAAGTGCATCGCATCACTCAAGGCTGACGTGTCACTCAGAAGCACTTTTTTATCAGAATTCCCTGGAAGTTAAGAACCATCTGAAAGCTGAAACTGCACTCCATGGCTCACATCAGCAGAATCTTAATGTGATGGAAATAATAAATAATGTCTCAGGGAAGGCTGCCTTGATTGTAACATTGCTTATAAACAACCAAGTTTAAAATCAACATGATATACCTTGCCAGACGTTGGCTTTAAGACAGATTAAAATGATGAGAACAAAATAGAATTAAAGAAAAAAAACACTGTCAATGAACGTTTTTGACAACTATCATGTTTTTGTGTTTCTTGCCTTAAATAATGAAGTCATTTAGTAACGATACATGTTATCATGGCTGTTTTTATTACGACCTGAAACTGATCTGTCGGCAAGATAGAGTGGGAAATGATTTCCATACCAGCAGCCTATGTCACCAACATACCTGGGTCATTGAAGAAGCAATTAGGTGTGCAGTCACTTATTAACATCTGCCTTTGTGGAGGGCAGTCACTTCACATCAATAGTTTGATTTGGGTAATGCAGAATTCAGCCAGTTTCACATGTGACTATAGTTTTCACCTTCACTTTTTGCTGTTTCTGGTTTAACCATGATTGATAATACAGGCTAATTGTAGATGAATGCAAAATCTATTAATTAATGCATGGAACTTGTATAGCATTCAGGAATTGCTCTTAAGGAGGGATGGGTACATCACAGATTTGATAACATGGCATCATCAGCTATATTTCCTATGAAATACCCAAGAGCACTTGTGAATCATGATGAGATGTCTTCTCTGTTGAGTCCTGTTTACTGCAGAGGCGGTGCTATACTCCTCACCGTGGCTGCTACTTCCCAGTTGAAGTTGAACTCTTGTTTTCAGCTACAAATTACTTCCTAGATTTTCATTCCAACATTAACAACATTAGCATAAGTGAAAAGGTAGTTTGGCATAATAATTATGATCTTCACCTCATAAATACAAGGTACAGTATTTGATTCTGACCTTGTGTTATTGACTAGGTTTAAAACTGGCCTTTCAGTGTAGCTAGGTTAGTATTAACCTATAAGAACCAAGGGTCATAGGTCCGAAGGGGTACCTGTACTCCATTCATTGTTAACAACCTTTGGCAGCCTGCTTTCTTTCACACTATCTGTAAGTGAAGTAAAAAAAAAAACAGCTGTAAGTATATTTACTTAAATCATAAAACTGATATTTGTAGAGCAACTTGTCTTGAATACAGTACATTTTTATAAAACCTCAGCATTTTATGAACACATTAAAATATTGCAATATTTGAAAACAACTCCTGCAAATAAACAGCATGACTGTTTTCTTTTTCTGCCTTGGCAAATTATTTGTTGACCTGTTATTATTGGCAAAAGTGAAAATGCTAATACTTTTTACAGGCACTAGTTGTTAAACAACTTATACTGGCCTCTCAAATGGCCAACGAATATCTGGTTTAAAAAATCTGTTAGTATATTAGTCTTGAATTGGTTTTATATAATTAGCATTGCATTTTCATTATAAAAATAACAGCCTTAGGTAAGATGCTGCAAATAATGTACTAAGAACAATATGCAAAAGAAGTCACACAACTAAAGCCAGGAAAACAATGTTAATGTATAACAGCTGCACCGTAGTAGATCTAATCGATAACAGGAATTTGCAATAAAGGCGAGGGCATATATTCACAAAATGAGCAAGAAGAGTTTTAATAGTGCAGACACCACTGGGCACCCATTAATATTTATTTATAAGAGTCTTATATATTACTGTTGTTATGGTCTCAGTGAAAGAAAAAAAGCTAATAAAACATAATGTGCAGCACTTTCCCTGTACTGGATGAAACTGCAAAGGACAGTTAACATGACGGATAGAATCACTTAAGGCTTTGCAGTAAAGTTCAGCTGCACCTATTGGGCTGTCCTTCTACTGAGTTTAGGAATGAATGGCTACACTAAAAAGTACACACACACACACACACACACACATATATATATGTATATATATATATATATATATATATATATATATATATATATATGGGTCCATCTCAGATGGCCAAAAACCCAGATCATCAATGACCACATCGCCGACAACATGCATCCCCGACAATGGTGAGTAGTGCAGAATGGGAGTTATTCCCATTCCCTCACTGTAGTGCGATCTTGGAGTTGGTATATTTAAGTAGGGTGTACATGTGTGTGTGTGTGTGTGTGTGTGTGTGTGTGTGTGTGTGTGTGTGTGCATGGGGAGGCATCCCCCCCACATGGGGGTACAGGGGGGGCTTACTTCCCTGCTAGACACGTTGTAATATGTTTTTTGAATGTATTATGGGAACAGGAATGTATTCCGTTCCGTAATACATTGACTTACCATTATTGGGGATGCATGTTGTCGGCGATGTCGTCTCAGCAATGTGGTTGTCGGTGATCTGGGTTTTCGTCCATCTGACATGGACACACACACACACACACACATATATATATATATATATATATATATATATATATATATATATATATATATATATATATATATATATATATATATACATGTGTCTGTTATATTTTTTCCTGCTCCCTGCTCTTCGACCATGGATTGTGGTTGAAAAGGATTAGAGAAGGACAACCTCACTTACCTGGTTAGTAAAGAAATAAATACAGTGCATTATGTATCATGATATCTGCCACATTCCATGGGCATTTTCTTCTTTACTTTTATATCTGCCACTGTTCTGTGTGTAGACTGTCTTGAAGTTATTCATATTATCTGCAGAATAATATGCATTAACTATGGACCTGGACTGAGCACTAAAGGTTTGACATAAGAAAAAAGAAAGGTAGACTGATCATTTCAAGAAGTGGATTTGTCTCCTCCCTTGCTGACTTCTGGGCAGCACCTAATATCAGTTGCCCCCAATGCAAAATGTTACTCCACCCCCAAACTGATGCTTCACATAATATGAGGAAGGTATTAATTTTGTGGGCTGCATCAATCTGTAAATGTACCTCTTATCACAGATGCCGTGTGTTAACGGTAATCATTACATAAAAATGTAAATGTGTTTTTCTTACATCACGCCACATGAAAAGAAATGCAGGACAAGGTGTTAAATCCTTAGTCAGATGCTATACCCTAGTTTCCTACATACCTGTGTGTTCTTAAAACCAGGCCATGTATACTAATGTATCCACTGATCCAAACCTGGTAACATGGTTCTTCCATCATTGTTCCATTCTGTAGTAGCAGTAACATTCTCTTTTGACAATTCACCGTTGCTTTTGTATCCCACGAGTGTAAGCGCAGGATACAGCTCTAATGTCCTAGCACAAACTTCCACTTTATCTAGCAGTAATACCACAATGGGTCTTCTTAAAAGCTGCTAGAGATGAACATGTAGATATTAGAGCATTAAAATTCATAGCACTGTCTTTTGAATTAGTTTAGCTGTGGAACTGGGAGATGGAGATTTCAATAAGGGGGTCTAAAAGGGTGGAGTGGCTGGTCAGATAAAATGAACTTGTGTAGGCAGTGAAAATAGCTCCTGAGAGCATACTTAAGTTCATCCCCATGAGAATGTCATCCAAGTTGCACCAGAGTCTGCTGGAATTGTAATAACAAGACCAGAATCCATGTTGTCTGTGTGGCAGTAAGTGGTGATTATTTATATGTATGTATGTATGTATTTGCATTTTGGTCATTGATTATAGGCTCAGCCCCAGTTACAATCACATTGTAACAAAAAAGGCAACAAAAAACAAATAGCAGAAATGGAACAGAACACATATTGTAACAGGAAAGAGTAACAAACAACAAATATCAATAGAAGCATAACAGAACAGATGTGTGACTAGTAATACAGAGGTATGACTGCAAAAGAGAAGTAAAATATGTAAAAATGTAAAAATAAGTTGAAGTTCACAGAGGTTTTAGAAGACATCATTATTTATTTTTATTTATTTTACATCTGTTAACCAGGAAAGTCTGACTGGACACAAATCTTTTCTCAGTGGAGGCCTAGGGAGAAAAGCTCCAGAAAAAGTAGAAATGCAAAATACAGATATAAATTGGATGTGCATAAACATGTAAGGGAGAAGAAACAATGTTTCACAAACATGTAAGGAGGAAGCAACAGTGTCAGTGACAGACTAAACAGAAGTTAACAATCTGATAGCAAAATAAGAGATAAATAATGGATACATAATGAATACAGTTCTTAATTAGAAACATTCACATTATACATCATCCTGAGTAAATTACAATTTAGTAATACAGAAGGATGCATTTCTGAAAACACTGCCCATGAACTAACAAGAATGTAAATAATTACTAAGGCAGAGATGTAACTGAAACATTATAGAGTAAGAGATAATAAGAAAGACAGAGGTGTTAAATATAAATTATTCTGTATGAGTTAAGCAAGATCACAATTTCCTGGTGTTTGCATTCACTGATCAATCAGAAACTTTTTGAATTCTGACCTGAACTTGGGGTAGTTTTTGTGGCAGGTGAGGTCATAAGAGAGAGATTGTCACAGCTTAGTGGAAATAAAAGAAAAGCTACGATCTGTGCAGTGCACATTTGTGGATGAGGTCCACCAGCAGATTGGCTTCTGATGTATTGATTGGCATACTGTGAAATATGGCTTTGGATAATATTATCTGAGACTTTGCATAAGATACTGCGGATGGATATGAGACAACAGTGGGAAGGCAGAGTAGGACTTTTGTATGGACAAAGGTTCAATGCTTTGTTCCTTGTCATGGCTTATATTAAGAGTACAAATGGAAATCAAACCAATGTCTGCTCCCCATTTCAGAGGAATTTTTGAATGGTTGATCCAGGTTTCACGTTATATTCTCAGCTGTATAATCGGTTAATGCACACTAGGGTTTTAGCAAATTGTTGATTTTCACATCAGTAAAGAGCAATGTAGAACACAGCTGTCAATCATCATCTCCTTTTCGTTTATCCCAGTTAGGGGTTGCCACAGTGGAACAATGGTAAATAGAACGATTGGCAGTGGAGTTTTATGGTGCCAAGTTGCCAGCCCAGTGCCCAACCTTCCACAGAAGGGACACACATGCACACACTCACACCTAGGGCCAATTGAGAGTGTCCAATCCACTTGCAGCATGTCTTTGGGATGGGGGAGGAAACCGGAGCACCTGGAGGAAACCCATGTGACCACAGGGAGGACATGCAGACTGTGCACAGAAGTTACCACAGCCAAGAATCGAACCGGTGAACTGAAGAATGGAACACAGCTGTCAATAGATATTGTTATATATACTGCAAACCACCTCAGTAGATTACGTTTCTATGGGTGAGCCTTAATCACAGACATGAAGAAACACCATTATAAGTCATAACTGCAAAATGTGGGGTAATCTTAAAGAGAGAAGTTCTCATCATAAAAACACATGGTGCCTGTGATGAGCAGGCAAAAATTATTTGGAGACATTTTTTGGGCTGCAGTAACCACAAGATTAAAATGTTGCAAGTGTCGTGGCATAGGCCAGCCGGTAAAACTGCAGGCATTAACAATAGGATATAAACCTACCCTGGATGCACTCTCCAACAATGACAGTAGCACACATCTGCAATGTATCATTCCCTGGAGCTACTCTCCCATAGTGGCAGCAGCACACATCTACAATGTATCCCTTCCTGGAGCTAATCTCCCAGAATAATAGCAGCACACATCTACAGTGTAGCCTTCCCTGTAGCTACTTTTCCACAATGACAGCAGCACACATCTACAAAGAATCCTTTCATGGATCCACTGTCCCAAGATGACAGCAGAACGAATCTACAATGTATCCTTCTCTAGATTCATTCTCTGACATTGACAGCAGCACACATTTACAATGTATCCTTTCCTAAAGCTACTCTCCCACAATGACAGCAGCACACATCTACACTGTATCCCTCCCTGGAGCTAATCTCCCAGAATAACAGCAGCACACATCTACAATGTAGCCTTCCCTGGAGCTACTTCCCCAAAATGACAGCAGCACACATCTACAATATATCTGTTCAGGGACCCACTGTCCCACAATGACAGCAGCACACATCTACACTGTATCCCTCCCTGGAGCTAATCTCCCAGAATAACAGCAGCACACATCTACAATGTAGCCTTCCCTGGAGCTACTTTCCCAAAATGACAGCAGCACACATCTACAATATATCTGTTCAGGGACCCACTGTCCCACAATGACAGCAGCACATATCTACAATGTATCCGTCCCTGGAGCTAATCTCCCAGAATAACAGCAGCACACATTTACAATGTAGCATTCCCTGGGGCTACTTTCCCACAATGACAGCAGCACACATCTACAATGTATCCTTTCACGGATACACTGTCCCACAATGACAGTAGCACATATCTACAATGTATACCTCCCTAGAGCTAATCTCCAAAAATAACAGCAGCACACATCTACAATGTAGCCCTTCTTATAGCTACATTTTCACATTGACAGCAGCAGACCTCTACAATGTATCCTTTCATGGATCCACTGTCCCAAAATGACAGCAGCTAACATCTACAATGTATCCTTTCATGGATCCACTCTAACACAATGGCAGGTCCACACATCTGCAATGTATCCTTCCCTGGAGCTACACTCCCACAATGACAGCAGCACACATCTACAACATATCCCTCCCTGGAGCTAATCTCCCAGAATAACAGCAGCACACATCTACTATGTAGCCATCCATGGAGCTTACTTTCCCACAATGACAGTAGCACACATCTACAATGTATCCTTTCCTAGATCCATTGTCCCACAATGAAAGCAGCACACATCTACAATGTATCAATCTCTGGTTCCATTCTCCCACAATGACAGCACCACACATCTACAATGTATCATACCTTGGATGCACTCCTCCACAATGACAGTAGCAGACATTTGTAATGTACCCTTCTCTGGAGCTACTCTCCACAATGACAGCAGCACACATCTAGAATGTATCCTTTTATAGATCCACTGTCCCACAATGACAGCAGCTCACATCTACACTGTATCCTTTTGTGGACCCACTCTCCAACAATGACACCACCACACATCTACAATGTATCTTACCCTGGATGCACTCTCCCACAATGACAGCAGAGCACATCTACAATGTATCCTTCCATGGAGCTACTCTCCCACAATGACAGCAGCACACATCTACAATGTATCCTTCTTTGGATCCATTCTCCCACAGTGACAGCTGCATACATCTACAACATATCATTCCCTGGAGCTACTCTCCCACAAAAACAGCAGCTCACATCTACATTGTATTCTTCCCTGGAGCTAGTTTCTCATAATAACAGCAGCACACATCTACAATGCATCCCTCCCTGGAGCTAATCTCCCAGAATAACAGCAGCTCACACCTACAGTGTATCCTTCTGTAGAGCTATTTTACCACAAATACAGTAGCACACATCTACAATGTGTCCTTTCCTGGATCCACTGTCCCATAATGACAGCAGCTCACATCTACAATGTATCCTTCCCTGGAGCTATTTTACCACAATGAGTGCAGCACACATCTACAATGTAGCCTTCCCTGGAGCTACTTTACCACAAGGACAGCAGCACACATCTACAATGTAGCTTCCCTAGATCCACTATTGCACAATGACAGCAGCTCATATCCACAATATATCCTTCCCTGGAGCTACTCTCCCACAATAACAACAGCTCATATCTACAATGTATCCTTCCCTGGAGCAATTTTACCACAATGAGTGCAGCACACATCTACAATATAGCCTTCCCTAGAGCCACTTTACCACAAGGACAGCAGCAAACATCTACAATGTAGCTTCCCTAGATCCACTGTTGCACAATGACAGCAGCTCACATCTACAATGTATCCTTCCTTGGAGCTATTTTACCACAATGACAGCAGCACACATCTACAATTTATCCTTCCCTGTAGCTACTTTACCACAATGACAGCAGCACACATCTACAATGTATCCTTCTCTGGATCCATTCTCAAACAATGACAGCAGCACACATCTAAAATGTATCCTTCCCTGGAGCTGCGCTCCCACAATGACAACAGCACACATCTACAATATATCCTTCTCTGGATCCATTCTCCTACAATGACAGCACCACACATCTACAATGCATCCCACCCTGGAGCTAATCTCCCAGAATAAAAGCAGCTCACATCTACAGTATATCCTTCCCTGGAGATACTTTACCACAATGACAGCAGCACACATCTACAATATATCCTATCCTGGATCCACTGTCCCACAATGACAGCAGCTCACATCTAAAATGAATCCATCCTTGGAGCTATTTTATCACAAGGGAGGGTGGTTGGCTTACTAGCGAAGGTGTTTACTCTACAGACATAAGGTGCGGGGTTTGATTCTGACATGGGGTAAATGGCTAGGCTTAAAGTAGCCCTTAAGGGCAGTTAGCTTAGTACTGAACTATAAACTATGAGCAATGACAGTAGCACACATCTACAATGTAGCCTTCCCTGGATCTACGTTACCACAATGACAGCAGCATAAATCTACAATGTATTCTTCCCTGGTGCTACTCTCCCACAATGACAGCAGCTCACATGTACAATTTATGCTTCGCTGGAGCTGCTCTCCCACAATGAGGGAAGCTCATGTCTGCAATGTATGCATCCCTGGAGCTATTTTACCACAATGAGTGCAGCACACATCTACAATGTAGCCTTCCCTGGAGATACGTTACCACAATGACAGCAGCACACATCTACAATGTAGCCTTCCCTGGATCCACTGTCGCACAATGACAGCAGCTTATATCTACAAAACATCCTTCCCTGGAGCTACTTTACCACAATGACAGCAGCACACATCTACAACGTATCTTTCCCTGCAGCTTTTTTACCACAATGACAGCAGCACACATCTACAATGTATTCTTCCCTGTAGCTATTTTACCACAATGAGTGCAGCACACATCTACAATGTACCTTTTCCTGGACCTACTTTACCACAATGACAGTAGCACACATCTACAATGTATCTTTCTCTGTATCCATTCTCCCACAATGACAGCAGCACTCATCTACAATGTATCCTTCCCTAGAGCTATGCTCCCACAATGACAGCAGCACACAACTACAATATATCCTTCTCTGGATCCATTCTTTCACAATGAGAGCACCACACATCTACAAAGTGTCCTACCCTGGATGCACTCTCTCACGATGACAGCAGCACACATCTGCAATGTATCCTTCTCTGGAGCTACTTTCCCACAATGACAGCATCACTCATCTACAATGTATCCTTTCATGGATCCACTGTCCCACAATGACAGCAGCCTACATCTTCAATGTATCCTGTCATGTATCCACTCTCCCACAATGACAGCACTACACAACTACAATGTATCCTACCATGGATGCACCCTCCTACAATGACAGCAGCCCACATCTACAATGCACCCTTCCCTGGAGCTACTCATCCATAATGACAGCAGCACACATCTACAATGTAGCCTTCACTGGAGCTACTCTCCCACAAGAACAGCAGCTCACATCTAAATTGTATCCTTCTCTGGAGCTACTTTCCCATAATAACAGCAGCACACATCTACAAAGCATCCATCCCTGGAGCTAATCTCCCAGAATAATTGCAGCTAACATCTACAGTGTATCATTCCCTGGAGTTACTTTATAGGTTCATAGATTCATAGGTTGGTACTAGGCTATCAGCCCTAAAGCCTGTACAAGCCTATCCATAACAATTCCCTGGCTATTTCTTCCCACACTATTTACTTCCCTGGACCCCTGTCCAGCAGGGTGACTGACATGATCCCTGGGGTGAATTTCCTTTCTCCCATCCAATCGTCAAGGTTCCTTTTGAAAAGGGCCAAAGAGGCACTCTGGTTGACATGTATGGGCAATCTATTCCAGAGTCTGGGGAGTCTCTGCATCAGGAACCTATCCCTCCAGCATGTTTTGTTTATTGTGATGACAAGGTTTAGATCCCTGGAGCATGTGGCTCTAAGGGATTGGGATTTCTTTAAGTGTAGCATGTCCAACAGCTCTGGGTTTGACATGGCCTTGCATGTTAAGCAGATATCCCCACTGAGTAGACGATATGCGACAGAGTATAGCTGGAGTTTTTTAAGGCGGTCAGCGTAGGGCATCTGCTTTAGGCCTGTGATACTTTTAGTGAGGTATTTCTGCGGCTTTTCCAGTTGTTGCAGATGTCTTGAGAGTTACATACCAAATGGGGTGTTGTATTCTATAACAATGACAGCAGCACACATCTACAATGTATCCTTCCCTGGATCCACTGTCCCACAAAGACAGCAGCTCACATCTACAATGTATCCTTCCCTTGAGCTGTTTTTACCACAATGACAGCAGCACACATCTACAATGTATCCTTAACAGTAGATACTCTCCCACAATGACAACAGCTAATGTCTACAATGTATCCTTCTCTGGAGCTATTTTACCACAATGAGAGCAGCACACATCTACAATACAGCCTTCCCTGGAGCTACTTTACCACAATGACAGCAGCACACATTTGCAGTGTAGCCTTCCCTGAATCCACTTTCCCACAATAACAGCAGCTCCCATCTACAATGTATCCTTCCCTGGAACTACTTCTTTACCACAATGACAGCAGCACACCTCTACAGTGTATCCTTCCCTGGAGCTATTTTACCACAATGACAGAAGCACACAACTACAATGTATCCTTCCTTGCAGCTACTTTACCACAATGACAGCAGCACACATCTACAATGTATCCTTCCCTGGAGCTATTCTACCACAACAACAGCAGCACACATCTACAGTGTATCCTTCCCAGGAGTTACTTCCCACAATAACAGCAGCATACATCTACAATGTGTCCTTCCCTGGAGCTACTTTACTACAATGACAGCACCACCCATCTAAAATGTATCCTTCCCTGGATACAATCTCCCACAGTGACAGCATCACACATCTGCCATGTATCCTTTGCTGGAGTTACTCTCCCACAATGACAGCAGAACACATCTACAATGTATCCCTCCCTGGAGCTAACCTCGCTGAATAACAGCAGCACACTTCTACAATGTAGCTTTCCATGGAGCTACTTTCCCACAATGACAGCAGCTGAACTCTACAATGTATCCTTTCATGGATGCACTCTCCCACAATGACAGCACTACATATCTACAATGTAGCCTACCGTGGATGCACTCTCACACAATGACATCAACATGCATCTGCAATGTATCTTTCCCTGGAGCTACCCTCCCACAACAACAGCAGTTCACATCTACATTGGATCCTTCCATAGAGCTGCTTCACCACAATGACAGCAGCACACATCTACAATGTATCCTTACCTGGATAAGCTATCCCACAATGACAGCAGCTCACATCTACAATGTATCCTTCTCTGGAGCTATTTTACCACAATGACAGCAGCACACATCTACAATGTAGCCTTCACTGGAGCTACTCTCCCACAAGAACAGCAGCTCACATCTACATTGTATCCTTCTCTGGAGCTACTTTCCCATAATAACAGCAGCACACATCTACAATGCATCCCACCCTGGAGCTAATCTCCCGGAATAACAGCAGCTCAGATCTACAGTGTATCCTTCTCTGGAGATACTTTACCACAATGACAGCAGCTCACATCTGCAAAGTATCCTTCCCTGGTGCTACTTTACCACAATGACAGCAGCACACATCTACAATGTATCCTTCCCTGCAGCGATTTTACCACAATGACAGCAGCAGCACACATCTACAATGTATCCTTCCCTGGAGCTACTTTAACACAATGACAGCAGCACACATCTACAATGTATCCTTCCCTGGAACTACTCTCACACAACAACAGCAGCACATAACTACGGTGAATCCTTCCCTGGTGCTTCGCTCCCACAATGATAGATGCTCACATCTTCAATGTATCCTTCCCTGGAGCTATTTTACCGCAATGAGTGCAGCACACATCTAGAATGTAGCCTTCCCTAGATCCACTGTTGCACAATGACAGCAGCTCACATCTACAATGTATCCTTCCCTGGAGCTACTTTACCACAATGACAGCAGCACACATCTACAATGTATCCTTCCCTGCAGCTATTTTACCACAATGACAGCAGCACACATCTACAATGTATCCTTCCCTGGAGCTACTTTACAACAATGACAGCAGCACACATCTACAATGCATCCTTCCCTGGAACTACTCTCCCACAACAACAGCAGCACACATTTACAATGTATCCTTCCCTGGAACTACTCTCTCACAACAACAGCAGCACATAACTACAGTGTATCCTTCCCTAGAGCTGCGCTCCCACAATGATAGATGCCTGCATCTACAATGTATCCTTCTCTGGAGCTATTTTACCACAATGAGTGCAGCACACATCTATAATGTAGCCTCCCCTGGATCTAGTTTACCACAATGAGAGCAGCACACATCTACAATGTAGCCTTCCATGAATCCACTGTTGCACAATGACAGCAGCTCAAATCTGCAAAATATGCTTCCCTGGACCTACTTTACCACAACGATAGCAACACACATCTACAATGTATCCTTCGCTGCTGCTATTTTACCATAATGACAGCAGCACACATCTACAATGTATCCTTCCCAGGAGCTGCTTTACCACAATGACAGCAGCACACATTTACAATGCATCCTTCCCTGGAACTACTCTCCCACAACAACAGCAGCAAATAACTACAGTGTATCCTTCCCTGGAGCTGCTCTCCCACAATGATAGATGCTTACGTCTGCAATGTATCCTTCCCTGGAGCTATTTTACCACAATGACAGTAGCACACATTGACAATGTAGCCTTCCCTGGATGCACTGTCACACAATGACAGCAGCTCACATCTACAAAGCATCCTTCCCTGGAGCTACTTTACCACAATGACAGCAGCACACATCTACAATGTAGCCTTCACTGGAGCTACTCTCCCACAAGAACAGCAGCTCACATCTACATTGTATCCTTCTCTGGAGCTACTTTCACATAATAACAGCAGCACACATCTACAATGCATCCCACCCTGGAGCTAATCTCCCAGAATAACAGCAGCTCACATCTACAGTGTATCCTTCTCTGGAGATACTTTACCACAATGACAGCAGCTCACATCTACAAAGTATCCTTCCCTGGTGCTACTTTACCACAATGACAGCAGCACACATCTACAATGTATCCTTCCCTGCAGCGATTTTACCACAATGACAGCAGCACACATCTACAATGTATCCTTCCCTGGAGCTACTTTAACACAATGACAACAGCACACATCTACAATGTATTCTTCCCTGGAACTACTCTCACACAACAACAGCAGCACATAACTACGGTGAATCCTTCCCTGGTTCTGCGCTCCCACAATGATAGATGCTCACATCTTCAATGTATCCTTCCCTGAAGCTATTTTACCGCAATGAGTGCAGCACACATCTATAATGTAGCCTTCCCTAGATCCACTGTTGCACAATGACAGCAGCTCACATCTACAAAGTATCCTTCCCTGGAGCTACTTTATCACAATGACAGCAGCACACATCTACATTGTATCCTTCCCTGCAGCTATTTTACCACAATGACAGCAGCACACAGCTACAATGTATCCTTCCCTGGAGCTACTTTACAACAATGACAGCAGCACATATCTACAATGCATCCTTCCCTGGAACTACTCTCCCACAACAACCGCAGCACACATCTACAATGTATCCTTCCCTGGAACTACTCTCTCACAACAACAGCAGCACATAACTACAGTGTATCCATCCCTGGAGCTGCACTCCCACAATGATAGATGCTCACATCTGCAATGTATCCTTCTCTGGAGCTATTTTACCACAATGAGTGCAGCACACATCTATAATGTAGCCTCCCCTGGAGCTAGTTTACCACAATGACAGCAGCACACATCTACAATGTAGCCTTCCATGAATCCACTGTTGCACAATAACAACAGCTCACATCTGCAAAATATGCTTGCCTGAAGCTACTTTACCACAACGATAGCAACACACATCTACAATGTATCCTTTCCTGCAGCTATTTTACCATAATGACAGCAGCACACATCTACAATGTATCCTTCCCGGGAGCTGCTTTACCACAATGACAGCAGCACACATTTACAATGCATCCTTCCCTGGAACTACTCTCCCACAACTACAGCAGCAAATAACTACAGTGTATCCTTCCCTGGAGCTGCTCTCCCACAATGATAGATGCTTACGTCTGCAATGTATCCTTCCCTGGAGCTATTTTACCACAATGACAGTAGCACACATCAACAATGTAGCCTTCCCTGGATGCACTGTCACAGAATGACAGCAGCTCACATCTACAAAGCATCCTTCCCTGGAGCTACTTTACCACAATGACAGCAGCACATATCTACAATGTAGCCTTCTCTGGAGCTACTTTACCACAATGACAGCAGCACACATCGACAATGTAGCCTTCCCTGGATGCACTGTCACACAATGACAGCAGCTCACATCTACAAAGCATCCTTCCCTGGAGCTACTTTACCACAATGACAGCAGCACACATCTACAATGTATCCTTCCCTGCAGCTATTTTACCACAATGACAGCAGCACACATCTTCACTGTATCCTTCCCTGGAGCTACTTTAGCACAATGACAGCAGCACACATCTACAATGCATCCTTCCCCGGAACTACTCTCCCACAACAACAGCAGCACATAACTACAGTGCATCCTTCCCTGGAGCTGCACTCCCATAATGATAGATGCTCACATCTACAATGTATCCTTCCCTGGAGCTATTTTACCACAATGAGTGCAGCACACATCTACAATGTATCCTTCCCTGCAGCTATTTTACCACAATGGCAGCAGCGCACATCTGCAATGTAGCCTTCCCTGGATCCACTGTTGCACAATGACAGCATATCACATCTACAAAGTATCCTTCCCTGAAGCTACTTTACCACAATGACAGCAGCACACATCTACAATGTATCCTTCCCTGCAGCTATTTTACCACAATGACAACAGCACACATCTACAATGTATCCTTCCTTGGAGCTACTTTACCACAATGACAGCAGCACACATCTACAATGCATCCTTACCTGGATCTACTCTCCCACAACAACAGCAGCACATAACTACAGTGTATCCTTCCCTGGAGCTGCTCTCCCACAATGATAGATGCTCACATCTACAATGTATCCTTCCCTGGAGTTATTTTACCACAATGAGTGAAGCATACATCTACAGTGTACCTTTCCCTGGACCTACTTTACCACAATGACAGTAGCACACATCTACAATGTATCTTTCTCTGGATCAATTCTCCCACAATGACAGCAGCACTCATCTACAATGTATCCTTCCCTAGGGCTATGCTCCCACAATGACAGCAGCACACAACTACAATATATCCTTCTCTGGATCCATTCTTCCACAATGAGAGCACCACACATCTACAATGTATCCCTCCCTGGAGCTAATTTCCCAGAATAATAGCAGCACACATCTACGATGTATCCTTCTCTAGAGCTACTTTCCCACAATGACAGCAGCACTCATCTACAATATATCTTTTCATGGATCCACTGTCCCACAATGACAGCAGCCCACATCTTCAATGTATCCTACCTTGGATGCACCCTCCTACAATGACAGCAGCCCACATCTACAATGCACCCTTCCCTGGAGCTACTCTCCCATAATGACAGCAGCACACATCTACAATGTAGCCTTCACTGGAGCTACTCTCCCACAAGAACAGCAGCTCACATCTAAATTGTATCCTTCTCTGGAGCTACTTTCCCATAATAACAGCAGCACACATCTACAAAGCATCCATCCCTGGAGCTAATCTCCCAGAATAATTGCAGCTCACATCTACAGTGTATCATTCCCTGGAGGTACTTTATAGGTTCATAGATTCATAGGTTGGTACTAGGCTATCAGCCCTAGGGCCTGTACAAGCCTAGCCATAATAATTCCCTGGCTATTTCTTCCCACACTATTTACTTCCCTGGACCCCTGTCTAGCAGGGTGACAGACGTGATCCCTGGGGTGAATTTCCTTTCTCCCATCCAATCGTCAAGGTTCCTTTTGAAAAGAGCCACAGAGGCACTCTGGTTGAAATGTATGGGCAATCTATTCCAGAGTCTGGGGAGTCTCTGCATCAGGAACCTATCCCTCCAGCATGTTTTGTTTATCGTGATGACAAGGTTTAGATTCCTGGAGCATGTGGCTCTAAGGGATTGGGATTTCTTTAAGTGTAGCATGTCCAACAGCTCTGGGTTTGACATGGTCTTGCATGTTAAGCAGATATCCCCTCTGAGTTGACGATATGCGACAGAGTATAGCTGGAGTTTTTTAAGGCGGTCAGCATAGGGCATCTGCTTTAGGCCTGTGATACTTTTAGTGAGGTAGTTCTGCGGCTTTTCCAGTTGTTGCAGATGCCTTGAGAGGTACATACCAAATGAGGCATTGTATTCTATAACAATAACAGCAGCACGCATCTACAATGTATCCTTCCCTGGATCCACTGTCCCACAAAGACAGCAGCTCACATCTACAATGTATCCTTCCCTTGAGCTGTTTTAGCACAATGACAGCAGCACACATCTACAATGTATCCTTAACAGTAGATACTCTCCCACAATGACAGCAGCTAATGTCTACAATGTATCATTCCCTGGAGCTATTTTACCACAATGAGAGCAGCACACATCTACAATACAGCCTTCCCTGGAGCTACTTTACCACAATGACAGCAGCACACATTTGCAGTGTAGCCTTCCTTGAATCCACTTTCCCACAATAACAGCAGCTCCCATCTACAATGTATCCTTCCATGGAGCTACTTCTTTACCACAATGACAGCAGCACACCTCTACAGTGTATCCTTCCCTGGAGCTATTTTACCACAAAGACAACAGCACACATCTACAATGTATCCTTCCCTGGAGCTATTCTACCACAACAACAGCAGCACACATCTACAGTGTATCCTTCACAGGAGTTACTTCCCACAATAATAGCAGCATACATCTACAATGTGTCCTTCCCTGGAGCTACTTTACTACAATGACAGCACCACACATCTGAAATGTATCCTTCCCTGGATACAATCTCCCACAGTGACAGCAGCACACATCTGCCATGTATCCTTCGCTGGAGCTACACTCAGACAATGACAGCAGCACACTTCTACAATATATACTTCTCTGGAGCTATTTTACAATGACAGCAGCCCCCATCTACAATGTAGCCTTCCCTGGAGCTACTTTACCACAATGACAGCAGCACACATCTACAATGTATCTTTCCCTGTAACTACTCTCCCACAATGACAACACATCACATCTGCAATGTATCCTTCCCTGGAGCTATTTTACCACAATGAGAGCAGCACACATTTGCAATGTAGCCTTCCCACTATCTACTTTACCACAATGATAGCAGCACACATTTACAATGTATCCTTCCATGGAGCTATTTTCCCACAACAACAGCAGCACACATCTGCAGTGTATCCTTCTCTGGAGTTACTTTCACACAATAACAGCAGCACACATCTACAATGTATCTTTCCCTGGAGCTACTTTACCACAATGACAGCAGCATGCATCTACAATGTATCCTTCTCTGGATCCATTCTCCCACAATGACAGCAGCACATATCTACAATGTATCCTTCCCTGGAGCTATGCCCCCACAATGACAGCAGCACACATCTACAATGTATCCTACCCTGGATGCACTCTCCCACAATGACAGCAGCACACATCTGCAATGTATTCTTCCGTGGAGCTACTCTCCCGCAATGACAGCAGCAAACATCTACAATGTATCTCTCCCTGGAGCTAATCTCCCAGAATAAGAGCAGCACACATCTACAATGTAGCCTTCCCTGTAGCTACTTTCCCACAATGACAGCAGCACACATTTACAATGATTCCTTTCATGGATCCACTCTCCCACTATGACAGCACCACACATCTACAATTTGTCCTACCCTGGATGCGCTCTCCTACAATGACAGCAGCACACTTCTACAATGTATCCTTATCTGAAGCTACTCTCTCACACTGACAGCAGCACACTTCTAAAATGCATCCTTCTCCTACAATGACAGCAGCACACATCTACAATGTATCCTTCCCTGGAGCTTCTCTCCCACAACAACAACAGCTGACATCTGCATTGTATCCTTCCCTGGAGCTAATCTCCCAGAATAACAGCAGCTCACATCTACAATGTATCCTTCCCTGCAGCTATTTTACCACAATGACAGCAGCACACGTCTACAATGCAGCCTTCTCTGGAGCTACTTTTCCACAATGACAGCAGCTCACATCTACAATGTATCCTTCCGTGGAACAATTTTACCACAATGACAACAGCACACATCTACAATGCATCCTTCCCTGGAGCTACTTTACCACAGTGACAGCAGCACACATCTACAATGTATCCTTCCCTGGAGATACTCTTTCACAACAACAGCAGCACACATCTACAGTGTATCCTCCCTTAGAGTTTCTTTCCACCAATAACAGAAGCAGACATCTACAATGTATCCTTCCCTGGAGCTACTTTTCCACAATGACAGCAGAAAACATCTACAATGTATCCTTCCCTGGATCCACTGTCCCACAATGATAGCAGCTCACATCTACAATATCCTTTCCTGGAGCTATTTTACTACAATGACAACAGCACATATCTACAATGTAGCCTTCCCTGCAGCTACTTTACCACAATGACAGCAGCACACATCTACAATGTATCGTTCCCTGGAGCCATTGTCCCACAATGATAGCAGCTCACATCTACAGTATCCTTCCCTGGAGATACTTTTCCACAATGACAGCAGCTAAATCTACAATGTATCCTTCCCTGGAGCTATTTTACCACAATGACAGCAGCACACATCTACAATGTAGCCTTCCTGGCTGCTACTTTACCACAATGACAGCAGCACACATCTATAATGCATCCTTCCCTGAAACTACTTTACCGCAATGACAGCAGCACACATCTACAATGTATCCTTCCCTGGATCCACTGTCCAACAATGATAGCCGCTTACATCTACAATGTATCCTTCCCTGAAGCTATTTTACCACAATGACAGCAGCACATATCTACAATGCAGCCTTCCCTGCAGCTACTTTACCACAATGACAGCAGCACATATCTACAATGTATCCTTCCCTGGAGCTATTTTACCACAATGACAGCAGCACGCATCTACAATGTAGCCTTCCTGGCTGCTACTTTACCACAATGACAGCAGGACACATCTACAATGTATCCTT
Organism: Protopterus annectens; assembly: GCF_019279795.1. Classification (NCBI taxonomy): domain Eukaryota; kingdom Metazoa; phylum Chordata; order Ceratodontiformes; family Protopteridae; genus Protopterus; species Protopterus annectens. The sequence continues at coordinate 1,511,728,346 of NC_056726.1, forward strand.
CCCTGGAACTACTTTACCACAATGACAGCAGCACACATCTACAATGTATCCTTCCCTGGAACTACTTTACCACAATGACAGCAGCACACATCTACAATGTATCCTTCCCTGGATCCACTGTCCCACAATGACAACAGCTTACATCTACAATGTATCCGTCCCTGGAGCTATTTTACCACAATGGCAGCAGCACATATCTACAATGTAGCCTTCCCTGCAGCTACTTTACCAGAATGACAGCAGCACATATCTACAATGTAGCCTTCCCTGCAGCTACTTTACCACAGTGACAGCAGCACACATTTACAATGTATCTTTCCCTGAATCCATTGTCCCACAATGATAGCAGCTCACATCTACAATATCCTTCCCTGGAGCTACTTTTCCACAATGACAGCAGCTAAATCTACAATGTATCCTTCCCTAGAGTGATTTTATCACAATGACAGCAGCACACATCTACAATGTAGCCTTCCTGGCTGCTACTTTACCACAATGACAGCAGGACACATCTACAATGTATCCTTCCCTAGAGCGATTTTATCACAATGACAGCAGCACACATCTACAATGTAGCCTTCCTGGCTGCTACTTTACCACAATGACAGCAGGACACATCTACAATGTATCCTTCCCTAGAGCGATTTTATCACAATGACAGCAGCACATATCTACAATGTAGCCTTCCCTGGAGCTACTGTCTCACAATGACAGCAGCAGTTTCAAGGCAGTGCAGAAGAAAGTTGTTAAAAAGTTACAATGGTTGCACTAGAGTCTTAAAAAAAGGAAACCTTGGATGCTAAACGTGTACTTCCTGAAAAAGCTGATGCTGGGGAAACCTTGGATGCTAACCGTGTACTTCCTGAAGAAGCTGATGCTGGGGAAACCTTGGATGCTAAATGTGTACTTCCTGAAAAAGCTGATGCTGGGGAAACCTTGGATGCTAACCGTGTACTTCCTGAAGAAGCTGATGCTGGGGAAACCTTGGATGCTAAACGTGTACTTCCTGAAGAAGCTGATGCTGGGGAAACCTTGGATGCTAAATGTGTACTTCCTGAAGAAGCTGATGCTGGGGAAACCTTGGATGCTAAACGTGTACTTCCTGAAGAAGCTGATGCTGGGGAAACCTTGGATGCTAAACGTGTACTTCCTGAAGAAAATGAAGTGAATGTTGAAGAAACCTGGGAGAGTAAACATGCACTTCCTGATGAAGCTGATGGTAGGAAGAAGTGATTGAAAGACATTCTTTTGGAAAAATAGTCCATCAGTTAGTTCCTTAAACACAAAATGCTGCCTTAATAATCAAGAACACAATGACTTAGTGAAATTGACTAATGTATCTATTGCACCAAAAGACAAAACTCATACTTTGGCACATCTAAAAATAGTTTCCATTTTTAATTACTAGGGATGCAACCAAGCAAGGCTCTTTCATGTGTACGTGTGTGTGTGTGTGTGTGTGGGGGGGGGGGGGGGGCTTCATGAAGAGATACTCACTTTGCAAAAAAAGTATGTAATTGCAACAAAAATATTACTACAGCAAACATATTTAGGGTATACAAGAGATTCTTTGCAAGACTGTACAAAAAGTATATAATTGTGTTGTGTAACCTTAAGGCAATCAGTGTTACAGCAGTGCATGACGTGACATTAACAACAGAAACAGTTCATGCACTTTGTACTATTTCCTATCAAATTCTGCTATAAACAGGGGCACTGCGGCAGATTTTTGTTTAAAATTAAAGATTTACAGGAAGCAGAGCCTGTCAGCTGTCTAGTGTGGGGTGCAATTCCACGAACTCTGTATTCAAAGAGGGACGCTCCTGCTGCATTTCCTTCAGGGAAATGCATTTCATGAAGTGACTGATAAGTTGCAAGAAGGTTCCTTGGGACTCATACTGTTATCTTTGACCTCCTGACCTCCTAGTGGGTGAACAATCAGCAGAAGGGAAGTTCCTTTAAGAGAAGAAGGGGTTTAACAGCACAATGGCATGGTATGCTACTTCAGGAAGAATTTAAAAGGATTATGTTAAAATGCTGTTGCACACAAAATCTACTAAATGCATCAAAAATCTTTCTCAAAGGAGGTGGGGCTATGAAGAAGTGTGTTTATACCTTAGATAAATACTTAGTTATCACAGAGTAGGACAGGATTTGTGTGACTTGGCAGCATTACATGGGGAAATGCAGTACCGCATGCGTGCTTATGGTCATTTATCTAAGATTTAGTTTAAAAACTTTCGTTCTTCATTTCTAAGAGAAAGCACATTCACTTTATTGATTACCAATAAGTAACGTAGCTTAGAAAATGTCAGTGTCAGAAGTCAGTTTCTGATTGGTCAGCTAGATACATCAGAACAGACATTTAGCTATAGATGTCAGGATAGTTAAACTGCGGCACAAGGCCTTGCTCTACCTCTATAATATCTAACAACAGGTAATAGTGTTCTGAATACTCTGTCACCTTGGCAACCAGAATAAAACTATACTACTGACACTAGAAAAAACACATTTAAAAATAATGAACTATAATTTGCTTTGAATTCATGACTGGATAATTCATTACAAAGTTTATTATCTGAAAATAGTGAATCAGAAAATGGGAAAATGGATCAAAAACAATAACATCTTCAGAATGAAATGTTTGCTTCATCTCAGTAATGTTGACACCATGCTGAAGCGTTTCTATTTTGTGTCTGCTATACACGGCAGGTAATTCGTATTATTGTGTGTTTTGTTGGGTACCATGAGTACTGCTGTGTAAAAGGGACTGAGCAGAATCCACTTGAAAGTATCCAGCATTTATCCTTACAGATATCAGTAAATCTCTTTATGGCTGACATTTTAATTTTCCTCGTTATTAAATATAAACATAGAAGAAATTAGAGAAAATGAAGGGATTGTTATTTTCTTCTGCTTATCCTATCTAGTGACCTTCCCACATTCTTACATTCTGTTATAATAAATTGCATCTGTCTGACAAGATAGGTTAACACAACATAAAATGAGTTTCTTAATAGTCAGCTAATTAATATGTCGAACGATGCTGACTTAGTAATAAAGAGGTAGAAGAAGTTTGGTCATTCATTTCCCGGTGCACAAGTTATCCTGTTCATGGTGACAGGCAAGCAGAGATACTTGTATCATTCAACTGAACATGAAGCAGAGATCTAATTCTACACAGGATGCCAGTCCACTGAAGGTACACATTCATACTCAGACATTTCATCTACAGGAAATTTACAAGCTCAGCAGTTCAGCAATCTGCATGCCTTTGAGATACAGGAGAAAAGTGGCAAAAGCCTTGCAATTAAAGGAAAAACATGCATACATATAAAAGACACATCAACTCTGAACTAAATGCAAGTAACAAATCTAACTGCTGTGATACAGCAACTGTAACTGCTTCAATAGTATGTAAAAGTATATTATCTAACTTTTTTGCAATACTCTGTTTTTCTTTTATACAATGTAAGGTTTCATTGGGGAATAGTGCTGCATTACTGGGCCTTTAAGAGACTTCACTCTTTTTTCTGTACTGGCTTCATCACAACAGTGGATAATCTTGTGGTTACGAATATTGCCCACACTGGAAAGTATTACTTCTTAATGTCTTACTTACTGTCTCTTTTTATCAATTTGATTCACTTTTATTTTTAGTAACTGTTTTGAATTTTGGCATCATATCTCTGTTGTGTTTAATAGAAACATGTTTAAGCAGGCATAGATGAGGCATTGACCCTATCCTGATAAGTCTATGGTAATGCATTTATGAAAATGTAGTCTCAAGGTTTTTTCTTATGGTTATTGTTAGACAACCAAAGACAACCACAAGTCATTCTATAACTATGTAAACTATTTAAATGGCAATGCTCAGATCTGCTCTGAGCTACAACAGAATGGTATTAAATATACTGATCCCAAGGATATTGCCAATATCCTGGCAGATAGATTCAGTGCCAACTTCACCCCCACTCTTACCACCTAAAGGGCCCATCTCAATACTGAAAGAATGCCAAATTCCAGTAATCAGGGCCACTCAGGTAAAAACCGTACTCTCCAAAGCCATGAATACAGCATCCATGGGACCAGACGACATCCCGGGCTGTGTACTGCATGAACTACAAAATGAACTCACACCTCACCTATGTGTCATGTTTAATCATAGCCTCACCTTAGGCTTCGTGCCCACAGAGTGGTGCACAGTTACAGTCATCCCACTCCACAAGGGGTGATCCACTTTGGATCCCGGGAACTACCGTCCCATCAGTCTGATGAGCCTGATCTGCAATTCCATGGAACATATTATCATGGAACTTATAAACAAAGACACTGGCAACCTTCAAACACTGGACCCCACCCAGTTTGAGTTCATGAAGGGCTGATCTTGCCTTCTTAACCTGATCAACTTCTTCAAATCAGTCTCCAGAGCCATGGATGAGGGTATAGTGGTTCACACAGCATACTTGGACCTCGCCAATCTTTCAACACTATCCCCCACTCTGGAATCATAGATAAACTTACTAAGCTGGGCAGTAATCCCTACGTCACTCAATGGGTTGTAAACTGGCTTATTATCAGAACGCACACTCTAAAAGTAGCCAACTCCAAATCCAGCTCCAGACAAATGACAAGTGGAATACTGCAGGGTTCTGTCCTAGGACCACTCTTGTTTGGCATCTACTTCTCTGAAGTACAGACCAACACTAAGATACTCTGGCTTATAAAGTTCGCAGATGACTGCAAGCCAGGAGCCCAAATGATGTGGATATACTACAAAAGGGCCTTACAGAAACAGATGCCTGGTGCCAGAACCATGGGCTCAAGCTAAATGCCAAAAAATGTATAATTATCCCCTTTGGGAAAAAAACACGAACCTGTGAACTACCACATAGGTGGCAGTACACTAAACACCAAAAGTGTGATAAGAGACCTAGGACAGTGGTCTCACCTTTGATAACCACATAGCCACAACAGTTAGAAAATTCTTCTGCATGGCACACCTCATCACTAAGGGCTTTTCATGCAGAAAAAAGGAGGTCATTGTCCCTCTGTACTCACCCCTCATTAGACCCATTATAGAATACAATGCCCCATTTGGTATGCACCTCACAAGACCTCTGCAACAACTAAAAGGCCTCAAAAATATCCACAAAAAGAATCACAGGCCTAAAGCAGAGCCTTATGCTGACTGCCTAAAGAAACTCCAGCTATACGCTGTTGCATATCGCCTACTAAGAGACAATCTGTGCCTAACATACAAGGCCATGTCAAACCCAGAGTTGCTGGACATGCTACACTTAAAGAAATCCCAATCCCTCTGAGCCACACGCACCAGGGATCTTAACCTTTTCATTACGATGAATAGAACATGCTCCCCATACTCTGGAATAGGCTGCCCACACATGTCAGGCAGAGTGCCTCAATGGCCCTCTTCAAGAGGAACCTTGATGGGAGATAGGAAATTCACCCCAGGGATCACATCAGTATCCCTGCTAGACATGGGTCTAGAAAAGTAAACATTTGTGGGAATCAACAGCCAGGGAATTGTTATGGCTAGGCTTGTATAGGCTCTAGGGCCGATACCCTAGTACCTACCTATGAATCTATGAACCTATGAGCAACCCTGTATATGCAACTGCTTTGGCCCTGTGGCCATAAGTTACTCCTGACCCTCGCATTCCTCTCACACCTTCTGGCAATTACATATTAGCTATCAACCCTTGTCAGTCAATCCAAACTTATCTAAAGTAAATGAGTTGGTTCTCTTGATTATTCTAGTATAACATTATAACCAATGATTTGCAGCCATGAGGTTGCCCGATAGCAAAAGCTAGCCACCTGGCTGTGTGAACAATGGCTGTAGATGATTGTCACAGTTGAAGTGATACCCTGACCCCATGAGCAAAAATGAAAAAAAGGGGTTGTGGATAGATTGATGGATGGATGGATGGATGGATGGACGGAACCTGATAATTACCCCTGTATTTACATTACAGTTATGTGAGTCACACACTTAATAATTACCTAGCAGTAAGTCTATTATGAATTTTTAAAAGTTAGACACTTCGTCAGACCTATCACAGTCCAGTAACTCAGGCCTTTCAGTTGTTATCTTGGATAGTCGATTACCTCTAATTGCCTCACCCCATACAAACCAGTATGAGTCCACCAGTTTCCTAGCCACAGGTGACTAAACTGATGCATTTGTATGATGATTGTGAGCCCATGGTGCCATTGTCTCACCATAATTAAGACAAAGCCCCTGTGCTGGCACATGGCAGTTGTCACCACAGGGCATTGCACAACCCACAGGTGACTAAAAGTGACACATTTGCATGATGAATGTGAACCCATGGTGCTTCTGCCTCACCATAAGTAACATAAAGCCCCTGTGCTGGTACATGGCAGTTGTTACCACAGGGCATTGCAGCTCACAACCTGTATATACCCTCAGTGATAGCTAGCAGGCAGCAGGTAGCATAAATAACCAGAAGATTACATTGTGCTGGTGAACAGGATGATAGGCAATCATTACAGGTTGTGAGTCAGGATGAGAGGCAATCACTACAGGTAGTGAGGCAGGATGAGAGGCAGTCACTACAAGTAGTGAGGCAGGATGAGAGGCAATCACTACAGGTAGTGAGGCAGGATGAGAGGCAGTCACTACAAGTAGTGAGGCTGTAAGCTGATGGAATAGTTGTGATCATGAGTACACATTCTTCCTTCTACCTTTACAGATTTAAGAGGCTAGAAAGCTGACTTGAGGCATATAGAATTCTATTTTATCAAAAAGTCTTAACATTTAAGCTGAATGAGTTCCACTTCTTCTTTCTTCTTCTTCTTTCGGCTGCTCCCGTTAGGGGTCACCACAGCAGATCAACTGTTTCCATTTCATCATGTCCTCAGCATCTTGCTCTGTCACACCAACCACCTGCATGTCCTCTCTCACCACATCCATAAACCTTATCTTAGGCCTTCCTCTTTTCCTGTTACCTGGCAGCTTCATCCTTAGCATCTTTTTCCCAATATACTCTGCATCCCTCCTCAACACATGTCCAAACCAATGTAATCTTGCCTCTCTGGCTTTGTCTCCAAACCTTCCAACCTGGGTTGACCCTCTAATATACTTATTCCTAATCCTGTCCATCCTTGTCACACCCAGTGCAAATCTTAACATCTTCAACTCTACCACATCAAGCTCTGACTCCTGCCTTTTTGTCAATGCCACCGTCTCCAACCCATTTAACATAGCTGGTCTCACTACCCTCTTGTAGACCTTCCCTTTCACTCTTACTGGTACTCGTCTGTCACAAATCACTCCTGACACTCTTCTCCACCCACTCCATCCTGCCTGTACTCTCTTCTTCACCTCTCTTCCACACTCACCATTACTTTGAACTGTTGATCCAAAGTATTTAAACTCATGCACCTTCACCACCTCTACCCCTTGCATCCTCACCATTCCTCTATCCTCCATCTCATTCACACACATATATTCTGTCTTAGTGACCTTCATTCCTCTTCTCTCTAGAGCATATCTCCATCTCTCCGGGGTCTCCTCCACCTGTTCCCTACTATCACTACAGATCAAAATGTCATCTGCAAACATTATAGTCCACGGGAACTCCTGTCTGATCTCGTCTGTCAACCTGTCCATCACCATTGCAAATAAGAAAGGGCTCAGAGCAGATCCTTGATGTAATCCCACATCCACCTTAAATGCATTTGTCACTCCCACCGCAGATCTCACCGCTGTCACACTACCCTCATACATATCCTGTACCACTCTTACATACTTCTCTGACACTCCTGACTTCCTCATATAATACCACAACTCCTCTCTAAGCACCCTGTCATATGCTTTCTCTAAATCTACAAAGACACAATGCAACTCCTTCTGACCTTCTCTGCACTTCTCCATCAACACTCTCATGAGTTCCACTATATCCACG
>NC_056726.1:1511741300-1511751300 GCF_019279795.1 Protopterus annectens
TGACTACCTTGGTCACATATTGGTCAAAGACCAGATTACTGTCTGCATATGTTCTCAGATCCCTGACTACCGGGTCAACTCTGAAAAGTATCTTAATGATGGAGTAATTAGCTTGGGTGGCAGTTTCCCAAAAGGCACTACAACACATTTCTTGACATTGGGTTTTAGTCTGTGACTTGACACCAGTCAATTGTCTGTGTAAGATCCTCTTGTAAGATGTCTGTATCATAGGTTAATCTGTGATAGCTCTGAATTTGAGACATCTGGGAACTCAGTCAGCCAAAGGCCCTTGACATTAGCCTTTACCTCTGTGAAATAGATGCCAAATAGAAGCGGTGTCAGCTCAGTCCCCTGAGGTACCCCGCTGGTGACTGATCTCTTAGTGGAGGGGGTATCACCAGTCCTGACTTCCTGGGTCCTGTTTGTGAGACAACTGGCAATCCAATGAGTTATGTAGGGTTTTATGCCCAGTTCAGTGAGATTGTCAATTATACTCCAGTGGGGTGTTGTATGAAAAGCGTTAGTCAGGTGCAGGTAGGAAATGTATACTGTTTTCTTCTCATCAATTGCCTTGGTGACCTTCTCAAAGAATTCCACCAGGTTTACTAGGCATGATCTTCCCCTGACAAAGCCAAACTGGGTTGGGTCCAGCGTCAGAATGTTACCTATGTTTTTGTTGATCATTTCCATGATAATTCATTCCATGGCTTTGCATATTAAGCTGACCAGACTAATATGTCTGTAGTTTCTAGCATTGGTAGCTGATCCACCCTTAAGTGGGGTAACCATTGCAGTCCTTCATTCTCATGTTACAAAGACTGTTTTGAAGCTATAGTTAAAAAGTGATTCAAGTGATCCTGATAGGTAATGTTTCAAGCTATTTAGGAAGCATCCTAAGATATTGTTTGGACCCACTGAGGCTGTGTTTATCATTTTAGCAAGTGCTGCCATGACCTGTTCCCTGTTAATAGCTGGACGGTGTCATGCTAGTATGTATTTCATGTAGGGAGGTGGGGGGAGATGTTTGAGCTGAATTTGTCAGACAGCAAATTCACCATGTCTATCTGCTCGACGAAGGTGGTACTACTGATCACCAGTTCAGCACACTGATATGTGCTGCCTTTGAAGTTTTTGACATATCTGTAGAAGGCCTTGTGGTTGTCTTTATCCTATGAGGCTGTCTTGATCTTGTAATTGACCTTTTTGGACTTAATTAGCCCTCTTAGTTTTCTGTTTAGTTTAATTAGAGAGCTCATATCATTATGGGAGTTGCTTTTCCTGATTTGAGACATTTTACTTTTTTCCTTTTGTTTTATACCTTATTAAGGTTCAGTACTTTTAGTTTGTTTTGGTCATAGTTCCAGTAGGTACAGCAACCTCTGTGCAGCCATTTACATGGCTCTGCAGTGTCCTATGAACAATTCTGCATAGGTTGTTGTGAGCACTGAATTGCAACAGGCATTGCATTTTAATAAACTGTTGCTTAATATGGCGTAGTTTGCTTTGGAACAGTTGGGGTTACCACCATGTTAATTTTTATTTTGAAGGAGACAGCTTTGTGGTCTGACCTCAACAGTGAGGACATGACACTGGGGGTGGGGGTAAGGGGCAGCACTCTCCCATGTTGGTGAGTACCAGGTTCAGTATTTTTGAAACTCTGGTATGTGTGCGCACTATGTTTTCAAGGGTATCTGTGTTAATAAAGTCCATGAATCGTGCCTATGAGTATGAGGCAGTGTAGGTGTCCCAGTCTATAGAGGGGTTCTTAAAGTCTCCCACAAATAGGGTATTTGGTTTAATGGTGAGTGTCTGCAGTAGGTCTAGGTATACACTATGGGATTCTAGGGTGATCTATAGCTTACTAGGATATGGTATGGGACTTTATCTGTAGTGATTAGCACATAGATAAATTCCAAGGAGTTGTCCCGTTTAACCAATGTAGAGTTATCTTTTTTGCTAATACAGATTGAGAATCATCCACCTTTTATCTTTGTCTCTGCAGCTGATGGTCTAAATGTGAGGAAGGTATTAAAGCCTTGCATTGCCGGAGTACTTTCTGCAGATTTAAACCATATGTCAGTAATCGCACAGATGTCTGTATTATCCAGAGTGAGGAGAACTTGTAGGATGTGGAGTTTCTTGTTCAGGCTCCTAGCATCGAGCAGTAACACTTTTAGGTTTCTTTGAGTTTTATTTCCTATGTCAGGTTTATCAATTTGGCATAGCATAAAAAGGGCTCTATGGGAGTGGATATAGTTTTAGAAAAATATTCGCAAGCCTCAGGGAGACAAGTGCAAACCACTCTTTGCAAAGCAATGGGACTTGTTAACCAAGAACACCCACAATGGGGTCTGTTTACCAAGAACACCCATGCTGACAAATATTGTACCCGCCCTGGAAAGACACCAAAAACTAAGACAATTATTGAAGTCAAATCATCTTTTGTTCATACCATGGCATCATCCTTGGTGAAGTTAGAATGGTGCTCAATGCTAGGCACATGCCTGCCTGAGACACATATTCAGGAAGATCAACAATGCCTCTCTTCTTATGGTTAACACCCACCTGGACTATGATAGACTCATACTGGTACCTGTGGTGTAGTAACTTGACTGCATGAGTAACTTGGTGGATTTTGGCTCTAGATAAGCAGCTATCCATTGTCTTCTCCTTATTCAGCCTGGTGGGCAGGGCATCTGTGTGTCACACAATGGAGTCCCCTATGACAAGAGTTTTTGGTAATGTGTTGGCGTGCCTTATGGGCTGTTAGTGGGTGGGGCATCTGTGTGTCATACAATGGAGTCCCCTATGACAAGAGTTTTTGGTAATGTGTTAGCGTGCCTTATGGGCTGTGCTCTTGGGCCCCACTGGGTGTAGGAGTATGTGTTAGTGTTTGATGTTACTTTGGGTGAGTGCTTTATAGATTGCTGAGGATAGGTATTGCCGTTTATTGGCTTAGGAGGTCTATGAGGTTTGGGAAGGTTGCTTTTTAGTGCCTCAGCATAGGTAAGTCTATGTGTCTGTGGTAGACACAAACTATGGTGTTGATGTAGTGTTTGTATTCTTGACATTCTTGTTTCCAGTGAAACTGCGTATGTGCACCTCTCACATACTGTGTTTGTTTTTATAAGGGTTAAATGTTTGTCAGTGAACATGAGACAATTTTTGCATTGTCTAAAGATGCCCACATCTCCCAAGTTGGCTACAGAGACATTTGGAAATTGCATATCCATTTTATCTAGATCTGTATTTGGGTGGGCTACTGTAGGTCATGGACTGGGCTATACAGAGGTTTCTTTGGGTGGTCGCTCAGTTTTAGGACTACAAAAGGTTAGATTGAACTAAAATTTGATTGTAGTGATTTTTATTGTGCAGACTAACAGTTCTAAACATGTCATGTACAATGACTTTGTTTTAGCCACACTAAGTTACAGGTTTCAGTTCAGAAGGAAGTTTTATAGATAAAATTTACTTTCTCAGCATTTGTGTCATCTCAGGGTACTGCTAACCACTTTATGTAATAACACTAAGAAAGATTGCTTGTAAGTGTAATAGTAAAACAAAACATGTTCTTCGTGTTTCACTGTTGCAGTCATCACATTTGGGTTATCCCTGCCAGGGTAGCCCTCGGGCGGCCTGAATACCAGAGGCTTAGTATTTCTGTGTCGGTTGCTGTCACTTCAGGACTGATGTCAGGTCATCAATACTATAAAATAAAGCAGCCGATGCCATTACATCAGTATTTCTTGCCACGGAGCCCAAAGCAGAAGCAGTTCGCACGAGTGCCGGTCGGCCACTACCTGAGTTTCATCTTCCGAATTGAAGCTGAAGTCTTCTAAAGCTAAGCAGTAAGCCACCCGACAGCAGATCTTCTGAAAAAACGTAATGATAAAGACAGAGACAGACCGCACAGGTTCAAGCCTACCGACGACACTTCCGTTAAGCTAGTCATCATTTCTCCGTTCCTCAATGAGGCGCTTTTGCAGCCGCTGATGCCCACTTCTGTGAATTCGCAGGCTGCTATCAAGACCCTTTTGGAGTCTGGTATGCCGCAGAACTCTTCTTCAACTAAGGATTCTGCGGCTGTCTCTCCCTTGGATGGGTCTGTAGCTGCTGAGCAGCCACCAGCTTCTGAGGAAGTACTTCACACTACCAATTCTCAATACAAACCGATGACTTCTTTCGCATCTACAGTTCTTTCGAAAATGACCGAGTTTGTAAGGCCCAGGGTACGAACCACACCAAAGAAACTGATGACCCACTCTCAGGCACCTGCGTCCTTGCCTCAGTCTCAAATGCTTAAAATGGCAGAAGACCTTATCATGCTTATCAGGGGAAGCCAAGCTACCACTTCCAAAAGAAAATGAGATCTGTCCCTAGTAGTTTTGTCTGAACAGGAGTCTGATGACTGTGATGCATCTGAATATGAAAACATGCAGCCCCTTTCAGCTTATGAGGATTCTGATGCAGAGGATTCCATTCCCTCAGCCTCCTTTGTCCCAAGCTGGGGTAGGTGCCCTTCTGAGTGGCCTCAAGTTGCTAGCCCCTCTTAGGAATTGTTTGATTAGAGGGTGTGAGAAAAGGGGCTGCTCAGTGGGGAAATGAGCAGAGATAGCAGAGGCATACATTTTAATAGAGGAAAAAGAGATACCCCTGTGTAGCAGGTGTGACGGCCGTGCCCTGGCCCAGCAATCAAGGAGCCTTAGTCCTTACCATTAACACCGGGGAGGGCATCTCATATAAGAGGAAAGGATAACAGATACACACAGTAAAATACAATTTCCCTTAAGTGCACACAGAGATCACAGTCAGTCTGGGGCTGGTTGCCCCCTTGCTCCCCAGGCCCCCAATAAGAATCCCTACTGGCACAGCTATGGAGTCCAGATCTCAGACTAGCTGACAGGCTAACCTCCAGTACCCTCTCTGTCCCACCAGTGCTTCATGTCCCTGCCCAAGTAGCTGACTCACCACACACACTTTGAGATAAGTATTTATACAACTTCACAGACACTCCTGGGAAAGGCTGACACAGATTCTCCAGCTGTTCCCCTTTACCCAGACTATACGGTAATAATTATGGCCACCACCAGTTAATACTTATCAGCTACCCAAAGGCCCCTTAAAAGGGTGTCCAGTTATTACTGTGCAATATTATTATCCAATTGGTAATGTGGCTAAACAGTCTTAAGGCTTATTAAAGTGGCCTTTTACAATAAACTCTATAAATATGCAATGTACTCTAGAGCTTAACTTAACTCTACACAAACCAGCCACAGGTAAAAGGATTTTAAAATATTTAATAATAAATAATTAAAAACGCAATACAATACTACTACACCACAGTGCTATCCAAGAGTTCAGAGATCACACAGAAACTTAAAACAATATAGTAGGAAAGTTGTGATGTAACAGAAAAACACTTAAGTCTAATCTTTATAGTCCTAGCTATTTCTACAAGAAAACATACTTCTAAAATAATTTACTTTCATAGAGCAAGGCAGTGCTGAGACTTGGATATCAAGATCAAAATGCTTACAGTCTATCTGTCAGCAATAGTTTTTAAACTCACTAACAAACATCTCTGCTGGGCCCTCCCAGATTACATAATTTTGACACTTAGGTTTTCCCAGTATACACATTACATCATTTTGACACTTAGTCTGGAGTTCCCAGGCCAACAGACTACATTATTTAGCAAGCTAACACCAGATTGGCTTCCTTTTTTTGGAGGATGGCATCTTAGTTCTGTTTGTGATAGCACGATCCATGAGCTTATGTAAGTGCTTATAGAGTGCATTTGTATAGGATTCAGCAGTCGTAACTATATTGTCCATCTGCATCGGTGTCATAAAGTTTGCCACTTCTGTCTTAAGAAGCATGAAGTTGGCTTTGGAGAAATTTTTTACCATGGTTTCCTTAATGGGGCGGGATGTGGATATCTAGGGTGATTAGCTTATGTTCGGATCTGGCCAATGAGGAGTTGACTTCAGGTGTGGAACACCAGATACGCATGTTGGTAATGACTAGGTCTAGGATATTGTTGCCCCTGGGGGGGGGGTGGATAAGTTGATCCAGGGCATTGGAATTTATGACTTCCAGAAAGCGTTGAGCAGAGTAGTTGGTACATGAGTAGTTTTCCCAGTTAATGATGGGGTAGTTCAAATCGCCCATTATTATGGTGTTTGGTTGAACCCTAATATTTTCCAGTATATCAAGAAAACCCTAATATTTTCCAGTATAACAAGAAAAGAGGAGTGGGAATCCTGGGGCATGGTGGAGGATCTGTAGCAAGCTACAATTTGGATTGCAGTTTTGCCCAGAGTTAGCTGCACTTCGATAATCTCAGATGCATTATGCTGAGCAACTAGCCTGGAGGTGTGGATATCCTTAATGAATATGGACACGCCTCCGCCTTTGGTGTTCCGGTGCAGGTTAGGTGGTCGAAAAGTGTGGTATGAGTTATAGCCTGGTAATGCAGGAGTGCTCTCTGGAACTTTGAACCAGGTCTCAGTCACTGCACAGATATCAATGTTCTTCATTTTAAGGAGTGCCTCGAGGGAGTGCATTTTGAGATTTAGACTTCTAGCATTGAGTAGCATTACCCTCAGTATTTGCTTGCCTGTTCCTGTTAGTATACTATCATCTATTAACCGGAACTTCCTAAAAATCCTCCCCTTAAACGATACTGTAAATGAATTCAATACAACTTGTCTAAATATCCTAAATAGCCTTGTACCTCCTAGAAGGAAGGGGCTAAAACCAAAGAATGTAATTTGGCTATCCAAAAACCAAAAAGAATAGAACGCTAATGCAGGATAGGGAAAGAGCAAGGGAAGAACGGTGAGAATATAAAACACCCCAATATCTTGAAAACTTGTACTAAAAACAAACAAAGGAAGACAGAAAACTATACAATAATAACTTTCAAACTAATATAAAACACAACTCTAAAAAATTGGGACATCTATTGAAGAAATCTTACATCATGGTCAAAATGTTAACCCAAACCCTTCTCCCGATAACGAATCACATGAAAGTGCAATACAGTTTAACTCTTATTTTATAAATAGTATAACATCTCTAACTCAGGCTTCCTCAATATCTAATCCCAGCCCTGCCCAACATCCACATGTCACCACATCCTCTTTCACCTTCAAACCTGTGCCCACATCCTATATAAAATCACTCTTAAACAAACTTAAACCATGTTCTTCTTCAGCTGATGACCTTCCAAGTGAGTACCTAAAAATAGCAGGAAATAGCATTGCCTGTCCTGTCTCAATCCTTATAAATAGGTAAATCCATGAATCCAAGAATTCCACATTCCCCATCTCTCAAAAAAGTCACACATGATCCCTCTGCACAAAGGAGGAAATTCAACAGTCATTAATAACGTTGGACCTATAGCAATCTTATCTCCCTTTGCCAAAATACTTCAAATGTGTATTCAAAAACAATTGCTAGACTATCTCCTGCAGGAAGAACTCCTATCCCTTACACAACAAGCCATCTATCCTTCCCATAGTACTATCACTTCTAACCCATACAGATACTGTCAATAAAGCTAGAGATAATGGTAAACTAGTCTCCTCCTTATTTTTAGACTTGTCTAAAGCCCTCGAAACAAAATGTCCTTACTAGGTCTCTCTCAGCCTACCCTTCTGTGGTTCAAAAGCTTGCTGTCCAATAGGTATCAGTCAGTAAAATGGCACCCCATGTTCTATCCTTACCTCCTGGTCACCATCTGTCACCATCTAAGCTCTATCCTTGGTCCCCTCCTCTTTAACATTTTCACCAACACCCTCTATGCTTCCACAGAACAGGCCACCTTAATACAATGCACAGGTGTGTCAGCTCTCATTTTCACATCTGACTACAAGGTGCAGCTCAAAATAATTATGCGGGAAGATTTAACAGCCACTGAAACATGGCTTTGTAACTCAGAACTCATGCTCAATCTAAAAAAACAAACTATTACTTTTTTGCACAAATGTCTCTCTCATGAAAAAAATGACAAAATGTAAACTCCACTCTCTTGATAATATAACCATTAAAGTCACATCTCAAAGATGCAAAGAAGAAGCTTTATTGTCATTTAGAACCACACAAGTGCAGCCTAAATGAAATTACAAATGTCAGCTCACGGGAGAAATGCATTATAAATAACATAGATACAGCGGTATCAAAGAATAACATAAGAAAGAAAATAACACGTATGACATACAAGCGGTAGTTAACATTACATAAACACATTCAATACCCATGATCCAGTGATAAATAATAAATAAATACCCCCCACCAAATCCCTTTACCATTAAGACAGAGAATAAGTAGAGACTAGTGAATAGCAGTTGTTTAGTTACTGTATTGCACTTGTTAACCTTAGACGTGACTCAGTATAGCCATCACATTGTGTAACAGTAATGCTGGCAGTAACTGCTCTGAGCAGCAGGACTGAATAAAAAAAGAGGTTTTGATGTATCCCATATAATGGTTGGTGTCCGTATTAATAAGTCTCACAGCTGTAGGATATAAACTGTTCGTGAATCTGGTCATCCTACAGTGGAAGCTGTGGTATCTCCTTCCAGACGCAAGTTCTGAGAACCAGTTGTGGGCCCAATGGGTCAAGTCAGCTCGTATTTTGTATGTTTACTTTCTTTCTCTTTAAAGAAAAGCTTCGGAATAAGGGAGACATTTGTGCCAAAGATTTTCTCAGCCACCCTCACCACCCTCTGTAATTTCTTCTTCTCAGCTAATGAGACCCACGACTGTGGTATCATCACTGAATTTTATAATATAAACTCATCATTTTATAATATAAACTCATAACAAGTTATTAGGGTGAGAGTGGATGATAATCTTTCATTCGGTCAGCATGTACAAAATTGATAAGAAAACCTCATCAAAAACTAGGGATGCTTTACAGAGCCAAAAAGGTTCTAACTAACACAACTAAAACTACACTTGCCACTACTTATCTCCCCACACAGTTATTTATAACACTTCCATCCTTTCTAACCTCCAGGCTTCACAAAAATTAAAACTTGAACAATGCTATAACAAAGTTGCTAAATTTGCAGCAAATACCCCTTTCAGATCCTACCACTGTTTAGCACTAAAAAGTCTAACTTGGTTATAACTGCCTCATCAACTAAGATGAACACAGCTTCTTACCACCTATAAAATTATTTAGCATCCATCTGCCTATCCAGCAATAAAAAATATTCTATAGAACTATGTTCCCAGTCTGTGATTGCGATCCACTGACCAGAAACTCCTGTCTGTCCACAAACCTATCATTTCTGCTGGGCATTGTCTGTACTTGTACAAGGGTGCTAAGGCCTGGAACTCCTTGCCTGCATCCATCGGGGTCATTCTTTATACCTCCTTGCTCTCCCTTCTTCACTTACTTCCTTATTTTTGTCAAATTTTCTTCCCTGGCTTTTTCTCTAAATATACCATAAGCCTGTTTTTCCCTCACTTCGTATTACAGTTCCTGTTTGTATTGAACTAACTTACTATTAATTTTTTTACAAACTGTCTAAAATTTCTCAAAGTATTAAATGATTGCCCTATAACTTGTATCGGTTCTTTACCAATGTTTTTATAATATGCCTAATTTGTTACAATTATTTAAATTGCAGAGGTTTTTGTTTTATTTTTGAAGATTATAAAATTATTGCTCTTAAAATGTTTTGCAATAATCTGGAACTTTTCTCCCCAGGCCTCTGCTGAAAATGGAATTCTGCCCTATCAGACTTTCCTAGCAATCAAATGTCAATAAATAAATAAATAAGGCATTGTCAAATATTAGGGACCCTTTCAAATGGATTAAATGTGAAATAAACAAAGACAGCAAAAATAAAGGAGTAGCATTGTAGACAGTTAACTGAAACACAAAAGAATAAAATAAATCCTGCCAAGGATGGTGCAGGATTAACTCAGGACCCCCATCAGAGTGTGGCTGGAGTACCAAGCAGATGGGAGCTCTGGAAATTTG